>NC_041389.1:668575992-668619513 GCF_002162155.2 Triticum dicoccoides | reverse complement strand
GGGGGGGGGGGCGCCCAGCCCTCCAGGGGCTGGTGCCCTGCCCCACACGGCCCATGTGGCCCACCAAGAGGGGTGGCCCCTCCCGGTGGACCCCCGGAACCCCTCCGGTGGCCCCGGTACAATACCGATATGCCCCGAAACTTTCCGGTGTCCGCATGACAACTTCCCATATATAAATCTTTACCTCCGGACCCTTCCGGAACTCCTCGTGACGTCCGGGATCTCATCCGGGACTCCGAACAACATTCAGCAATCACATACAAGTCTTCCTAATAACCCTAGCGTCATCGAACCTTAAGTGTGTAGACCCTACGGGTTCGGGAGACACGCAGACATGACCGAGACGGCTCTCCGGTCAATAACCAACAGCGGGATCTGGATACCCATGTTGGCTCCCACATGCTCCTCGATGATGTCATCGGATGAACCACGATGTCGAGGATTCAATCAACCCCGTATACAATTCCCTTTGTCAATCGGTACGTTACTTGCCCGAGACTCGATCATCGGTATCCCAATACCTTGTTCAGTCTCGTTACCGGAAAGTCACTTTACTCGTACCGTAATGCATGATCCCGTGACCAAACACTTGGTCACTTTGAGCTCATTATGATGATGCATTACCGAGTGGGCCCAGAGATACCTCTCCGTCATACGGAGTGACAAATCCCAGTCTCGATCCGTGTCAACCCAACAGACACTTTCGGAGATACCTGTAGTGCACCTTTATAGTCACCCAGTTACGTTGTGACGTTTGGTACACCCAAAGCACTTCTATGGTATCCGGGAGTTACACGATCTCATGGTCTAAGGAAGAGATACTTGACATTGGAAAAGCTCTAGCAAAACGAACTACACGATCTTGTGCTATGCTTAGGATTGGGTCTTGTCCATCACATCATTCTCCTAATGAGGTGATCCCGTTGTCAACGACATCTAATGTCCATAGTCAGGAAACCATGACTATCTGTTGACCAACGAGCTAGTCAACTAGAGGCTTACTAGGGACGTATTGTGGTCTATGTATTCACACATGTATTACGATTTCCGGATAATACAATTATAGCATGAATAAAAGACAATTATCATGAACAAGGAAATATAATAATAATGCTTTTATTATTGCCTCTAGGGCATATTTCCAACAGTCTCCCACTTGCACTAGAGTCAATAATCTAGTTACATTGTGATGAATCGAACACCCATAGAGTTCTGGTGTTGATCATATTTTGCTCGCGAGAGAGGTTTAGTCAACGGATCTGCGACATTCAGATCCGTATGTACTTTGCAAATATCTATGTCTCCATCTTGAACATTTTCACGGATGGAGTTGAAACGACGCTTGATGTGCCTGGTCTACTTGTGAAACCTGGGCTCCTTGGCAAGGGCAATAGCTCCAGTGTTGTCACAGAAGAGTTTGATCGGCCCCGACGCATTGGGTATGACTCCTAGGTCGGTGATGAACTCCTTCACCCAAATTGCTTCATGTGCTGCCTCCGAGGCTGCCATGTACTCCGCTTCACATGTAGATCCCGCCACGACGCTCTGCTTGCAGCTGCACCAGCTTACTGCACCACCATTCAACATATACACGTATCCGGTTTGTGACTTAGAGTCATCCAGATCTGTGTCGAAGCTAGCGTCGACGTAACCTTTTACGACGAGCTCTTCGTCACCTCCATAAATGAGAAACATGTCCTTTGTCCTTTTTAGGTACTTTAGGATATTCTTGACCGCTGTCCAGTGTTCCTTGCCGGGATTACTTTGGTACCTTCCTACCAAACTTACGGCAAGGTTTACATCAGGTCTGGTACACAGCATGACATACATAATAGATCCTATGGCTGAAGCATAGGGGATGACACTCATCTCTTCTTTATCTTTTGCCGTGGTCGGGCATTGAGCCGAGCTCAATCTCACACCTTGCAATACAGGCAAGAACCCCTTCTTGGACTGATCCATTTTGAACTTCTTCAAAATCTTATCAAGGTATGTGCTTTGTGAAAGACCTATGAGGCATCTCGATCTATCTCTATAGATCTTGATGCCTAATATATAAGCAGCTTCTCCAAGGTCCTTCATTGAAAAACACTTATTCAAGTAGGCCTTAATGCTGTCCAAGAATTCTATATCATTTCCCATCAAAAGTATGTCATCTACATATAATATGAGAAATGCTACAGAGCTCCCACTCACTTTCTTGTAAACGCAGGGTTCTCCATAAGTCTACATAAACCCAAACGCTTTGATCATCTCATCAAAGCGAATGTTCCAACTCCGAGATGCTTGCACCAGCCCATAAATGGATCGCTGGAGCTTGCATACTTTGTTAGCGTTCTTAGGATCGACAAAACCTTCCGGCTGCATCATATACAGTTCTTCCTTAAGATGTCCGTTAAGGAATGCCGTTTTGACGTCCATCTGCCATATCTCATAATCATAGTATGCGGCAATTGCTAACATTATTCGGACGGACTTCAGCTTCGCTACGGGAGAGAATGTCTCGTCGTAGTCAATCCCTTGAACTTGTCGATAACCCTTAGCGACAAGTCGAGCTTTATAGACGATAATATTACCATCCACGTCCGTCTTCTTCTTAAAGATCCATTTGTTTTCTATTGCTCGCCGATCATCGGGCAAGTCAGTCAAAGTCCATACTTTGTTTTCATACATGGATTCTATCTCAGATTTCATGGCTTCTAGCCATTTGTTGGAATCTGGGCCCGCCATTGCTTCTTCATAGTTTGAAGGTTCACCGTTGTCCAACAACATGATTTCCAGGACAGGGTTGCCGTACCACTCTGGTGCGGAACGTGTCCTTGTGGACCTATGAAGATCAGTAGCAACTTGATCCGAAGTACCTTGATCATCATCTTATTTTCCTCTTCAGTTGGTGTAGGCATCACAGGAACATTTTCCTGAGCTGCACTACTATCCCGTTCAAGAGGTAGTACTTCATCGAGTTCTACTTTCCTCCCACTTACTTCTTTCGAGAGAAACTCTTTTTCCAGAAAGGATCCGTTCTTTGCAACAAAGATCTTGCCCTCGGATCTTAAGTAGAAGGTATACCCAATGGTTTCTTTAGGGTATCCTATGAAGACGCATTTTTCCGACTTGGGTTCGAGCTTTTCAGGTTGAAGTTTCTTGACATAAGCATCGCATCCCCAAACTTTTAGAAACGACAGCTTAGGTTTCTTCCCAAACCATAATTCATACGGTGTCGTCTCAACGGATTTAGACGGTGCCCTATTTAAAGTGAATGTAGCTGTCTCTAGAGCGTATCCCCAAAATGATAGCGGTAAATCGGTAAGAGACATCATAGATCGCACCATATCCAATAGAGTGCGATTACGATGTTCAGACACACCGTTATGCTGAGGTGTTCTAGGCGGCGTGAGTTGTGAAACGATTCCACATTTTCTTAGGTGTGTACCAAATTCGTGACTTAAATATTCTCCTCCACGATCGGATTGTAAGAATTTTATCTTTCGGTCACGTTGATTCTCTACTTCATTCTGAAATTCCTTGAACTTTTCAAAGGTCTCAGACTTGTGTTTCATCAAGTAGACATACCCATATCTACTCAAGTCATCAGTGAGAGTGAGAACATAATGATATCCTCTGCGAGCCTCAATGATCGTTGGACCGCACACATCGGTATGTATGATTTCCAACAAGTTGGTTGCTCGCTCCATTGTTCCTGAGAACGGGGTCTTGGTCATTTTGCCCATGAGGCATGGTTCGCATGTGTCAAATGATTCATAATCGAGAGACTCTAAAAGTCCATCAGCATGGAGCTTCTTCATGCGCTTGACACCAATGTGACCAAGGCGGCAGTGCCACAAGTATGTGGGACTATCGTTATCAACTTTACATCTTTTGGTATTCACGCTATGAATATGTGTAACATTACATTCGAGATTCATTAAGAATAAACCATTGACCATCGGGGCATGACCATAAAACATATCTCTCATATAAATAGAACAACCATTATTCTCGGATTTAAATGAGTAGCCATCTCGTATTAAACGAGATCCAGATACAATGTTCATGCTCAAACTTGGCACTAAATAACAATTATTGAGGTTTAAACTAATCCCGTAGGTAAATGTAGAGGTAGCGTGCCGACGACGATCACATCGACCTTGGAACCATTCCCGACGCGCATCGTCACCTCGTCCTTCGCCAGTCTCCGCTTATTCCGCAGCTCCTGCTGTGAGTTACAAATGTGAGCAACGGCACCGGTATCAAATACCCAGGAGTTACTACGAGTACTGGTAAGGTACACATCAATTACATGTATATCAAATGTACCTTTAGTGTTGCCGGCCTTCTTATCCGCTAAGTATTTGGGGTAGTTCCGCTTCCAGTGACCCTTCCCCTTGCAATAAAAGCACTCAGTTTCAGGCTTGGGTCCATTCTTTGACTTCTTCCTGGCAACTGGCTTACCGGGCGCGGCAACATCTTTGCCGTCCTTCTTGAAGTTCTTCTTACCCTTGCCCTTCTTGAACTTAGTGGTCTTATTGACCATCAACACTTGATGTTCTTTCTTGATTTCAACCTCTGCTGACTTCAGCATTGAAAATACTTCAGGAATGGTCTTCACCATCCCGTGCATATTGTAGTTCATCACAAAGCTCTTGTAGCTTGGTGGGAGCGACTGAAGGATTCTGTCAATGACCGCCTCATCCGGGAGATTAATGTCCAGCTGGGACAGGTGGTTGTGCAACCCAGACATTTTGAGTATATGCTCACTGACAGAACTATTTTCCTCCATCTTACAACTATAGAACTTGTCGGAGACTTCATATCTCTCGACCCGGGCATGAGCTTGGAAAACTAGTTTCAGCTCCTCAAACATCTCATATGCTCCGTGTTGCTCAAAATGCTTTTGGAGCCCCGGTTCTAAGCTGTAAAGCATGCCGCACTGAATGAGGGAGTAATCATCAGTGCGAGACTGCCAAGCATTCATAATGTCTTGGTTCTCTGGGATGGGTGCATCACCTAGCGGTCCTTCTAGGACATATTGTTTCCTGGCAGCTATGAGGATGATCCTCAGGTTCCGGACCCAGTCCGTATAGTTGCTGCCATCATCTTTCAGCTTGGTTTTCTCTAGGAACGAGTTGAAGTTCATGTTGACATGAGCGTTGGCCATTTGATCTACAAGACATATTTGCAAAGGTTTCAGACTAAGTTCATGATAATTAAGTTCATCTAATCAAATTATTGAATGAACTCCCACTCAGATTTGACATCCCTCTAGTCATCTAAGTGTTACACGATCCGAGTCGACTAGGCCGTGTCCGATCATCATGTGAGACGGACTAGTCATCATCGGTGAACATCTCCATGTTGATCGTATCTTCTATACGACTCATGTTCGACCTTTCGGTCTCTGTGTTCCGAGGCCATGTCTGTACATGCTAGGCTCGTCAAGTTAACCCTAAGTGTTCTGCATGTGTAAATCTGTCTTACACCCGTTGTATGTGAACGTAAGGATCTATCACACCCGATCATTACGTGGTGCTTCGAAACGACGAACTTTAGCAACGGTGCACAGTTAGGGGGAACACTTTCTTGAAATTATTATAAGGGATCATCTTATTTACTACCGTCGTTCTAAGTAAACAAGATGCATAAATATAATAAACATCACATGCAATTATATAGTAGTGACATGATATGGCCAATATCATATAGCTCCTTCGATCTCCATCTTCGGGGCTCCATGATCATCTTCGTCACCGGCATGACACCATGATCTCCATCATCATGATCTCCATCATTGTGTCTTCATGAAGTTGTCACGCCAACGACTACTTCTACTTCTATGGCTAACGCGTTTAGCAATAAAGTAAAGTAATTTACATGGCGTTCTTCAATGACACGCAGGTCATACAAAAAATAAAGACAACTCCTATGGCTCCTGCCGGTTGTCATACTCATCGACATGCAAGTCGTGATTCCTATTACAAGAACATGATCTCATACATCACAATATATCATTCATCATTCATCACAACTTCTGGCCATATCACATCACATGACAATTGCTGCAAAAACAAATTAGACGTCCTCTAATTGTTGTTGCATCTTTTACGTGGCTGCAATTGGGTTCTAGCAAGAACGTTTTCTTACCTACGAATAACCACAACGTGATTTTGTCAACTTCTATTTACCCTTCATAAGGACCCTTTTCATCGAATCCGCTCCAACTAAAGTGGGAGAGACAGACACCCGCCAGCCACCTTATGCAACTAGTGCATGTCAGTCGGTGGAACCGGTCTCACGTAAGCGTACGTGTAAGGTTGGTTCACGCCGCTTCATCCCACAATACCACTGAAGCAAGATAAGACTAGTAGGGGCAAGCAAGTTGACAAGATCTACGCACACAACAAAATTGTGTTCTACTCGTGCAATAGAGAACTACGCATAGACCTAGCTCATGATGCCACTGTTGGGGAACGTTGCAGAAAATTAAAATTTTTCCTACGGTTTCACCAAGATCCATCTATGAGTTCATCTAAGCAACAAGTCAAGGGAGTGAGTTTGCATCTACATACCACTTGTAGATCGCGTGCGGAAGCGTTCAAGGGAAGGGTGATGATGGAGTCATACTCGCCGTGATTCAGATCACCGATGACCAAGTGCTGAACGGACAGCACCTCCGCGTTCAACACACGTACGGTACGGACGACGTTTCCTCCTTCTTGATCCAGCAAGGAGGAAGGAGAGGTTGAGGAAGACAACTCCAACGGCAGCACGACGGCGTGGTGTTGGTGGAGAAGCAGCACTCCGGCAGGGCTTCGCCAAGCTCGTGACGGAGGAGGAGAGGTGTTGGGGAGGGGAGGGGCTGCGCCTTGGGTTGTGTGTTGCAGCCCTCCCCTCAACCCTCTATTTATAGGGGAAGGGGCAAGGGGGGCCGGCCCCTCTAGATGGGATCTAGAGGGGGGGTGGCAGCCAGGGAGGGGGGACTTGCCCCCCAAGCAAAGGGGGCGCCCCCTCTAGGGTTCCCCCCCAACCCTAGCCGCATGGGCCCAAGGGGGGGGGCGCCCAGCCCTCCAGGGGCTGGTGCCCTGCCCCACGCGGCCCATGTGGCCCACCAAGAGGGGTGGCCCCTCCCGGTGGACCCCCGGAACCCCTCCGGTGGCCCCGGCACAATACCGATATGCCCCGAAACTTTTCGGTGTCCGCATGACAACTTCCCATATATAAATATTTACCTCCGGACCCTTCCGGAACTCCTCGTGACGTTCGGGATCTCATCCAGGACTCCGAACAACATTCGGCAATCACATACAAGTCTTCCTAATAACCCTAGCATCATCGAACCTTAAGTGTGTAGACCCTACGGGTTTGGGAGACACACAGACATGACCGAGACGGCTCTCCGGTCAATAACCAATAGCGGGATCTGGATACCCATGTTGGCTCCCACATGCTCCTCGATGATGTCATCGGATGAACCACGATGTCGAGGATTCAATCAACCCCGTATACAATTCCCTTTGTCAATCGGTACGTTACTTGCCCGAGACTCGATCGTCGGTATCCCAATACCTTGTTCAGTCTCGTTACCGGCAAGTCACTTTACTCGTACCGTAATGCATGATCCCGTGACCAAACACTTGGTCACTTTGAGCTCATTATGATGATGCATTACCGAGTGGGCCCAGAGATACCTCTCCGTCATACGGAGTGACAAATCCCAGTCTCGATCCGTGTCAACCCAACAGACACTTTCGGAGATACCTGTAGTGCACCTTTATAGTCACCCAGTTACGTTGTGACGTTTGGTACACCCAAAGAACTTCTATGGTATCCGGGAGTTACACGATCTCATGGTCTAAGGAAGAGATACTTGACATTGGAAAAGCTCTAGCAAAACGAACTACACGATCTTGTGCTATGCTTAGGATTGGGTCTTGTCCATCACATCATTCTCCTAATGATGTGATCCCGTTGTCAACGACATCTAATGTCCATAGTCAGGAAACCATGACTATCTGTTGACCAACGAGCTAGTCAACTAGAGGCTTACTAGGGACGTATTGTGGTCTATGTATTCACATGTGTATTATGATTTCCGGATAATACAATTATAGCATGAATAAAAAGACAATTATCATGAACAAGGAAATATAATAATAATGCTTTTATTATTGCCTCTAGGGCATATTTCCAACAGCTGGAGTGGTGTTAACTTCCCCTCAAGGTGACAAATTTTGTTATGTACTCCGGTTTATGTTTCCATGTACTAACAATGCAGCTGAGTACGAGGCTTTACTCCATGGTCTCCGGATGGCTAAGGAGATGAACTTAAGCCGGGTAAGATGCTTGGGCGACTCAGATCTTGTGGCTCAACAAGTGTCAGGCAAGTGGGATTCCAAGGACCCCCTTATGGAAGCTTATCGTCGTGAAATCGATGATGTGGCTGGTCACTTCACGGGTTATCAAGTGGAGCACATTGACCGAAGGAAGAATGAGGCAGCTGATGCTTTAAGCCGGCTGGGATCCCAACGTAAGCCGGTGCCGCCTAATACCTTTCTTGATGTTTTACATAATCCTTCTGTCAAGGTGCCTACTGAGGAAGATCTAGCAGTGCCAGACCCGGAGGCACAACTGGTGGCGGCTCGTCATGTCATCCCGGATTGGACAGTGCCCTATTTGGCTTACATGACCCGGGGTGAGTTACCTGAGGATGAGACCTTGGCAAGACAAATTGTCAGGCGTTCCAAATCTATGACGATTGTTAACGGCGAGTTACACCATCTAAGTGTCACTGGGGCGTTTCAACGCTGTGTGTCGCCTGCAGAAGGCTAAGAAATATCCGTGAGATCCATGAAGGGGATTGTGGCCATCATGCCGGGTCAAAATCGCTCGTAGCCAAAGCTTTTCGTCATGGTTTCTATTGGCTGACGGCTCATGCTGATGCGGAGGATCCGGTCAGCAAATGTGACGGTTGTCAAAAGTTCTCACGACGTGCTCATGTGCCGGCTCAAGAATTGAGGATGATCCCAATCACTTGGCCGTTTGCGGTCTGGGGGCTTGACATGGTTGGACCTTTCAAAATGTCTAAGGATAAAAAGACACATCTACCGGTGGCAGTGGACAAGTTTACCAAGTGGGTTGAGGCAGAGCCGGTCAGTAAGTGTGATGCAGCTACGGCGGTTCAGTTGATGAAAAAGGTGATCTTTCATTTTGGCTTCCTGCATAGCATCATAACTGACAATGGCACTAATCTCTCTAAGGGTGCCATGGAAGAGTTCTGTCAAACAGAACATATCCGGCTTGATGTTTCGGCTGTTGCTCATCCTCAGTCCAATGGTCAAGTAGAAAGAGCTAATCAAGAGGTCCTGAAAGGCATCAAGCCCCGGCTCTTAGTCCCCTTACAGCGGACTCCGGGTTGTTGGGTGGAGGAGTTACCCTCCGTGCTATGGAGCATCAACACTACGCCTAACAGATCTACGGGATACACACCTTTCTTCATGGTCTATGGAGCAGAGGCAGTTCTGCCAAGTGACATCCGACATGACTCACCCCGTGTGGCGGCTTACATTGAGTCGGATAACGAAAAGGCTCGACAGGAGGCACTTGACTTGTTGGATGAGGAGCGAGACTTGGCAATAGCCCACTCGGCGATTTACCAGCAGGACCTGCACCGCTATCACAGTCGCCGGGTTAGGAGCAGAGCCTTTCAGGAAGGCGACTTGGTACTCCGGCTCATCCAAGATCAAGCTGACACGCACAAGCTATCTCCGCCTTGGGAAGGACCTTTTGTGGTCAGCAAGAATCTAAACAACGGGTCATACTACCTCATTGATGTTCGGGAGCACAAAGACTCACGTAAATCGGAGGAGGAGACTCACCGGCCGTGGAATATTGCTCATCTGCGGCCTTACTATACTTAAGCCTCCGGCTCTTAAGATGTATATACTTTTGACGATGTACATATTATATGAAACAATAAAGCAGGGACCGGATCATATCTGAATCCGGCTTTCCCTTTGGTCCGGCTTATGATCATATCTGAATCTAGCTGTGGTCACTTGGGGGCTGCCTGTTCAAACATAGGTCGTATTCGAACCAAAGAGAACATAGCTGTCGATACCCACTTGATCGGCATGTTGCCAAACCCACTTGGGGGCTTCTTGATCATATTTGAATCACAGCTTAACCCCTTTGGGTCTAACGTGGATCGTATTTGAACCAGCGTCATTAAATAACTCTTATGTTCACTTGGGGGCTTCCTGTTCAAACATAGGTCATATTCGAACCAAAGAGAACATAGCTGTCGATACCCACTTGATCGGCATCGCCAAAGCCACTGGGGGCTATATGATCGTATCCGAATCTTAGCTTAACCCCTTTGGGACGGTTCTTTGATCATATTCGAATCAGGAGCCTGTGAACATTGCTTATGAATGTAGTTACTTTAACTGTCTTTGAACCTTCTTGAGGAGATGGTTCTTGGTTCTTTTGGTTCAGTATTGACTACCCCAAGTTCTACAAGTGCCAGGTATATATGAGCCGAGAAGGTTACCAAAGGGTTCGCAGGTATGCTATTACGATTATAAATAATCATAAATCGGCCTGTATATGATGTTTTTTGTGCTATGTTCCGGGTTATCAATACTTTATAAACCCCTGGCGCAGTAAACCGCCCAAGAAAGTTTTGTTTGTTTTATGTGCAGAATAAGGCAAGGAAAATTTAACATCAAGGAGACAAACGGTCAACATAAGCTGGGGATATAGGCTAATGGCGGCTTACGAAATTGTTAAGCGCCATAAACATGCACGAAGGCATGACAAACATTGAGAAGTTTTTCTATCCTATTACAAGACTCCCCGAGTCTGAATAAGGGAAGCATGGTTTTGACAAAAGTTAAAACGCCTGGCAGCTCATTCCTTCGGCGGGCTTGACGGCTCCGGGTTATCCTTCTCCGCCTCTCCGTCGGTTGCTTTGTCCTGGAAGGTGGACGGGGCCCAGTTAATGCCGCTCAAGGCTTCAAATTCAGTCTCATCATCTATTAAACTGGTCGGGTCCACTTCAGGGGCAAAGGTATGCTTACGCGTTGGAGGGATCAGGCTGACTTGGTCATACGGAATGTTTGGGATTCTCTGGTTCTTGCTATCATAGCCCGGCGAATACTTAGTGAGATCAGTATCATTGCCAATGAGAGTCGCCAAGGGACGAACGACTTTGACATAGGCGGTGAAGTCTTGATCATCAAATGCAGAGCCATCCTCCTTCAGGCTTGGATATCCAAGAGTAAGATTAGCCAAGTCAAGCTCTGGCACCCATGCCTTTGCCCGGCTTAATGCGGCCACGGCTCCGGCTCTTGCAAATGCCTGCCTTAAATCCTTAATCCGTTGAGGTAGCACTGCAAGATGCTTCAGCACATCTTGTAGGAGGTGAGGAGTGGTATTTGATAAGGCCACAACGGCCAAAGCATGTTGTGACCCGGAGTACAGCTGCTCTACAAGGGTATAAACCGCCTTGAGCTTGGTCAGCATGTTTTGCTTGAGGTTGGTACTCCTGGGGCATGTATGGTCACAAGCATAACAATAAGCCGGAGATAATTATCACAATAATACTTGGAAGATTACAATGTTTAAGGTTTTTCAGAGTTACTTACCGAAGATGGCTGAGACCATTTGGGATATCTTCTGCTTTAAATCGGACAGTTCGGTTGCTGCTTCTGCAAGAGATGCTTCTGCCGTCTCGGCTCGAGTCACTAGTGATGCCCTCTCATCAACCCAAGCTTTTTTCTCCGATTCAAAGTTCTTCTTCATTTTCTCTTGTTCAGAGATGCTGAATTCAAACTTGGAGTTTGCTTTCTGAGTTTCAAGCTCTTAAAGCTTCAGCTGGCTCCTTAGGTCAGCAATCTCCGATTCAAATTGACTTATGGTGGCCTGTATTGACGTGAGGTTATGGTAAGAATCATGGTAAGGTAACATTCAAGTCCCAAACACTTTACAAGTAAATATATTTTGCACTTGGGGGCTAATGTATGCTCAAAGAAAATTTTAACTTATTTACCGAGTCATACATATTAAGTCTCAAGCATTTTACAAGTAAAGATACTTGACACTTGGGGACTAATGTGTAAATTCAAAATCTCATGCTATCACCGGGTTAAATGTATTCACTTTAAACCGGACAAACTAACAGTAAGTAGATTTCTAAGTCTACAGCATATTCATTCATAAGGCATAGACTCGGGGGCTGGTACAGTAAGTAAGGTTCAGGAAAAAGCCAAAGTTATACCTCAGATTTATGTTGTATTTGCTTCACCATGTCAATTTCTAGGTCGCGGCTATTGTGCACTTGGTTCAGATAGCCCGAGACTATATCACCAATGCTTAGGTGAGTATAATCAGTGATGTCCTGTTTGGCTTTCCGACGTTGGGTAAACTCCTCCTTGGCAGTGCATTGAGCAAGAACAGTAGGCCGGCCCGGTTCAACATATTGGCTTTTCAGAAATTCAACTTCCGGATCAGCCATCTTGACCGGGCTAGGAATTTCCGAGTTATCAGAGTTGTGGACAACATCTTCTGCAGGCGGGTCAGAGGTTGACACCGGAATATCAGAAGCCGGTTCAGGCGGTGGCTGATGAGTAGAGCCGTTAGGAACGGATGAGTCAATCGCCGGTTCAGTGACCACCGGGTCTTGGGACGGCTTATTCTTCTTTGCCCTCTTGCTGGGCTTCACCCGCAGGCTGTCAATTGAAGTGGAAGGATGAGTATCAATGTATAAGTATGGAAAAACTTAAAGTAAGAAAGGTTGCATTACTCGGGAGTTGTTTTAAAAGCCGGCATGTTTGATTGCATCGACTCGTCGGAAGACGGAGAGGTATCCTGATATTTGGAGTCAGATGAATTGAGAGGTTGGCGAATTAGACCCGCCAAAGGAAAAGTAGAATGTAAATCGGAAATAACCTCGGCCCGACGCTTCCTGGTTACATCGGGTAAGCCGGAGGAGAGTTCTGCATCTTGATTGGCTCGAGTTTGCCTCCGGTTCTCAAGCTGTTGTTGCTTCAAAAGAAATTGAGGATCTTGGTAAGCTAGAGGATGTGAAAATCTTACTTTCCTGGTCACCCTTCGGATTTTTTGTGTTGGCAAAGGCTCTGAGTCGGAGGAGATTATAGTTACCTCTTCGTCAATTGCTTGACTGTTCCCTGTATCCTCTTGAAAGGATAAAATGTCACTAAAGTAATGCCAAAGGAGTTAAGGAAATTAAAAGATTACCTCTTCCTCATCCGAAGACGAGTCATCCAATTTAAACAGATCAGAGGCGCTGGGCTTTTTCTTCTTAGAGGTGCCCGTCTTGGAGGCCTTCCTTTCGGTCTTCTTGGCTGCCCTGGCCTGTTTGGCAGCCTCATGGTCATACTTGACCTTCCAGAAATTATCATCGACCTGTGGAAAAAGATAAGGAATCATAAAAACAAGAAGGTATAAGATGTTAAAGAGTATTTTTGAAGATTGATAATTTACTGCAGGGACCGGGTTCTTCTTGCAGAAGGGAAATAAGCCGAAGGCATTACTGGTTATAGTGCCCTCCTTCAACAGTGATTGTACTGTAGCGTCTACCACATCGTCTGGTAAATCATCAAGACTATGACGCATTGGGTCATCCTTTTCGCCTGTGTAAGTACACATTAAGCCGGAGCGGCGGCTTAATGGTAGTATCCGCCAGGTGACCCAGGCTTGAACCAGATCGATGCCGTTCAACCCGTTCCCTAGAAGAGATTTGATCTTCCTGATGGTTGGGTTGAGAGGCAGGCGCTCAACAGTGGATAACTTATCTGCCAGCAGATGATTGGATTCGAGACGCAGGGTGCGAAAGCCGAGCAGAGGCCTCTCATCAGCCGGTGATGTATCTTGACAGTAGAACCACGTCTGGTTCCAGTCTTTTGGGTGACTCGGCAGCTCAGCATAAGGGAAAAGACAATCTCTCCGCCGCTGGATTGAGATGCCGCCGAGCTCAAGACTAGGCCCGTTGGCACGTTCATTTTGCCGGTTCAAATAAAAAAGTTCTCTGAACAAAAGCAGTCTTGGATCCTCTCCCAGGTACACCTCGTAGAAGACTTGAAAATTGCAAAGATTTGACACGGAATTGGGTCCAATGTCTTGAGGTCTAAGGTCAAAGAAATTCAGAACTTCCTTGAAGAATTTTGAGCCGGGAGGGGCAAATCCCCTGTTCATGTGATCCGTGAAAACTACTACCTCCCCATCTTTGGGTTGAGGTATTTCCTCAGACGGGTTAGGGGCACGATAAGACATGACCTCCTTCTTTGGCAGATGGCCAGACTTCACGAACTCGGCAAGTTTGCTTTTGGTCACTGTGGATGGAACCCAATTGCAAGTCACAGGGGCTTTGGCCGCTTTAGGAGCCATGACAACAGTTGGCCTACGACAAAATAAGAAAGCTCCGGTTCAACTTTAACCCGGGAGAAATATCTAAATTATTTAAAGTGTCGGCTTAAAGAAAGGGGCCTAATGATGTAATGGTGATTGTGCAATAATATTTAAGCCGCTAGCAGTGTCAAGAGCAATTCAAGAATTCTTGAGATCATGAGAAGAAGAAGAAGTTTTCCGGGTGATAGAAACAAGTTTCACAGATGACATCTATTATTCTGGATCAAATTATTGCTCTGAAAGAGAAATTTTCTAGACCTAAAAATAGGGCAGAGAAGTTCATACACTTGAAGAGGGTTTCTAAACGAGGGAAATGAGATTTATTTCTATGCAAGATCAACACAAACAACTACCGCAGCAGTTCTGCACAGTTTTTACGATCTAAACAGGGCATTAGAGATGAAAACTGATGAGGGTTTGCGTCGGGCAGTGATGAACGCCGACGAACTCAGAGGAGCTCCAATGTAGATCTAAGAAAAGGGGAGGAGAGGAACTCACGGATGAGGACGAGCTGCGGAGGTTCGCCGTCGATCTCTGGTCAAAGTCAGGCTGATGTAGCGGCCCGAGTCGATGAAGACGAGGGGGTCGACGACGACGGTGGCGGAGTTCGAGTGGCAGAGAGGAGAGGAAGAAGACGACTGAAAGGATAAAAATGAAAGACCTAAGTCGCATCTATTTATAGGGAGAGGATAACTGAGACGGCGCAGGAAACGAGGAGATAAGAATTACTATCCAGCGGCCCCGACGCCTCGATTTTTGGAGCAATCAATAAAGAAGAGATCCGTTGAAGGATTCGATGGAATAGAAAATGAATTAAAGGAAGAATGACGTCACGCCGGGTTAAGACGGATCCAGAAGATGACGTCATGGCAGGTTAACAAAAACCCTCTGTATAGTCAGAAGACTGAAGATTTAATTCTTTAAAAATATTTTGTAGATTGACATGAACCGTTTCAAATCAATCTGGGGACTAATGTTGGGGATATAACTATTTGTGTAAGCCACCCAGGAGGGGCCGGGTTACACAAAGAGACTCATCAGAGAGAAGCCCAAGACCAAGCATGAAGATGGCGATTTGATAATGGGCTTAAGGCCCACAGGCGACTTAAGCCCGTTGTAGTAAACCGCCATGATGGCATGACTTGTAACATAAGGTAGATTTAACTAGTCACCGAGCCAGACACTGTTTATAAGCTGGCTGGGACTCTGCAAGCCACAGGGCGTCAACCCGTGTATATAAGGGGACAACCTGCTGGCGGCTTAGGGCAAGAAAACAACTCATCGAGAGCCGGGCATAGCGTATTTTGCTCCCTGGTCATCGAAACATCAATATCAACCCAACT
Source organism: Triticum dicoccoides (assembly GCF_002162155.2). Taxonomy (NCBI): domain Eukaryota; kingdom Viridiplantae; phylum Streptophyta; class Magnoliopsida; order Poales; family Poaceae; genus Triticum; species Triticum dicoccoides. The sequence continues at coordinate 668,603,746 of NC_041389.1, read as the reverse complement.
AGACGTAGGCCTTACCTTCACCGTAAGGGGCCGAACTAGTATAAACTCTCTCGTGTCCTTTGTCCCTATTTAACCCCTTCAAGCTTCCTAGTTGTGATGGCTCCACAACTAAGTCCTTTCACGAGGACATCTGACGTGACAATTCCACGACAGAAGGCAAGATATTCGTTGCTAAGAATGGATCCTTTCTAGAGAAGGAGTTTCTCTCGAAAGAAGTGAGTGCGAGGAAAGTAGAACTTGATGAGGTAATTGTACCTTCTACCGAATTGGAAAGTAGTTCATCACAGAAATTAGTTCCAGTGATTGCTACGCCAATTAGTGAGGAAGCTAATGATGATGATCATGAAACTTCAGATCAAGTTACTATCGAACCTCGTAGGTCTTTCATAGTGCAATCTGCATCAGAGTGGTATGGTAATCCTATTCTGGAATTCATGTTACTAGACCATGATGAACCTACAGACTATGAGGAAGCGATGGTGAGCCCAGATTCCGTGAAATGGCTTGAGGCCATGAAATCTGAGATGGGATCCATGTATAAGAACAAAGTGTGGACTTTGGTGGACTTGCCCGATGATCGGCAAGCCATATTAATGGATCTTCAAGAGGAAGATGGACACTGATAGTAGTGTTACTATCTACAAAGCTTGACTTGTCGCAAAAGATTTTCATCAAGTTCAAGGTGTTGACTACAATGAGATTTTCTCAACTGTAGCGATGCTTAAATCTGTCCGAATCATGTTAGCAGTTGCCATATTTTATGAAATCTGGCAAACGGATGTCAAAACTAAATTCCTTAAATGGATATTTCTTAAAGAAGAGTTGTATATGATGAAACCAGAAGGTTTTGTCAATCCTAAAGGTACTAACAAGGTGTGCAAGCTCCAAGAATCCATCTATGGACTGGTGCAAGCAACTCAGAGTTGTAATATATGTCTTGATGAGATGATCAAAGCAAGTATGTATACAGACTTGATGAGTCTCGGAGTTTTAATATACGTCTTGATGAATTGTAATATACATCTTGATGAGGTTTTATACAGACTTGCAGTGAAGCCTGTACTTACAAGAAAGTGAGTGGGAGCTCTGTAGCATTTCTAATATTATATGTGGATGACATATTGTTGATTGGAAATAATATAGAATTTCTGGATAGCATAAAGGGATACTTGAATAAGAGTTTTTCAATGAAAGACCTCGGTGAAGCTGCTTACATATTGGGCATCAAGATCTATAGAGATAGATCAAGACGCTTAATTGGAATTTCACAAAAACACATACCTTGGTAAAATTTTGAAGAAATTCAAAATCGATCAGTCAAGGAAAGGGTTCTTGCCTATATTACAAGGTGTAAAGTTGAGTAAAGACTCAAAGCCCGACCATGACAGGAAATATAAAGAGAATGAAAGTCATTCCCTATGCCACAGTTATAGGTTCTATAAAGTATGTTGTGTTGTGTAGCAGACCTATTGTGTAACCTGCCTGAGTTTGGCAAGGGAGTACAATTTTGATCTAGGAGTAGATCACTGGACAACGGTCAAGATTATCCTTAGTGAGGACTAAGGAAATATTTCTCGATTATGGAGGCGATAAAAGAGCTCATCGTAAAGGGTTACGTCGATGCAAGCTGTTACACCAATCCAGATGACTCTAAGTCTCAATCTAGATACATATTGAAAGTGGGAGAAATTAGCTCGAGTAGCTCTGTGCAGAGCATTGTAGACATAGAATATTTGGAAAATACATTCAGCTCTGAATGTGACAGACCCGTTGACTAAACTTCTCTTACGAGCAAAACATGATCACACCTTAGTACTCTTTGGGTGTTAATCACATAGCGATGTGAACTAGATTATTGACTCTAGTAAACCCTTTGGGTGTTGGTCACATGATGATGTAAACTATGGGTGTTAATCACACACAGATGTGGATATTGGTATTAAATCACATGGTGATGTGAACTAGATTATTGACTCTAGTGCAAGTGGGAGACTGAAGGAAATATGCCCTAGAGGCAATAATAAAGTTATTATTTGTTTCCTTATTTCATGATAAATGTTTATTATTCATGCTAGAATTGCATTAACCGAAAACTTAGTACATATGTGAATACATAGACAAAACATATAATCCCTAGTATGCCTCTACTTGACTAGCTCGTTAATCAAAGATGGTTATGTTTCCTGACCATAGACATGTGTTGTCATTTGATGAACGGGATCACATCATTAGGAGAATGATGTGATGGACATGACCCATTCGTTAGCTTAGCATTTTGATCGTGACAGTTTCATTGCTACTGCTTTCTTCATGACTTATATAAGTTCCTCAGACTATGAGATTATGCAACTCCTGAATACCGGAGGAACACTTTGTGTGCTACCAAACGTCACAACGTAAAAGGGTGATTATAAAGGTGCTCTACAGGTGTCTACAAGGGTGTTTTTTGGGTTGGCATATATCGAGATTAGGATTTGTCACTCCGTGTTTCGGAGAGGTATCTCTGGGCCCTCTCGGTAATACTCATCACTATAAGCCTTGCAAGCATTGTAACTAATGAGTTAGTTGCGGGATGAAGTATTACGAAACGAGTAAAGAGACTTGCCAGTAACGAGATTGAACTAGGTATGATGATACCGACGGTCGAATCTCGGGCAAGTAACATACCGATGACAAAGGGAACAATGTATGTTGTTATGCGGTTTGAGCGATAAATATCTTCATAGAATATGTAGGAGCCAATATGAGCATCCAGGTTCCGCTATTGGTTATTGACCGGAGATGTGTCTCGGTCATGTCTACATAGTTCTCGAACCCGTAGGTCCACACGCTTAATGTTCGATGACGATTTGTATTATGAGTTATGTGATTTGATGTACCGAAGTTCGTTCGGAGTCCCGGATGGGATCACGGACATGACGAGGAGTCTCAAAATGGTCAAGAGGTAAAGATTCATATATTGGAAGGTTGCATTTGGCATCGGAATGGTGTCGAGTGGTTCGGGCATTTTTTGGGAGTACCGGGAGTATACCGGAACCCCCCGGGAGAAGTATTGGGCCTAGTGGGCCTTATTGGAGGAGAGGAGAAAGGGTCACGTGAGAGAGGCGCCCCTCCCCTTGCCCAAACCAAATTGGACTAGGGGAGGGGCCCGGCCCCCCTCTTTCCTTCCCCCTCTCTCTCCCTTACCTTTCCCTCCGGTGGAAGAAAGGAAAAGGGGGGGGGGGGGAATCCTACTTGGACTAGGAGTCCAAGTAGGAACCCCTGGCGTGCCCAAACCTGGCCGGCCTCCTCTCTCCCTCCCTCCTTTATACACGTGGCTAGGGGCACCCCAATAACACAACAGACAACACAAGTTGATCTTGTAGCCGTGTGCGGTGCCCCCCTCCACAGTTACACACCTAGATCATACCATTGCGGACCTCAGGCAAAGCCCTGCACCGGTAGCATCATCATCACTATCACCACGCCGTCGTGCTGACGGAACTCACCCTCGTCCTCAACTGGATCAAGAGTATGAGGGATGTCATCGAGCTGAACGTGTGCTAAACACAAAGGTGCCGTACGTTCGGTACTTGGATCGGTCGGATCGTGAAGACGTACGACTACATGAACCGCGTTGTCATAACGCTTCCGCTTTTGGTCTACAAGGGTACGTGGACACACTCTCCCCTCTTGTTGCTATGTATCACATAGATAGATCTTGCGTGATCGTAGGAATTTTTTTGAAACTACCGCGTTCCCCAACAAAAACTAAGCATTACAATACAACATATGAATGATATGAGTAATATAACCCTGCCAAGTTTGAGCATACACCTCAGGAGGATAATAGGACTAGTCATCTGCCTCTGAATCCTCCTCCGAGGAGCTATCTGTAACGAGCAAGATATCTGCTTCAGCGGGTAGCATTGTCTACTCTGAAGACCTTGTTTTCACTCCAGATTTCTCCATCACCAATTCAAATGACTGATGCACAGGAAGAGTAGTTGAATAGACAAACATTGTCGACAAATGCAATGAGAAATAAAAAAAGGACGACATGCTATAATTTACATATATGACGCTTGGCTAAACAACATGGCATTGTGTAATTCACATATATAACGCCTTGCAACAAGATAGCATTGCATAATTCGCATATATAATGTCTTGCAACAAGATGGCATTGCACAATTCACATATATGGTAATTAGACACTAAACAGGTGGCATTCACACAAAGCATGTCTAAACTAAGGAAATGACATAGCAATGCAAGACACCATACGCACGATATGAGCAACATAACCCTGCCAAGTTAGAGCATGCACCTCGGGGGGGGGGGGATAGGACTGGTCATGTGTTTCTGAACCCTCCTCTGAGGAGCTATCCATAACCAACAATACATGCGCTTCATCAGATAGCATTTTCTGCTCTGAAGACCTTGTTTCCACTCTAGATTTTTCCATGGCCATGTCGAATGGCTGATGCACATGAAGAGTAATTGAATGTACTAAAATTGTTGACAAATGTAATACGTAATAAAAAATGATGGCATGATATAATTCACATATAAGATCACAGGCTAACCAGGGTGGCATTGCAAAATTCACATATATGATGCCTGGCTAAACAAGATGGCCTTGCATGATTCACATATACGATAAAGAAACTAAATAGATGTTGTTGGGGATATGACTACTAAGTGTAAACCGGCCGGGAGGGCCTGGTTCACCCTCGGCTACGTTGAAGCCCATGAAGATCCAGAAGATGGCGCTTTACTAATGAAGCTTAGAGGACCGGAGCCCAAAGGCGGATTAGGGCCCATAGTGGTAAACCACCATGACTATGTAACTTGTAATGAAAAGTTAGGAAAGGAGAGACCGAGCCGGACACTTTGTATGAGTCGGCCTCGGGGCTCTGTAGACCGGCCGGGCGCCAACCTATGTATATAAAGGGACGACCCGGTGGCGGTTCAGGGACAAGAAACAACAACTCGAGCCTCAGCCAAGCGTATTTTCTCCCTGGTCATCGAAACCCAATCAATCCTATCACAACTAGACGTAGGCTTTTACCTTCATTGAAGGGGCCGAACTAGTATAAAACTCCCGTGTCCCTTGTCCGGTTTACCCCCTTCAAGCTAACCCGTTGCGATGGCTCCATGACTAAGTCCTTTCATGAGGACATCTAACGTGTTAATTCCACGACAGTTGGTGACCACCGTGAGGCTATCGCACGACGGTTTCAAGTTCTTGAAGGCCAACTCTGAAGGACTCAAGGGATACATCGCGACAAGCTCTACATCAACGACGAAGGATGGGGCCCCGAGGCCGGTTCAATCGAATACGGATACCGGGTCCCCTTTGGCAGAATTCATGTCTTCATCGTCAAGATCGGCGAACCGGGCCCTGAGCCGGACGTCTGCACCGACCTAGTCGAGACGGCTCAGCGTGCGAGTCCAGCCCGGGTTAAGCCTGCCGTGAAGCGTGCGTTCGTAGGATGTGTCTATGGGATCGGATCTGAACCGGTGTCTGAAGGCGAGACGACTGTTTATTCCGACGACGAGTCATCCACTGGCGAGACCGAGTCCCTATACTAGATTCATGATGGTGTGTTCGAAGGATATTCCAATGGCAACAGTATTCCGGACCTCCTTGAACCGCCAAGTCGGGTTACTGTGTACATGGCCGGAACACAGCCCACTTTGCAGTCTTCATCTACTGCGGCAATGAATACCGAATCGGCAGCCGCGGCAGGAGCCCCGGCGCACCGACCGGCTCAAGTCCTCTCTGGGTTAATGGATGCCTGGGCGACCTTGTTAACCACGACGGTTACCCCGGAGACGCAAGATCAGCACAACGCGGACATTGCAAAGCTGAAGGACCAGATAACGCAGGCTAAGGAGGACCTGGCAATTGAGGATGCTAGGATGGCTGAAGAAAGGGCCGCTTTAGATGCCCAGTCACAGCAGATACAAGCGCAGAATTACCGACTCATGCTGGATCGAAACGCATCAGATGATGTAATGCAAAGGAAGTACCGGTCTCGTCTGCCGTCGGTCTACGAAGGACTGAACCTCTTTCAAACACCAGGCGCTGGACCGAGCAATCCAGCAGCTACAAACTGGACCGATGCGCCTAGGGCAGCGCTGGATCAACCACGAATGACGGAACCACCTCGACGAATGGATAACCCGCCGCAACACGTATCTGCGCCACCGGGTCACTTCTCGAGCCCTTTGGATAACATGATTGCCGCAGCATCTCGCCTGGCAGCCATTCCGATGGAGGGCAATTCACTGGCGGCGATTTAAACGCGACGGGCTAGGGACCTTCTTCAAACCACCATGGTGCAGCAGCAGGCTTATTCCTATAGCCGGGATAGAATTCATTCAACCCCTCGTCTGAGGCCAAGCTATAGCAGGCACATGGAGGAACCGGAAGTGTCTAGTAGTGCGCGTCGTCATAATGCTCAAGATGTGGTGGATGATGGCAGAGCATGAAGGGAGGCCGCTTTGGGTCGTCATCAACCCGCCCCGGTTCAGCCAGCGGCGTCAGTAGACCGAGGCACTGGACTTGCCTTCAGTTCCCGGGGAGTGCCGTGTCTTATTCCGGCTCTCCGTAATGTGCGTCTGCCCAAGGATTTCAAGGGTCCACGTAAAGTGCCTAATTACACTGCGGATCAGCCACCTGAGGCATGGGTCGAGAGTTATGAGATGGCAATGGAGATGCTAGATGTGGATGAAGCGGCTTGTGCAAAGTACTTCACGATGATGTTGGAAGGAACATCCCGTACTTGGTTGAAAAATTTACCAGCTAATTCTATCGAGTCATGGGATCAGTTGAAGGCCCGGTTTATAGCCAATTTCAAAGACACGTGCAAACAGCCCATGTCCATTGTGGATCTGGATGCTTGTGTTCAAGGGGAGAACGAGTCAACAACTCATCGGGTACACCGGCTTTCAGAAGTTTTGCATTCGTCCGACCCGATTAACGCTGGTCAAGCGATCATAATGCTGGAGCGTAATTGCCGGTTTAAGTCACTGAAGATGAAGTTGGGACGGATCAAGTGCCACTGCAATGACATGGGAACCCTTATGGCAGCCTTGGTCAAGTATGCCAATTCTGATAATACCAAGGATCCCGATTCTGATGACAACATCACAACCAAGGAGGTCATGGGAATAACGGTAAGCGCAAGGCAGATAATTCAGATCTTGTGGCTAACACCAATATGTAGCATCGTAAAGGTAAACTGCCCCAGCGCGATGGAGGGATGAATCTGGAACGTTTGATGAACCAGCCCTGCCCAAAGCATGGGACCAAGGAGGCCCCTTCCACGCATATGTGGAAAGATTGCTATATCATGAAGCAGTTCAAGAATTATGATGTTTTCCGGTATGATCAGGGTCCGTCGGGCGGATCAGGTCCAGGTTTTCATGGTGACGGCGGTTCAAGCTCTGGATTTCAGAATAATCAGGGCAACCGGCATAACCAAGGTGGTAATGGCCAACAAAATAATCAAGGGAATCAGCAATCAGGTTATCAAAGTCACCCCAAGCAGTTGAATGGTGGGCAGTATAATGTGTTCCCCACTAGCCTGTGTAAGCGCGATCAGAAGCTTCACAAAAGGGCAGTCAATGCTGTTGAACCGACAGTGCCGCATTATTTACGATGGTCCGAGAAGCCCATTGTGTGGAGCAGAGAGGATCATCCACCCCGGGTTGACAATCCAGGTCAACTGGCTTTGGTGGTAGCACCTCAGGTGGGAGGTTACAAGTTTACCAAAGTCCTGATGGATGGAGGGAGCAGTATCAACATCCTATACTATGAGACTTTTCGTCGTATGGGGTTGACAGACAAAAGTCTTAAACTGTCCAACACTGTATTTCATGGTGTAGTACCAGGTAAATCGGCATATCCTATTGGCAAGATCTCTTTGGAGGTTGTGTTTGGAGACGAGCATGATTCCAGGTCTGAAAAGTTGACCTTCGAAGTGGTAAAAATCCAGAGCCCGTATCACGCACTGTTTGGACGGCCGGCTTACGCAAAATTCATGGCGAGGCACTGATATATCTTTTTACAGCTCAAAATGCTGGGTCACAAGGGAACTATAACAGTACATGGAAGTCGAAAGGTCACTTTGGATTGTGAGGAAGGTGATGCGGCTTACGCTGAGTCGGTTTGTGCTACGGAGGAGCTGAAGTTTTATAAGGGCAATGTTGATCCGGCAGACATGACTCCTTTGAAGAAGCCCACCACTGAGCATGACCCGACCCTGAAGTTCAAACCGGCTGATGAGACTAAACTTGTTGACTTTGTTCCTGGCGATTCATCCAAACAGTTTAGCATCAGCACCAATCTGGATCCGAAATAGGAAAGCACACCATCGAGTTCATCCGTGAGAACCGGGACATTTTTGCATGGAAGCCTTCTGACATGCCAGGTGTACCGAGGGAACTTGCTGAGCACACTCTCAATATTTATCCCAAGTTTAAACCGGTCAAGCAATTTCTTCGGCGGTTTAACGAGGAAAGACGCAAGGCCATTGGTGAAGAGGTAGCCCGGCTGTTGGCTGCTGGCTTTATCATCGAAGTATTTCACCCTGAGTGGTTGGCTAATCCGGTGCTCGTTCTTAAGAAAAACGGCACTTGGCATATGTGTGTGGACTACACAGATTTGAACAAGGCTTGTCCGGCAGATCCTTTTGCTCTCCCACGTATTGATCAGATTATTGATGCGACGGTGGGTTGTGAGCGCCTGAGTTTCTTGGATGCTTATTCAGGTTATCATCAGATTAAAATGGCAGTTAAGGACCAGGAGAAGACTACCTTCATAACTCCCTTTGGAGCCTTCTGCTATGTTTCTATGCCCTTTGGGCTCAAAAGTGCCCAGGCTACTTATCAGCGTTGTGTGCAAAATTGTCTTCACACGCAGATTGGGCATAATGTTCATGCCTATGTGGATGACATTGTGGTAAAATCCAGGAAAAAGGAAACCTTGATAGATGACCTCAAGGAAACATTTGACAATCTTCGGGTTTACAAAATGATGCTTAATCCGAACAAGTGTGTTTTTGGTGTTCCGGCAGGCAAGCTCTTAGTCTTTCTGGTGTCCAACAGAGGCATTGAGGCTAATCCGAAAAAATCAGAGCGATTACATCTTTGGCTAAACCGAAGTGTATTAATGATGTTCAGCGCCTTGCGGGTCGAATTGCCGCCCTTAGCCGGTTTATCAGCCGTTTGGGAGAGAAAGCAATTCCTCTATATCAGATGTTGAAAAAGACAGACAATTTTGTCTGCAGATGATGCGGCGTTTGAGGACTTAAAGCGGCAGTTGGTTGAACCGACGGTTCTTGCTGCTCTGGTCATGGTTTTAAATAGCGGATAGCGGGCTCTAGCGGATTGGGGTCCGCGTAGTGGAATGCAGATAGCGGGCGATATTGCGGGCGCTATGTCCACATAGCGGATTTGTTAAAACACTAGATTATTGTGTATATTTCTATATCCTTAACAAAAAGTAATTACATTTAATTTGAGCAATAGCGGACGCTATTGCGCTTGCGCTATTGCGGACGCAATAGCGGATGCTATCTCCGCTATTTGAAACTATGGCTCCGGTTGACAAAGAGCCCTTGTTATTGTACGTGGCTGCTAATGCCCGTGCTGTCAGCGTGGCAATTGTGGTGGAGCACAGAGAGGCTGGTAAGGAATAACCGGTTCAACGGCCGGTTTACTACATCAGCGAAGTACTTATCGAGTCAAAGCAACGGTATCCGCATTGGCAGAAGCTGGTTTATGGGGTTTTTATGGCAAGTCGGAAGCTCAAACAGTACTTTCAAGGCCATCCCATTACAGTGGTCAGTTCAGCCCCTTTGGGCGATATAATTCAGAACAGGGAGGCGACTAGCCGGGTTGCAAAATGGGCAATTGAGCTTGGCCAGCACGGATTGAAGTATATGCCTCGGACATCAATCAAGTCACATGCACTTGTTGACTTCATCAATGATTGGAGCGAGTTACAAGCACCAGAGGACAAACCGGATAATACATATTGGACCATTCACTTTGATGGATCCAGGCAATTGGAGGGCTCGGGGGCTGGAGTTGTTCTTACTTCCCCTCGAGGTGATAAAATTTGTTATGTTCTCCGCTTAATGTTTCCTTGTACTAACAATGCAGCTGAGTACGAGGCCTTACTCCACGGTCTCCGGGTGGCTAAGGTAATGAACTTAAGCCGGATTTGCTATTTTAGAGATTCTAATCTGGTAGCTCAGCAAGTTTCTGGTACTTGGGATTCTAAGGATCCACTAATGGCGGCTTACAGACGCGAGGTGGATATTGTGGCAGGTCACTTTAAGGGTTATCAGGTTGAGCACATTGACCGGCGCAAAAACGAGGCAGCAGATGCTTTAAGCCGGCTAGGATCTCAGCATAAACCCGTACCACCCAATACCTTTTTATATATCTTGCATAACCCGTCTGTTAAGTTGCCTACAGAGGAGGATATAGCTGTTCCTGATCCGGAGGCCCAGTTGGTGGCCGCTTTACATACTACTCCAGATTGGATGGTTCCATATTTGGCGTATCTAAACCGGGGCGAGTTACCAGGTGATGAGGTTTTCGCTAGACAGATAATCCGGCGGTCCAAGTCCATGGTTATTCACAATGGCGAGTTACACCGTTGTAGTGTTTCAGGCGTTTTCAATGTTGTATTTCCCCTGAAGAAGGGCAAGAGATTCTACGTGAAATTGATACGTCCCTGTCGTATCTACTTTTCCAAACACTTTTGCCCTTGTTTTGGACTCTAACTTGTATGATTTGAATGGAACTAACCCGGACTGACGCTGTTTTCAGCAGAATTGCCATGATGTTGTTTTATGTGCAGAAAACAAAAGTTCTCGGAATGACCTGAAACTCCACGGGATGTCTTATAAAAATAATAAAAAATCCTCGCCAAAGATGAAGACCAGGGGGCCCACACCCTGTTCACGAGGGTGGGAGGGCTCCCCCCCCCTTCCTAGGTGCGCCCCCTACCTCGTGGGCCCCTTGGAGACCCTCCGACGCCAACTATATTGGCTTTCGGGGAGAAAAAAATCAGAGAGAAGAAATCATCGCGTTTTACGATACGGAGCCACCGCCAAGCCCTAATCTCTCTCGGGAGGGCTGATCTGGAGTCCGTTCGGGGCTCCGGAGAGGGGGGATTCGTCGCCGTCGTCATCATCAACCACCTCCATCACCAATTTCATGATGCTCACCGCCGTGCGTGAGTAATTCCATCGTAGGCTTGCTGGACGGTGATGAGTTGGATGAGATTTATCATGTAACCGAGTTAGTTTTGTTAGAGTTTGATCCCTAGTATCCACTATGTTCTGAGATTGATGTTGCTATGACTTTGCTATGCTTAATGCTTGTCACTAGGGCCCGAGTGCCATGATTTCAGATCTGAACCTATTATGTTTTCATGAATATATGTGAGTTCTTGATCCTATCTTGCAAGTCTATAGTCACCTACTATGTGTTATGATCCGGCAACCCTGAAGTGACAATAATCGGGACCACTCCCGGTGATGACCATAGTTTGAGGAGTTCATGTATTCACTATGTGCTAATGCTTTGTTCCGGTTCTCTATTAAAAGGAGGCCTTAATATCCCTTAGTTTCCAATAGGACCCCGCTGCCACAGGAGGGTAGGACAAAAGATGTCATGCAAGTTCTTTTCCATAAGCACGTATGACTATATTCGGAATACATGCCTACATTACATTGACGAATTGGAGCTAGTTCTGTGTCACCCTATGTTATGACTGTTACATGACGAACCGCATCCGGCATAATTATCCATCACTAATCCGGTGCCTACGAGTTTTCCATATACTGGTTCTCGCTTATTTACTTTTCTGTTGCTACTGTTACAATCACTACAAAATACCAAAAACATTACTTTTGGTGTCTTTACTTTTGTTACTATTACCATCACTATCATATTACTTTGCTACTAAACACTTTGCTGCAGATACTAAGTTTCCAGGTGTGGTTGAATTGACAACTCAGCTGCTAATACTTGAGAATATTCTTTGGCTCCCCTTGTGTCGAATCAATAAATTTGGGTTGAATACTCTACCCTCGAAAACTATTGCGATCCCCTATACTTGTGGGTTATCAAGACGTTTTTCTGGCGCCGTTGCCGGGGAGCATAGCTCTATTCTTTGAGTCATTTGGTATTTATATCTGCTGGACACTATGAAGAACTTGAAAGACGCTAAGACGACAATTTATCCCTCAACTACGAGGGGAGGTAAGGAACTGCCATCTAGCTCTGCACTTGATTCACCTTCTGTTATGAGTAAGCTAGCGACACCTAAACCTGCTTCTGCTATTCGTTCCGATATGTCGCATGTTATTGATGATGCCACTTCTGCTATGCATGATACTTATGATGAAACTACTTCTATGCTTGATACTACTGTGCCCCTTGGTAAATTTCTTGATGAACATATTTCTAGGTCTAGAGAAAGAGAAATTATTGAATCTGAATACGATGATGAGAGTGATGATGAGAATATGCCTACTATTCCTGAGGGTTATCTTTTTGATGCAGAATCTTCTACAACATTTTTGCCTGCCAGGATAGATACGAACTTAAGAGGCTGCTAGTTAAATGGAGTAAAGAATCTCTTAGAGATAGAATGAAACCCGACCCTGCTTTTTCTACTTCACCCATCTGTGTTCCCGATAAGGATTATTATGAATTTTCTGTTAATCCAGATATAATTACTTTGGTTGAATCTGATCCTTTCTATGACTATGAATCTGAAACTGTTATGGCACATCTTACTAAGTTAAATGATATAGCCGCCCTATTTACTAATGATGAGAGATCGCGCTACCTTTATATACTCAAAATATTTCTGTTCTCATTAAAGGGTGATGCTAAGATATGGTTTAATTCTCTTGATCCTAGTTGTGTGTGTAGTCCCCAGGATATGATTTATTACTTCTCTGCTAAATATTTCCCTGCTCATAAGAAACAAGCTGCTTTGAGGGAATATACAACTTCATGCAAATTAAAGAAGAGAGTCTCCCACAAGCTTGGGGGAGGCTTCTCAAGTTACTTAATGCTTTGCCTGATCATCCTCTTAAGAAACCTGAAATACTTGGTATCTTTTATAATGGACTAACTGATGCTTCCAGAGATTACCTGGATAGTTGTGCTGGTTCTCTTTTCAGGGAAATAACACCGAATGAAGCTGAAATTCTATTGAATAATATGTTGACAAATGAAAATAATTGGGCACCTCCTGAGCCACCTCCTGAGCCAGCTCCAGAGCCAATTACTAAGCCTATTCCTAAACCAACTCCGAAAAAGAGAAGTGTTCTATTTCTGAGTCCCGAAGATATGCAAGAGGCAAAGAAATCTATGAAAGAAAAAGGTATTAAAGCTGAAGATGTTAAGAATTTACCTCCTATTGAAGAAATACACAGTCTTAATTTACCGCCTATTAAAGAAGTATATGATCTCAATTCCTTATTTACTGAAGAACCTCCTGATCCCGATATGCCGACACAGGTAGTAAATGTAAATTCTCTCTATAGATATGATAAAGCTGAAGTCCCTCCTACTAAAATTGCTAGTCAGTGCTTGGATGAGTTTGATGACTTTATGTTTAAGCAAGATGACTTTAATGCTTATTTTGGTAGACAATTAAAACAGAATACCTTTATGATTAAACGCTTGGGTGATTTTATGGCTAATATTAGAGGTGAACTTAAACTTGTTAGCAAACATGCTTCTATGGATACCACTCAAGTAGAACAAGTACTTAAAGCTCAGAAAGAAGAGCTTGATGAAATGAATAGTAAGAAAAATGATTATGCTGTTAGAGTGGCTACTAGAACTGGTAGAATGACTCACGAACCATTGTATCCTGAAGGCCACCCTAAGAGATTCGAGCAAGATTCTCAGAGAAATAATATTGATGTACCTAGTTCTTCTAAAAGGAAGAAAAAGAAAAATGATAGGACTTTGCAAACTTCTAGTGAACCTATTGCTGAACCACCCGAGAATCCAAATGATATCTCTATGTCTGATGCTGAAACACAATCTGGTAATGAACATGAACCTAGTGAAAATATTAATGATGATGTTCATGATGATGCTCAACCTAGTAATGATAATGATGTAGAAGTTGAACCTGCTATTGATCTTGATAACCCACAATCAAGGAATCAATGTTATGATAAAAGAGACTTCGTTACTAGGAAACATGGTAAAGAAAGGGAACCATGGGTTCAGAAACCCATGCCTTTTCCTCCGAAACCATCCAAGAAAAAGGATGATGATGATTTTGAGCGCTTTGCTGAAATGATTAGACCCATCTTTTTGCGTATGCGATTAACTGATGTGCTCAAAACAAATCCTTATGCTAAGTATATGAAGGATATCATTACTAATAAAAGAAAGATACCGGAAGCTGAAATTTCCACCATGCTTGCTAATTATACTTTTAAGGGTGGAATACCAAAGAAACTTGGAGATCCAGGAGTACCTACTATACCATGCTCCATTAAGAGAAATTATGTTAAAACTGCTTTATGTGATCTTGGAGCCGGTGTCAGTGTTATGCCTCTCTCTTTATATCGTAGACTTGACTTGAATAAGTTGACACCTACTAAAATATCTTTGCAAATGGCTGATAAATCAACTGCTATACCTGTCGGTATTTGTGAGGATGTGCCTGTTGTAGTTGCAAACGTTACTATTTTAACAGATTTTGTTATTCTTGATATTCCCGAGGATGATAGTATGTCTATTATTCTTGGAAGAGCTTTCCTTAATACTACAGGGGCTGTTATTGATTGCAACAAAGGCAATGTCACTTTTCATGTTAATGGTAATGAGCACACGGTACACTTTCTGAGGAAACAACCTCCACTTTATAGTATCAACTCTATTCAAAAAATTCCATCGATTATATTTGGAGGTTTTGAATTTCCTCTCCCTACTGTCAAGAAAAAGTATCATATTCTTATTGTTGGGGATTTTCATATCCCAGTTGAGGTAACTTAGTGTTATTCGAAATTTCTCCGGTTCCGTGTTATTCGGAATGAGTTTGTTAACAAGACTTGATCAACGTTGTTAGTGGGTTCATTTTGATGATCACGAGATGGATGAAACTAGAAGCACAACCTTCTGTACCCTCTTTATATTTTCTGTTATTTAGTAAAAATAAAGTAAAATAGTATTTTTTCGTCTGTTTCCTGACTTATCCGTGCAATATAAAAATATCCCGAAAATAAAAGTCCTCAGAATGCCATGCCAATTTAATATGATTTTTTCGGGAATATTTGAGGATATACTGTGCAAAAATTACCGCGGGGGGAGCTATCACCTGGCCACGAGGGTGGAAGGCGCGCCCTACCCCCTGGGCACGCCCCCTGCCTCGTGGGCCCACGGTGGCCCTCCTCCACTTATCCCTGCACCCATCTTCTTCCTCTGGCTCATACAAACACGAAAAACCAACTCAAGCACGAGTTCCAGCCCCTGTTGCTGTGATTTTCGATCTCCTTGCTCAAAGCACCTCTCGCAAAACTGCTTGGGGAGATTGTTCCTTGAGGAAACAATATGTTTAGGAAGATGTTCCAAGGTGGTTCTGCAAGGAAGCAAGGTCCCAGGCTTGCAATGCGTGATGCTAATGAGCAACCACCAAGAGACGCTCCTGTGAGGCCCTGTGAATGGCCTTCGGATAATTTTATGAATCAAGCGGGAATCAAATAAGAATTTAGCGCTTATTTGTGTAACGCCGGTCTTGAGGACTTTCAAGCTGACAAATGCCCCCAGTATCATGATCTCACAAGTTCATTTGTGAGGAGGTTTGAGTTTTCATCTTCGCGTAATTCTCCTTCAGTCATGTTTGACCTTTATGACAAATCTTATACCATGGACTTAGAGGATTTCACTTTTGCTTGCAAACTTCCATCTTGGGGTAGTGTCAGGATCCCCCTAAATCTGGATATAGAGACTTTCTTGCTAGGATAACTGTGGGGGAATCTAGAGATATAACACAAGCCACTATAGGGAGCGTTCACTTTCCTGCTATACATTATTTTGCTCTCTTCATAGGTAGATGCATAAATGCTAAGGATGAAGCATGTCACATGTGTGCCCCTGATCTCAGCATTCTCAGAAGTGATGTGTTAGGAGACCAATCTTATCATATGGGAGCTATTGTAGCTCGTAGGTTACATCATAATAGACATAACGGAGATTTCTTTGGAGGAATTTATGCAACCCACTTAGCTAATTTTCTTGAGATAGACATTCGTGAGGGTGATATGGAGTTACCCCCTACTTACTTAGATTTTGATTCTATGGTTTCCCACCAGTTTGTTGAGAGGACCGAACTACCTCTCCAGTATCGACTAGTCTTTAACAAACGGCATGTAGTCCATATTACTCTTCCTGCTCCTGCCTTCTTTGATTCTCAGGCAAAAGGAAGATATATTATTACCAGAGAGGAGGCAGATGAGTACGAGAGGAGAGCGGAGGCTGCTCGACGCCACGCTACAGCTCAGGAGGCGATAGCCGCTGCATCGCAGTATGACCCCAGCTTCACCTACGGGTATCCGCCAGGCTATCCTTGGCAATAGACCAACTTAGGCCAAAAGCCTAAGCTTGGGGGAGTACGTATTTGCCACCGACATTACATTCATGTTCACACACACTCATTGCTAGATGTCGGTTCTCATACTCTTTCACTGTAATATCCATGCTAGTTTATTTTCTTTTTCCTGCTTTCTTCTTGTGCGTTTAATAAACCTTAAGAAAAAAACCAAAAAAATTGTTAGTAGTAGTTTATTTCTTTGCTGTAGTAATTAAAAAGAAAACCCAAAAATATTTCCCGTTCCTCTTTTGCTTGTTGGGAGCTTTCCCGTGTAAATAGTTTTTATTTCTTTTCTTTTCTTTGGGGGTCAGTAGGAGAAGATTATTGTTGATTTAACCAAGAGCCCATATTGCCTTGTCTTCTCCTGTTTATTGAATGCTCGCAGATTCCAGCTTAGTCCAATGCACTTGCACTCTTATTATTATTCACATCGTTTGGTCGTGCAAGTGAAAGGCAATCATGATGATATATGATGGACTGACTGAGATGGGAAAAGCTGGTATGAACTCGACCTCTCTTGTTTTTGTAAATATGATGAGTTCATCGTTCTTGATTCAGCTTATTATGAATAAACATGTTTGCAATGACAATTAGAGATCATAGTTGCTCGTGCCATGCTTGATTAGCTATGAGTTATAATGGTTTACCTTGCGTGCCAACATGCTATTAAAATGGTTGTGATGTGGGATGATGGGGTGGTATCCTCCTTTGAATGATTTAAGTGACTTGACTTGGCACATGTTCACGCTTGTAGTTGTAACAAATCAACATAGCCTTCACGATATTTATGTTCATGGTGGATTATATCCTACTCATGCTTGTATTCAATGTTTATTAATTTTAATGCATGTTCATGATTGTTGTCGCTCTCTAGGTGGCCGCTTCCCAGTCTTTTGCTACCCTTCAGTTATACTAAGCGGGAATACTGCTTGTGCATCCAATCCCTTAAACCCCAAAGTTATTCCATATGAGTCCACTATACCTTCCTATATGCGGTATCTACCTGCCGTTCCAACTAAATTTGCATGTGCCAAACTCTAAACCTTCAAATAAACATTCTGTTTTGCATGCTCGAATAGCTCATATATCAACTAGGGCTGCCCTTATCTTCCGTGTTAGGCGGGTTATTCTCAAGAGGAGTGGACTCTGCTCCTCATTCACGAGAAAATGGCTGGTCACCGGATGCCCAGTCCCATGCTTTATGCAAACTAAATCAAAATAATTGCAAACAAAACTCCCCCTGGGACCCGTTGAATGTTGGAGGCACTCATTGTTTCGAGCAAGCCATGGATTGATGCTTGTGGATGAGGGGGAGTATAAACTTTACCATTCTGTTTGGGAACCGCCTATAATTTGTTTAGCATGGAAGATATCGTCATCTCTTAGTTGTTATGTTGACAATGAAAGTATGCCGCTCAAAATATAATTTATCTCTATTTCAAAACCGAGCTCTGGCACCTCTAAAAATCCCTGCTTCCCTCTGCGAAGGGCCTATCTATTTACTTTTATGTTGAGTCATCACCCTCTTATTAAAAGCACTAGCTGGAGAGCACAACTGTCATTTGCATTCATTACTGTTAATTTATATCGGGTATGACTATGATTGGATCTCTTTTACCATGAATTACAATGTCTAGTCAGTCCTTGATCTTTGAAGGTGCTCTGCATTTTTTTTGCGGTCTCAGAAAGGGCTAGCGAGATACCATCTTGTTATATCATATTATGATTATTTTGAGAAAGTGTTGTCATCCGAGATTTATTATTATGGCTTGCTAGCTGATTATGTTATTAATATGAGTAAACATGAGACCTGAGAATTATTGCAAATGTGGTTAGTTATAATCTTTGCTGAAAACCTGAATGATGGCTTGACATAGGCACAACAACAAGAGCAAATAGAGTTTGTAAAAGTTTTTTTTTTTCTCTTTCAGTTTGTCAACTAAATAGCTTGAGGACAAGCAAGGGTTTAAGCTTGGGGGAGTTGATACGTCTCCGTCGTATCTATTTTTCCAAACACTTTTGCCCTTGTTTTGGACTCTAACTTGTATGATTTGAATGGAACTAACCCGGACTGACGCTGTTTTCAGCAGAATTGCCATGATGTTGTTCTATGTGCAGAAAACAAAAGTTCTCAGAATAACCTGAAACTCCACTTGATGTCTTATAAAAAATAATAAAAAATCCTCGCCAAAGATGAAGACCAGGGGGCCCACACCCTGTCCACGAGGGTGGGGGGCGTGCCCCCTCCTGGGCGCGGCCCCTACCTCGTGGGCCCCATGGAGACCCTCCGACGCCAACTCCAACTCCATATATTGGCTTTCGAGGAGAAAAAATCAGAGAGAAGAAATCATCGCGTTTTACGATACGGAGCCGCCGCCAAGCCCTAATCTCTCTCGGGAGGGCTGATCTGGAGTCCGTTCGGGGCTCCGGAGAGGGGGATTTGTCGCCGTCGTCATCATCAACCATCCTCGATCATCAATTTCTTGATGGTCACCGCCGTGCGTGAGTAATTCCATCGTAGGCTTGCTGGACGGTGATGGGTTGGATGAGATTTATCATGTAACCGAGTTAGTTTTGTTAGGGTTTGATCCCTAGTATCCACTATGTTCTGAGATTGATGTTGCTATGACTTTGCTATGCTTAATGCTTGTCAGTAGGGCCCGAGTGCCATGATTTCAGATCTGAACCTATTATGTTTTCATGAATATATGTGAGTTCTTGATCCTATCTTGCAAGTCTATAGTCACCTATTATGTGTTATGATCCGGCAACCCCGAAGTGACAATAATCGGGACCACTCTCGGTGATGACCATAGTTTGAGGAGTTCATGTATTCACTATGTGCTAATGCTTTGTTCCGGTTCTCTATTAAAAGGAGGCCTTAATATCCCTTAGTTTCCAATAGGACCCCGCTGCCACGGGAGGGTAGGACAAAAGATGTCATGCAAGTTCTTTTCCATAAGCACGTATGACTATATTCGGAATACATGCCTACAATACATTGACGAATTGGAGCTAGTTCTGTGTCACCCTATGTTATGACTGTTACATGACGAACCGCATCCAGCATAATTATCCATCACTAATCCGGTGCCTATGAGTTTTCCATATACTGGTTCTCGCTTATTTACTTTTCCTTTGCTGCTGTTACAATCACTACAAAATACCAAAAACATTACTTTTGCTATCTTTACTTTTGTTACTGTTACCACCACTACCATATAACTTTCCTACTAAACACTTTGCTGCAGATACTAAGTTTCCAGGTGTGGTTGAATTGACAACTCAGCTGCTAATACTTGAGAATATTCTTTGGCTCCCCTTGTGTCGAATCAATAAATTTGGGTTGAATACACTACCCTCGAAAACTGTTGCGATCCCCTATACTTATGGGTTATCAGAAATCCATGAAGGGGATTGTGGTCATCACGCCGGTTCAAAATCCCTGGTGGCTAAATCTTTTCGTCATGGGTTCTATTGGTTGACAGCTCATGCTGATGCGGAGGATCTGGTAAAGCGGTGTGACGCTTGTCAGAAATTTTCACGTCGAGCTCATGTTCCGGCTCAGGAGCTACGGATGATTCCTATCACTTGGCCGTTTGCCACTTGGGGGCTTGATATGGTGGGAACTTTTAAACGCTCCCAGGATAAGAAGACCCACCTATTGGTGGCGGTTGACAAGTTCACTAAATGGGTTGAAGCGGAGCCTGTCAGTAAGTGTGATGCTGCCACGGCGGTTCAATTTCTCAAGAAGATCATTTTCTGTTTTGGGTGTCCACACAGCATCATCACAGATAATGGCACCAACCTTTCTAAAGGTGACATGGAGGAGTTCTGCCAATGAGAGCATATCTGGCTTGATATAGCGTCTGTGGCTCATCCTCAGTCCAATGGTCAAGCCGAGAGGGCGAATCAAGAGATCTTGAAGGGTATTAAGCCCAAGCTTATGGTTCCTTTGCAGTGGACGCCGGGTTGTTGGGTGGAAGAGTTACCATCTGTGTTATGGAGTATAAACACCACCCCAAACCGATCCACGGGTTATACACCTTTCTTCATGGTTTACGGGGCTGAGGCTGTCCTCCCGAGTGATATTCGTCATGACTCACCCCGGATTGCCAATTATGTTGAAACAGACAATGAGCAAGTGCGTCAAGAGGCGTTGGACCTGTAAGATGAGAAACGGGACATGGCTTTGGCTCGGTCGGCGGTTTATCAACAAGACCTGCGGCGTTATCACAGACGCCGGTTTAAAACACAAACCTTTCAAGAAGGCGACTTAGTGCTTTGGCTCATCCAGGATCAGATCGATATGCACAAGTTATCCCCATCATGGGAAGGAACCTTTGTGGTCAGCAAAAATCTGCACAACAGATCTTACTACCTCATTAACGTTCGAGAAGACCCACGCAGTTCTGAGGAGGAGACCCGGCGGCCATGGAACATAGCTCTCCTTCGGCCTTATTACACCTAAGCCATAGGCTTTCCCTATGTACATATTATGACAATGTATATATTATGATCAATATAATAAACCGGCATCCTTGCTACAAGCAGGGCCTCTGCCGTTCTTCCAATATTTCTTGGTTCCAAGGGGGCTTCTGCCCTCAAAGCAATGACTCACCTTGTCCAATAAACTGGCTATCATGCCACAATACAGCTTGGGAGCTTCACACCCAAGGGGCCAAAGAGAGTCTGGATGTTATACATAGCTCAAACATAGGCACCCATTGAGCACAGCTCACAAAAGTTACTTGGGGGCTCTTTTGTGCAAAAGCCACAAAGAGTTTGAAAGGACCCTTGTAATTGGGTATCGACCCACGGCTTGGAAGCCTGGTGTATTCACCTAAAACCCCAGGTTAACCTGCCTTCATCAAGTAAGCAACTCCTATCCAGGTAATCCTGGCACAACCCGCCGAACGTTTGACAAGTCAATCTTATACAGACCTTGAACTTGGCAAAGTTAAAACGATGATTGGTTAGTTGGAGGCCCATCTTAAAAGGCTTTGCAAAATGGTTTAACTCAGTGGCCTGGCAGCCCATGAAAAGCCTCGAATTTGGGCCTGGCCGCCCTTGAAAATCCTTGACTACATGTTTTCTTGTTTGCTTTTCTTGCTAAGTTTTCACCTTTTTTGATGAATTTATCTTAAACCGGTGTTCTTTGACCCGGTGTGGCTTTTCAGTCATCATGTTAACCCGGTGTTTGTTAACCCGGCTTGGCTTTCAGCTATAAGTTATCAGACCATCTCATCAAACCGGTGTTTATTAACCCGGCCTGGCTTTGACTATATGTCGCCAGTATGATCATCTGGTGTTCATTATAACCCGGCATAACTTATTCATCCTATCATTATAGGGTAAGGAACTTGACAGCTCACAAATTTCGGTTTCCACCCTTATTAAGTGATTCCATATCACAGGTATGAGTTATTTCATATTTATTCCGCTTTGGTTATTAACCAGGCTTCATTTTGGGCATTATGACCCGTCCAGCGGTAAACCGCCCGGACAGATCTTTCTATGCAGACATAGGGATTGCATGATATTATAAAGATATATAAGCCAGCGCTGAAATTGTTACGGCATCTCAAATAAAGTATATCTCAGTGCACGATGGCAACGGATCAAAGTATTTTCACTAGCCTATTACAAGGCGCTTCAAGGCCCAAAACATGGACTTGTTTCTTTCCACAGATCAAAGTTCATAACACATCCATCAGATTGCCGGATCAGGATTCATCACCATGTTGACATGATGTTGATGGATCATCTGGCGTCGGTTCAGCCTCCTCTTCTTCATCCAGTAGCTGGAAGTCAATGGTGGTCCAACCAATCCGGGTTAAAGCCTGAAAGACAACCTCTTCACTTATAAGTTCAGCCGGATCAACATCAGGGGCGTAAGTGTGCTTACGGATTGGCGGAATAAGATTTTGCACTTCCGGTATGACAGTGTCAACCCATTTGTTGTCGACATCGTAGAAGGGCCGGTGAACCGTCAAGTTAGCTTCTTCTGCCAGTTGACTCGCCAGAGGACGCATCTCCCTTGTCACAGCTTTGAGGGCTTCGTTGTCAAACTCTGCCCCGTTCTCTTGTTCACTGGGGAAGCCCATGGCAATATCCGCCAGATCAAGGTCAGCTATCCATGCTTTGGCTCGGGTAAGTGCCAACAAAGCGCCGGCCCTGGCAGCAGATCGATTCATCTCTTCTATCTGCACCGGTGTTACGGATAACTTTGCTAGAGTATCCTTGATCAAAATGGGGGCCGGATTGTTGTAGGAAGCTGCATAGGTAACCCGTTGGGCACCGGTATATAGTTGTTCAATCAGAGTGTACGCTGCCTTCAGCTTCATCCGCATATCAGAGCCCAGATGAGCAATGCGGCTACCTACAACGGTTTAAGAATTTCATGTTAAACCGGCAAATTACCAACATGGTCATTCAAGAAGTCTTGTCAAAACTACTTACCAAACACTGCAGAAGTCATTGCGTTCACTTGGCGCTTCAACCCAGTTAGCTCTTCCGCCACCGGTTTAAGAGCTGATTCGGTGTCTTCCGCTCGCTTCAACAATGCATTTTTCTCCGTCTCCCAGTTGTCACGCTCCATCTTGAACCCTTCTTTGAGTTGCTCCATGGCTGCCAAAGCGGTTTTCAGTTCATCTTTTGCCTTGGACGTTTCTGTTTGTTGGGTCTTGAGGTTCTCTTGAAGATCAGCGATTTGAGAGCCTTGGTGATTTATATCAGCCTTCCACAGAAAAATGAGGAGCATGTCAGTAATTTATTCAAAGTCCCAAGCATATAACAAGTTATACACTTGGCACTTGGGGGCTAATGCGGATTGCTTCTTTACTACTGATTGTTTCAAGTTCCAAAGATCAATACAAGTTTTAATCTTGGCACTTGCGGGCTAATGTGTGTTTGCTCAAAAATATATACAAGGAAAGTAAACAAGGTATAGAATGGAGTGTAAAAGTCCTGGTTGTCTTCACAAGACAAACCGGCCCCTCGAGCGTCGCCTCCCCCCGAGCCCCGCCTCCCCCGTGAGTGCCGCCTCCCTCGCCTCCCTCCCTAACCCTCAGAGCCGCCGGAGACTTGGAGCCTCGGCGCCGCCCCACGTCCACGTCACCACGGCCACTGGAGCTGCGTCCACGAATTAGAGCCGGGTCATCAAGGATCATGCGCATCGACCTCTTCTTCCTCATCACCGACCACTGCTTCTCGGCGTCGATCCGCGCTGCCCCGACCATCGTCGGCCTCGCCGTCTCCTTCCCCATCTCCGCGGTGAGCGTCTCCATCGATTCCCCCTCTTTTCCCCTTGTTTAGTCACCGTTTGTGCCGCCCACCACTTCCCTGCGGGCTCGTGCTCACCGTGCCGGCCGCCCCTCGCATGGCCGTGCGCCACCCATGCCCTGCCTCGCTGTGGCCGCACCCTGTAGAATGCACTTTCTGAATATGCTGTCACAACTGGTAGTATGCATCAGATGCAGAGTAGATGGAAGGCAGGGGAGGGATAAAATTATGCACTGACATCAAATTCTCAGTTTTTAGTCACTGCTAGTATTTGACATGAGTGCTTCCTTCATCATTGCAAGTTTTATGTGTGTAATCATCAACTCATAGATTTGTTAATATATAGCAGTATCAACATGATACATCTGCAGTGTACTTCGTCAAGATCATGACAGTTTTATACTATGCCAATAATATATCTTCGAGGATGGGTCTGATTCTTCTTCATTATTGGAGCTTAAATAGTAGAGTAGGCCCTTCGAGCAAAAAAAGAATCGCATAGTATATAATTGCTAGTTTGACAGCCTTATTCCAAAAGATTATACTGAGTTTGCATCGATAAGAAAGGGATTTGTGCAATGTCTTGTTCTTGGTTGCCTTGCTTTGCTGGACGGTCCATGGATTCAAGTGATAAACTCTAGTAGTAGCTTGGAGATGTGCTCAAAAACTTTTAGCCGGCCTCATGGTTTCAGATGCTCACTTCAATTTGTGCCTGTTCTTTGCACAAAGATACTTCATTAAGATTATGGCAGTCTCATACGCCAATATATCTTGGTGGATAGGGTCTGATTCTTCTTCGTAGTTGGAGCTTCATTAGTAGGCCTTGTTTGGCGCAAACAAAATAAAATCTTTTCTTTCGCATCGCTTTCGCGTAGAAAACTATGCAAAATAAGCTCATTATCGCCTAATGTTGGGGCCCTGGGTGATTATGTTAACAACTAATTCCTAGGGATTAAACTAGTTTGGCATCATAATTGATGATGTTACTAAATGCTAAATCAGGTCCATGTCCCAAGCCTACTCCTGACCATGACCCGGAGCGCTATCATCGTCGTATCAAATGAGTAGCACTTTTGCATAGTACTAGGACATAGCAGCAGCCAAGTAACCAGCTCATTCAAAACTCACAGAATGGTTAAAAGGATTATCTGCCCTTTTTGTTTCAATGAGTTGCAGTCAATACTATTAACTGAACTTTTTGAGCACAGTGTTCCAATACTTGTTGCTACAGTTAACTGAAAATGTTCAGTTGGGAGCAATATTTGTTTGCCTCAATACTTGTTAGACAGAGGTTTAGCACACATGCTTATGTGGCATTTCAGAGAAATAGGTTGTGCAAGAACACACCAAAAGCAAGTAGACCTGCTTGCAGTAGCTCTTAGGTGAATTTTAGGTGAAGTAGACCTGCTTTTAAGATTTGTATAGAGGAGTAGATTTATAGTAGTTTTACAATAGCAGTACTCTTTGCAATTGGCAAGTTTCAGTAGCAGAAACCCAACTAAACATCTGCTTCTGCAGAACACTGCACTCCACTTACACATGGTATTTTTCTACAAATAGGACACCACACCCACAAGCACATGGTATTTTTCTGTACATTTATTTAAATTCAGTGTATATCCAGTTTGCATACTCAGTTTATACTCCTAAAACAATGTAAACAAATCAGCATTGGAGGCTCATCTTTGAGGCTCATCTTTATTACATATCAGAACTTGCAAACAAATCTGTGAAAGACTTGTAAAGTTGCTGGGTTTTGTCTCCGACCATTGTGTCATGATGAATTTGCAGGTACCCCGAGAGGCCCTTGAGTTTGCTGGAATGTCGATTAACTTCCATTCTGGCAAATTCGGGTACTCCATATGTCCTATTTTTAGCAAAGGTCATGCTGAAATTTTCCATGAATTTTAGCATGACTTTGCTAAAAATAGGACATATGGGGTACTTGCGACTAATGCATGGGCCGGGGTATCTTATTACTTAGTTAAGTGGACAGGGATTAGGAAGTATAGGGGATAAACCCCAACAAGAATTAAAGTGACAGACATAGGTTTCACTCAAACCACACGATGATCAATTCCCTGTTGGGAACAAATATAAACCATACTGTTGGCATAAGTGGTCTTTTGTATATGTGCCTTTGTTCCAAAAAAAGGGTTTGGCCGACCCACCTCATACCTTGAAACAAATGTGCTATCGGTTTAGAATGGCTCTATGATTGTGATATCATCGGTTGCAATGCTGTTTGCATACTTTTTCTAAACCAAAGGTATATATGGTAGATGTATTAACATGCCTATCAGTCATGTTGGTGACAGACATAGGTTTCACTCAAACCACACGGTGATCAGTACAGCCTATTATCATGCATGTTTTATGATCTGTTGTAAGGGTAGTAATTGGTCTCTTCTGCTGCTTATCAGAGATGGGGGGAAGAAGCCACCGCTGCTCTGCCACACCACAGTACGAGTTGGATGCTTCCAAGTTCTTCAGTATCATACTTGGGACTTCAGTATCATCCATGACGCAGGTATATAAAACGAGAGATCTCCCCTTCACCCATCTCATTATGATATCTGTTGTTTGCTACATCACTCATTGTGCCAAACTGCAGAGGCTGCCTGACAGTTTTATGAACATGCTGGGTGAAGATCCGCCAAATAATGTGAAGCTGCGACAGGCCGGCAGCGGGTTTCGCAGGCAGTGGGATGTGGAGTTGGTGATCAAGGAGGGCCACATATAATTGTATCGTGGGTGGGAGAAGTTCTACCATGCCTACGACCTGCTCCTGGGGTACTTCCTTCTCTTCAGGTACGACGACGACGCCACCATGCTCATCATGAAGGTGTTCAACGCGACTATGTGTCGCATGCGCTACGCTGACGATGATGATGCCAGTATGGTCTGCCTCTTCTTGTTCCTCTACATTGGGCTTTGTCTCACATCGATTGTTAACGGTCATTGTTGCATTTGGACAGGCAATGGGAGCAGCAGCAGCGACACTGGCTACAGCCAAAGCAGCAGCGGCTATGGCTGTAGCAAAAGCAACACCGATTTGGGCTTTAGCGAAAGCAGCAGCGATTCTGGCAGCAGCATAGACAACAAGAAGGATGATCCGGACTGGAGTGCAGGAGAAGAGGAGCAGAGTGGGGATGAGGAGCTGCAGGATGACGATGGGATGAGGCTGAGGATGACCTAGCGCTGGTGGTGGCTGACCAAGGGCAAGAGATGGTGGTGGCTGACCATGGGCAAGAGATGGTGGTGGCTGACCATGGGCAAGAGATGGAGGTGGCTGAGGATGACCTAGCGATGGTCGTGCCCGTCCTTCCTGAAGGTGGCCTCGCGATGGTGGTGGTGCCTGACAATGACCACGCACCGGTGGTGGCCCCGGCGATCCCACAGCTGGGCGACATGACCACGCCAATTGTGGTAGAAGACTACATCCCACTGCCTCCACCGCCTCGCCGCTCTTGGCGCATCAGGCTGAGGAAGAAGGAGAAGAACAATGAGAACTGAACTATGTCAGGTATGTCAGATCTCCAAAATGATATATATATATATATATATATATATATATATATATATATATATACTTAGTTACCTATGTTATCTCTAATATGCTTAGTTTCCTATAGGTTAGCTTCATTTTACCTAAGTTGGCTCTAATATGCTAACTTAGAGCTTATATGCTTAGTTTCCTATAGGTTAGCTCCAAAATAACTTATGTTAGCACAAAATGATCAAGTTTACATAATAAGCTTATAGTCTTCTTCTTATTCTTCTTCTTTTCCAAAATGGCATAGGTTAGCTTCATTTTACCTAAGTTGGCTC
>NC_041389.1:668503261-668575564 GCF_002162155.2 Triticum dicoccoides | reverse complement strand
TCTTCTTCTTCTTCTTCTTCTAACTTCTTGTTTATCATTTTGCAGATTTGATTTAATTCATGGAAGCTTGCATGGATGGAGTGCTTCTTTTCCATTTGTGTTTTTATTTTGTATCAATGTGAAACTTTTGTGAATTGATGGATAACGGTGTTGGATGAACAATGTGAAACTTTTGTAATATGTAACGATGGAACTATGTGTTGGCTATGTATGTATATATGATGAAACTTGTGTGTTGGATATGATTGTTATATGGATGCTTGTTGTATATATATGTGTTGGATATCTCATATGTGAAATAGTGACCTGAGATTAAGAAAAAACAAAAAAAATTAAAAAAATTGTTACTAATGGCGCACTACCATGTGGTGCGCCATTAGTATAGTAGACACTAGTGGCGCACTGTGGGCAATACTAATGGCGCACTGCATGGTGCGCCATTAGTATACCAGATACTAATGGCGCACCAGTTGTGCGCTATTAGTAAAAAATACTAGTGGCGTGATACTAATGGCGCACCAGTTGTGCGCCATTAGTAGGCAAAACTGGTGCGCCATTAGTAGGCCTTTTCCTAGTTGTGACGTCATCATCATCCTTGGTTGGGCTCGGTGGATTGACCTTGTCTTTGGCTAGGCTTGGCGGTTTGATAGCAGGGCTTGGCGGATTGGCAGCAGGGCTTGGCAGATTAGCAGCTGAACCCAGTGGATCAGAAATTGGACTTGGAGGCATGGCATGTGGACTTGATGTTTCAAGATGTGTTTCCGGATCAGCCTCCGATGGATTGGCATCAGCAACTGGATCTTGTGGACCGGACTCATCCATGACATTATCAGGATCTTCACCAGCTTTATCTGGGGTCTTCTCCGGTTCAACATCGTCAGAGGGACCACCGGTCTTGGCTTTCTTGATCAATCGAGCCTTGGCACTGCAACATCAAAATAAAGATCTGTATGATAAACCGATGCATGAAGAAGCAGGTTGAAAAGCAATATACTTACCCAGCGATGGTCTTGAGGGGAGGCAGCTATGTGGTTGATGAACCGCCAGACGAATTAGAAGACGCCTGGTAATTCGGATCAGACGGATTAAGTGGGTATTGGAAGAAACCCTTCAAAGGATAACGTTTTTGGGAGAACATATAACATCTGCATGACGCTTTCAGGTTGGAGTATCCGGTAAACCGGAAGAAGTGACTTGCTGGCCACTATGGCGGGTTGTGCGACGCCCTTCAGGTTGCTGTTTCTTTAAAGAAAATTTTGGATCCAAATAAGCAAGAGGGTGAGAGCGTTTCACTTTCCAAATTGCACGACGAAATCTTTGAACCGGCACAAGATCTGAACCAGAGGAAAGAGAGATTACCTCAACATGGTCCGCACGGCTGACCTCTGCGTCATCCTGATGATAATCATTGTTAATAAGATGTATGAAAAAGGAGCCAAGGGAGTCAAGTTCTACCTCTTGATCCGACTCTTTAGCATCTTCGGGCGGATCAGCAGCTTTGCCGGTTTTCTTTTTGGATGCTTTCTTGACAGCTTTACTCTTGGCACGAGGAGCTCTTGTTGGGTTATCTGAAGCCTTCTTTTTCCAAAAGGAGTTGTTGGCCTGGAAAGTTAAACAAAGGATTATTAGAACAATGTTAAAGGAGAGGCGGATCAAGAAAATACAAGGTTAAAGTCTTACTGCTGGCGGTTTGTTGGCGGCGTAAAAGGGAGCCAATCCGGTTTGACTGCATATGGCAATGGGCTCGTCTAACATCTTCTTCACTGATTCGGTGACTTCATCATCAGTCACTTCAATCTCAGTAAACCATTGAGGATCCTTGACATCGCCGTTATACTCATGCATTAATCCGGAGCGGCGGCTTAAGGGCAGGATGTGCCATTTAACCCAGCAGCGAACAAGATCAACGCCAGTTAAACCGTTGGCCATGAGTGCCCGGAGCTTGGCGAGTTGAGGAGCATAAGTTTGCCTCTCTTTGACAGTTAATCGTCGAGGTAACAGGTTGCCATTGCTAAGCCGGTGAGGGCGGTAACCCGACAAGGGATTCTCTTCAGCAGGGGCTGTGTTCTGACAATAAAAACCAAGTTTGGTTCCAGTCTTTGGGATGACTATGGTGTGATGCATGTGGAAAATCAACTTCCTTCCTTTTATGGATTGATACCCCGCCAAGTTCCGTGTTAGGACCATCGGAAAATTTAGTTTGGCGGTTTAGATGAAAGAAGTCCCGGAATAGCTCAACAGATGGTTCTTCTTGAAGGTAGACTTCACAAAATACTTGAAAGTTGCATATGTTTGATACGAAATTTGGACCGATATCTTGTGGGTGGAGCTGGAAGCTCGCAAGGACATCCTAGAATTTTTTTGACCCGGGAGGGCTGAAGCACAGGTCTAAGTGCTGCATAAAAACAATAACTTTGCCATCCTGTGGCTCAGGAGGGCACTCGGGGCCAGGAACTCGCCAGTGAAGGACATTTTTTGATGCTAAAGTGCCCGTCACTACATATCCATTGATCTGTTTTTCTGTAATCCGGGACGGAACCCAGTTGCAAGCGGCGAATTGCTTGGTCATCTTGGAAAGCAAGCTGTAAAGGTAAAATGAAGGCCGGTTTACGATTGACAGTTCAAGAAGTATTAGTTGGTGTTAAACCGGAAAATTTGATCAAGGCATATGTCTGAGATAAACCGGAATTGCTATTCAGATCAAAATGGCGGTTTAAAGCAAGGGCTAATGATAGGTGGCGGATTACCGACTGCTAAAGTTTAAACCGCCCTTAGGTGAAGGAGACATATGAAAATTTGCGAAGTGTTGGCAGAAACAGGTTCCACACAATGATGAAATTTATGTGGATCTACCATGCTTCAGTAAAGAAAAATTACTGCGACTTATAATGGCGTTAAGCAGAACATCGAAGGTTGTGCACTCTACAAAAGAAAGGGAAGATCTACTAGTACTAAAAATGGATGTGGAGTAACTACCGCACGGGATTTACACTACTATTGGATCAAAGCAACCACGGCAGAAGGAAAAACGAAGAACTGAGAAGGAAAAACGAAGAACTGAGAAGGAAAAACGAAGAACTGTACAGACGAACTCGTACCCTAGCATAGATCTAAAGATGCGGGAAAGAGAAAACTTACTAGTGCAGATCTATTGCGGAGGGATGCTGCGAACTCTGGTCCGTTTCAGGTTGATGCAGCAGCCTTTGTTGATGCAGTTCTCAAGGGTTGAGGGCGGCGGCGGAGCTTCACAGCTTGGGCATCGCAAGGAAGATGAAGGCACGGAAGGGGAAGAAAGAAAAGGACCCTCGGGCTTTATTTATAAAGAGAAAGGGATAAGTGGAAGGCGCGAGAATTGAGGAGCCTGAAGCGGCAGAGAGGGCGCGCTTGTCGCCTCGATTTTCAGGACATCATTAATGAAGGGAATCTTTTTAATCTTTTTATACAGAGATGTCATGATGGTCCGTTGCTGTGTCTAGAAGATGATGTCACGGCGGTTTAACAAAGTTTACAGGAGAAGCCGACATAGCGGTTTACGAGAATATAAGGAGATGTTTACAAGATTTATTTAAGTATTGAAGACTGACATGAACAGGTTCAAATCAATCTGGGGCCTAATGTTGGGTATATGACTACTAAGTGTAAAACGGCCGGGAGGGCCCGGTTCACCCTCGACTACGTTGAAGCCCATGAAGATCCAGAAGATGGTGCTTTACTAATGAAGCTTAGAGGCCCGGAGCCCAAAGGCGGATTAGGGCCCATAGTGGTAAACCGCCATGACTATGTAACTTGTAATGAAAAGTTAGGAAAGGAGAGACCGAGCCGGACACTTTGTATGAGTCGGCCTCGGGGCTCTGTAGACCGGCCGGGTGTCAACCTATGTATATAAAGGGATGACCCAGTGGCGGTTCAGGGACAAGAAACAACAACTCGAGACTCAGGCAAGCGTATTTGCTCCCTGGTCATCGAAACCCAATCAATCCCATCACAACTAGACGTAGGCTTTTCCCTTCATTGAAGGGACCGAACTAGTATAAAACTCCCGTGTCCCTTGTCCGGTTTACCCCCTTCAAGCTAACCCGTTGCGATGGCTCCACGAGTAAGTCCTTTCATCAGGACATCTGACGTGTTAATTCCACGACAGATGGTATTCACACAAAGCATGTCTAAACTAAGTAGATGACATATTTGATGTATAAGTAAGCAATGCAAGGCACCATATGCATGATATCACCAACATCAGGATGCCAAGTTAGAGCGAAGACCACAGGGGGTAAATAGGAGTAGTCTTCTCCTTCTGAATCCCCCTTAGAACAATTATCTTCCTCTTGATTACAATCCGAAATGGGTGGAGGGGGACTGCCTTTGCACCCACCATGGAATGACGTCTACATGAATTTTTTTTGCCATGCAAGGCTCGTCTCTTTTGCTCTACATGTTTAGTTCCATTCTATACAGTAACTGACATGCATAGGAATAAAACATAGTGAGATTATGTAAGGAGATGCACAAATCCAGAGTGATGGCAGCAAACTGTGGATAGACCCAAAACCAATGATAGTAGGCAAATAATAGCTTTAGTTAAAAATACAGATAATGGCTCCTTTAATGTTTGTTTGCACCCAACATGAAACTCATAGTAGACACCCGAGATTAACCAGATAGTAGACATATAGTACTGATTGCTGCCCGAATATGTACCCCACAACCATTTAAAAACTCAAGTTTCAGCATTATTTTGGGCCTGACTCGGAGTCTAATAGGTGAACAGGACAATAAAGTAGCATGTCATCATATTAAGCGATGCATAACGTAACCAGACACGAAAGAGTGCGACCTATCTTGCGGACCCGTGTAGTCCTGAAGGTCATGTGCTCAGCTGATGATGGTAATGCAGTTGTCGTGGCTACCGGTGGTGGGGAAGAAGATCTGAGGCGGTGAAAGACAGTCTGTAGAGCGGATCCCTACTGTGGTGAACCCTTCCGTCGTTGGAGCAACTGAGCTGGGGTGAAACACGACGTAGCAGGAGCGGAACAAACCACACAAGGTTTTCTTTGACACATATCTGTAACAAAAGTAATTGTGTAAGGGCTTGTTTGAATTTGAGGATTCTAACAATGCAGGGATAACAAATACATAGGAATAGGATAGGAATGCACGTACAAAATAGAGAATTTAAAAACACAGGATTTTTGCCAATCTGAGTGTTTGGTTCACAAGTATTGGAAGATCGCAGGATGCAAAGAAGCATGGGGAGATTAAGTGAAACCACAAGAAAATGTACGATTATAATGCTATTATGTTACTATCTCTTAGTCTTGTGCTTCATGAATGGGAATTTGAAAAGGAGGACAAGTGGATATTAAAATTCCTACGGTTTTTCTTTCAAGGGGACACTTAAGGAACAAATCCTACAATTTTCCTTTGCTCGATCGTTTGAACCAAATGCATGAATAGTAATACCATAGGAAACGTTCCAATTCCTATGTTTTTCCTTCACTTTTCCTTTCAAGCACTGGCGATTCCAGTAGGCAGGCTTGAGCAGGGAAAAGCGTACACTCAAATTTTTTTTGTGCTACTTCTACTACTTTGGACCCAGGCCGCCGCCCTACTAGCTCAAATCATTGGCCCATCTACAAATGCATAGCTTAAACGCGCGGAGATAAATAATGATGGCGTTCAAAAGAGTCCATCACGGATAGCTAAGTTTCCCGGTACCACACTGCTGGTCATATAGTAGGAGAAACTATCGTATTTCACGTTACTACGTGTGCTCAGTGGACAATATATATAACATGTAGAGTAAAAAATAGATGCAACAAGTGTACAACCTCTTTCGCCAAGCCATGTCGATGTCAGCGTGATTGGGTTGGTCGGTGAGGATGCTCTGGCTGATTTAGCTGTCAGAGGAGTGGAAGAAGATCTTATGCGTCTGGAGATAGAGCCCGGGGTACTGCTCCGCTGTGATGGAGGGTTTCGTTGTTGGAGCAGCTCTGGTGAGTTGTACGACGGCGAGGCTGAAGCAGGACAAGAGAGACAATGTTAACCTGAATGCAATTCTAAAAGCATCTCCAATAGATGACGTAAAATACATAACCAAAAATTGCTAGATGTAAAATACATCAGCCGCTCATCACTTAACTGTCGAAACTGAATTTAACTGCCGAAACTGAATTTTGGTGTTGAAACTGAATTTTACTGTCGAAACTGAATGCACTAGTAGCAGAAAAGCAGTAGTAGCAGCAGTAGCGCCAGGTGCAGCAGCGCGTGCGAGAGCCGGGGCAGCTGGTCGTGTAGCAACATCTTGGGTAGCAGCTACACGGGCTCAAGCGAGAGCAGTATCTGCTGCTTGTGCAACAACAGCACGCGCAAGAGTAGAGTAGCAGGCAGAGTCGACTGATTTTTTCATCTCTGGTCAGTCGATTTTTGAGCCGTTGGATGCGGAATCAAGGGCATGCAGTTCATCTTCAACCTCCACCCCCTGAACCTCCAGCCACCACCGGCCAAACCATCGGCCGGCGGCGCTACCGCGCCGCCCTTCTCACCCCAAAACCACTACCCGTCGCCGGTCCGCCGCCGCCCTGGCCATCCCCACGCCACCGCCCCACCACCGCTACAACCATCGCCCCACCCTGAACCCTAAGATAGATAGTGGGGTACCTCTCCGGTGAGCCCCCCTCCTCGCTACGGCTAGTTCTTCCTTAACTCCGATGAGCCCCCCACCCCCTGAAAATCGACTGACCCAAAAGTCGATTCAGTCGGCTGAAGTGTAGCTAAATCGGAGCAGCAACGCAAGCAAGAGCAAGAGCGAGAGCAACAGCGCAAGCAAGAGCAAGAGGAGCAGCAAGAGCAAGAGCAAGAGCAGACCAGGCAGGGGACCGAGAGCAAGAGCAGAGCAGTAGCGCGAGTGAGAGCCAAAGCAGCAGCATGTCCTACTGATGTGGATGTTGCCGCCGAGGGAGCGACATCATGGAGGAAGTGGCTAGGGACGCCGCCGTGGATGGAGCCGTGCCATGTTGGCTCAGGACCGAGCGCCGTCAACACCATGAGATCGAATCAAGAAGAAAATGCGGTGATTCATGTAGAACCTCTTTGGCGGCGCCAATTAGGCCTCAGCTTCAACCAAGGAAACGGTGATGATGCTGCTCTTCCGGTGGTGCTGGTGAATACGGCGGTGTCAGAATGGAGGTGGCATGAAAGACGAGGGGAACGTCGGGGCAGCTCCTTGGAGGTGGAGGACGGGGTGGCTGAACCGGCGGGATGACAAGATTGACGACGGATCCTCATCCGGTGTGGTGGATGAGGGACGTCAGGGTGTTGTTGTGGATGATATCGTCGGGGAAGAGGCTCCGACTGGGTGGCATATGGAGGAGGGTGTGGGGCTTCATGGGTTTTCGCGGCCTTGGTGTACGAATGGGTCGGCGGATGGGATGGGAGGGGGGAACCATGGCTTAGGGACGCGCTTGTCCGAAATATGGGGTATGTTATGAAAGTACCCCCACCGATTTGAGCTAGGCGGTTCTTTCGGTTCATGGGTATCACGGGCATTTCACATGTTAGGATTTCGCAGGAGGTGGGAGTTTTCGCGCGCGTTGTAATTTTGGGATAGCAAGGCGGGGGTTGAGATGGAGGGAGTTTTTGGAGCACAACAAGACAAAGATATATCTTAAATATTTCAGGGTAACAAGGCGCGGGTTGAAGAGGCGGGAGTTTTGCAGCACGATAGACATAGATGCTAGCTTGAAATTTCGGCATAACAAGGCATGGCTTGAAATTTCGAGAGAACAAGCCTAACGTGTACAAAAAAAGACAATTCACATCTCATCACAAGAGAGAGCCATGTCCCGTTTTACTATATTACTAGAAATGCATTCAAGTACAACAACAAAAAAAATAAAAAAATCAGGACAACAAGCATAACGTGTACAGTACCAAATCAATTTGCACTTCCCTCAACAATAAAAAAAATAATTCGTGTTGTCTAGCATATGGACTAAATTTGAGTACATTTTCCCTGTTTGAATGGGATTGTTCTCGGGTTAGTTATACAACCATCTAAATATTATCTTCACAACACATGACATGAATATAGGAGTAGTAAATTCCTATATAAATACGAACTACATGTACATACGATCTCAAATTCAAATATATATCCATTTTATGTTGAATTCAAATCATAGTACATGTACTCTAGCTAGATGTTTGGGATCTAAACCATGTATGATACTTGTGTTTAACACGCACAACACACACACACACACACACACACACACACACACACACACACAAACACCATTTAGACTCGTAAGGTATACGTGCATTGCACGCATGAGGTTTGGCAACCAAATTATGAATAAATACCACATTATAGCATGTAACCTTTGAGTCATATATGCATGATGCAGATGTTCGTTTAATTCTTATAGTTCATCTCATTCAAAATCATCTAGTTTTTATAAGAAAGCTAATCTATTTTAAGATTCATGGAATTGTGCGTTGTAAAGCATAAAGTAAAAAAATAAATAATGGCAAATCATGTTGAAAAACATTTTGGCAATTATGATACGGAAGATTCTATAACAAAGAAGAAGTGTTTGTGTTTTGAGGTTTGTGCATTATACTTAAGTTCAACCATGGAGTCTTCTAGATTGTACATGTGGCAAAATCTGCTAGAATGTAGATGATATCCAATGGCCAGCAGTGCTCGAATTTGCCATATCTGCACCGTCGGGTTGGCTTCATCCAACGACCATCTTTCAAAGTTAAAGTTATTCGCACACTATATAAAAGATATAAAATATAATATATAGGGGTATAGATATAGATATGTGATGCGAAAGCTACCCGTCATCTCCAATTAGAATAGTGTGTCCATGCATGGATGCAATGTGGCCAAACGATGTCTGTCATCGTATCTCAAATTCAAATCAGTCTGACCTTGTTCAATATGTATACAGTAGAATCATGCTCATTTCCAAACCACACCGCGCATATCTCAGTTATATTCATGCATGCATGGGTTTCAAACATCATGATCTCTTATTCAAATATTTGAATTCAACTTTACATTGATTATGACCTCACCTACACTTTTACACCCACACAGTCATTGAGGGAGTCCTGGATTAGGGGGTGTCCGGATAGCCGAACTATCACCTTTGGCCGGACTCCTGGATTATGAAGATACAAGATTGAAGACTTCGTCCCATGTCCGGATGGGACTTTCCTTGGCATGGAAGGCAAGCTTGGCGATACGGATATGTAGATCTCCTACCATTGTAACCGACTCTGTGTAACCCTAACCCTCTTCAGTGTCTATATAAACCAGAGGGTTTTTAGTCCGTAGGACGAACAACAATCATACGATAGGCTAGCTTCTAGGGTTTAGCCTCTCTGATCTCGTGGTAGATCTACTCTTGTACTACCCATATCATCAATATTAATCAAGCAGGAGTAGGGTTTTACCTCCATCGAGAGGGCCTGAACCTGGGTAAAAACATCGTGTCCCTTGTCTCCTGTTACCATCCGCCTAGACGCACAGTTCGGGACTCCCTACCCGAGATCCGCCGGTTTTGACACCGACATTGGTGCTTTCATTGAGAGTTCCTCTGTGTCGTCATCTTTAGGCCCAATGGCTCCTCCGATCATCAACAACGATGCGGCCCAGGGCGAGACTTTTCCCCCCGGACAGATCTTCATATTCGGCGGCTTTGCACTGCGGGCCAATTCGCTTGGCCATCTGGAGCAGATTGAAAGCTACGCCCCTGGCCATCAGGTTAGATTTGGAAGTTTGAACTACACGGCTGACGTCCGTGGAGACTTGATCTTCAACGGGTTCGAGCCACAGCCAAGCGCGCCGCACTGTCACGAGGGGCATGATCTAGCTCTGCCGCCGAACAGTGCCCAGGAGGCCGCACCAGTGTCCGCTCCGACCCTTAGCTCGGAGCCGACTACGCCGATCGAGGACGGGTGGCTGGACACAGCCTCGGGGGCTGCAATCTCCATAGCGATTGAGCCAAACACCATCCCTGTCCTTTGCAAGGCTTGTAACTCCAAGGTGCCGGACTCCTCTCCGGACTCTGAACCTTCCGCGCCCATGCCGATCGAATCCGATTGGGCGCCGGTCCTGGAGTTCACCGCCGCGGACATCTTTCAGCACTCGCCCTTTGGCGACATCCTGAGTTCACTAAAGTCTCTCTCCTTATCAGGAGAGCCCTGGCCGGACTATGGCCAGGAAGGTTGGGATGCGGACGATGAAGAAATTCAAAGCCCACCCACCACCCACTTTGTAGCCACTGTCGATGATTTAACCAACATGCTCGACTTTGACTCCGAAGACATCGACGGTATGAACGACGATGCAGGAGACGACCAAGATACAGCGCCTACAGGGCACTGGAAGGCCACCTCGTCATACGACATTTACATGGTGGACATCCCAAAAGATGGGAACAGCGATGGAACAACGGAGGATGACCCCTCCAAGAAACAACCTAAGCGCCGGCGCCGCTCTAAATCCCGCCACAGCAAAAATGGTGATTCCGGCACGGGAGAGAATAACACCCCGGAAAGTGCCGAAGACAACCCCCTCCAGCAGGATTCAGCACAGGAGGATGGAGAAGCCAGCCCTCATGAGAGAGCGGCAGACAAAGAGGTAGAGGACGATAATTACATACCTCCCTCCGAAGACGAGGGAAGCCTCGACGACAGCGAATTTGTAGTGCCTGAGGATCCCGTTGAGCAGGAGCGTTTCAAACTCAGGCTTATGGCCACGGCAAGCAGCCTCAAGAAAAAGCAGCAACAACTTAGAGCTGACCAAGATTTGCTCGCTGACGGATGGACTGAAGTCCTTGCGGCCGAAGAGTACAAACTCGAACGCCCCTCCAAGAGCTACCCAAAACGCAGGCTGCTACCCTGATTAGAGGAGGAAGCACCCAAGCCTACATCACCAGCGCATGATGCGGCCGACCGGCCACCTCATGGCCGCGACAGAGAGGCCTCTCGGCCCTCCACTCAAGCCGCACCCCTGCGTCGCTCAAGAAGTACCAAGGCACGGGGAAATGTGCCAGACCTGCGAGATATATTGGAGGATAAGGCAAGGCAAACAAGATCGATCTACGGATCGTGTGGGCGCCTCACTACACGTGACGATAACCGTCATGCCGGATACAGCAAATCCGGCCGGGACGAACACAACATACAAGGCCCATTTGAGCTACGTCGTGATATAGCCCAATATAGAGGCACCGCACACCCACTATGCTTCACAGACGAAGTGATGGATAATCAAATCCCTGAGGGTTTCAAACCCGTAAACATTGAATCATACGATGGCACAACAGATCCTGTGGTATGGATCGAGGACTACCTCCTTCATATTCACATGGCCCGCGGTGATGATCTACACGCCATCAAATATCTCCCAGTCAAGCTTAAAGGACTAGCTCAGCATTGGCTTAACAACTTGCCAGTAGAGTCAATTGATTGTTGGGAAGACCTAGAAGCCGCATTCCTCGACAATTTCCAGGGCACTTATGTGCGACCACCAGACGCCGATGACCTAAGCCACATAATTCAGCAGCCAGAGGAATCGGCCAGACAATTCTGGACACGGTTCCTAACAAAGAAAAATCAAATCGTCGACTGTCCGGATGCAGAGGCCCTTGCAGCCTTCAAACATAACATCCACGATGAGTGGCTTGCCCGGCACCTAGGACAGGAAAAGCCGAAATCCATGGCAGCCCTCACAACACTCATGACCCGCTTTTGCACAGGAGAGGACATCTGGCTAGCTCGTAGTAACAACATGACCAAGAGCCCTGGTAATTCGGATACCAAGGACAGCAGCGGCAGGTTGCGTCGCAACAAGCACAAGCGCCGCATTAATGGCGATAATGCTAAAGATACGACAGTCAATGCCGGATTCAGAGGCTCTAAACCCGGTCAACGAAAAAAAGGCATTCAAAAGAAATACACCGGGCCCGTCCAATTTGGACCGAATACTCGATCGCTCGTGCCAGATACATGGCACCCCCGAAAAACCAGCCAACCACACCAACAAGGATTGTTGGGTGTTCAAGCAGGTAGGAAAGTTAAATGCCGAAAACAATGACAAGGGGCTGCATAGCGACGAGGAAGAGGAGCCCCGACCGCCGAACAATAGAGGACAGAAGGGCTTCCCCCTACAAGTGCGGACGGTGAACATGATATACGCAACCCACATACCCAAAAGGGAGCGGAAGCGTGCACTAAGGGATGTATATGCGATGGAGCCAGTCGCCCCAAAGTTCAACCCGTGGTCCTCTTGCCCGATCACTTTTGATCGAAGGGACCACCCCACTAGCATCCATCATGGCAGATTTGCCGCATTGGTTCTAGACCCAATCGTTGACGGATTTCACCTCACTAGAGTCCTGATGGACGGCGGCAGCAACCTGAACCTGCTTTATCAGGATACAGTGTGCAAAATGGGCATAGACCCATCAAGGATTAAACCCACAAAGACGACCTTTAAAGGCATCATACCAGGTGTAGAGGCCAACTGTACATGCTCAGTTACACTTGAAGTAGTCTTCGGATCCCCGGATAACTTCTGAAGCGAGGAGTTGATCTTCGACATAGTCCCGTTCCGCAACAGCTATCACACACTGCTCGGACAAACTGCATTTGCAA
This sequence comes from Triticum dicoccoides, assembly GCF_002162155.2. Classification (NCBI taxonomy): domain Eukaryota; kingdom Viridiplantae; phylum Streptophyta; class Magnoliopsida; order Poales; family Poaceae; genus Triticum; species Triticum dicoccoides. Next base: position 668,562,892 of record NC_041389.1, on the reverse strand, counting down.
AGTTCAATGCGGTGCCGCACTATGCATACCTCAAGCTCAAGATGCCAGGCCCTCGTGGAGTCATTACGGTCAACGGAAACACCGAACGCTCTCTCCGAATGGAGGAGCATACGGCGGCCCTCGCGACGGAAATACAAAGCAGCCTCTCAAGGCAATTCTCGAGTCTAGCTATTAAACATCTGGACACCGTCAAGCGCGCCCGGAGTAACCTACAACAAGACCGCCTGGCAAGTCCCGAGCACGCGTAGCAATGCGGCCCCAACCCCAGCCCTCGCGAAATTGCGAAACCAGTACTATGCGTACATAACTATGCTCTGGAAATACCATGGGCATACGGGGAGGGGCACGACCACGGCAGGCCCAGAATGCGGCTCAACTGCACCAGGGGCTCCCAATTGTGTCATTCTTTTTTTTTTCTCTTACTTTCAGGACTCCTTTCTCAAGAAGCCCTGTCTGGCAGTAGAATCGCCGAACACACGATGCAACAGCCAGGGAAGCAGAAAGCTACATCGAGTGTCCAGGTGGTCTCTATAACGAGCAGTATACCTGTTTTACATATCATCCCGCAGCTTGCTTATGGAGGGGGACATGTCAAATAGTCCCGTCCCTTGCTTAGCACACTATTTGTATCGTTTTGCTTTTACCGCAGCTTTTTTGAATAAACAATGCATAGCTTTTGCCTATTATTGCATTCCTTTTTTTATCTATATATGTTCACTTATGACATGTTGCATCCGTACGCTTTGGTACGGCCAAATACACCAGGGGCTTAAGTACCCCAAAATATGGTGTGATAAGTCCAAACACTTTCACAAGTGTGGCACCCCGAACTTATAGCATCATATGCATCGGCTCCGAATCATGTATTGGGTCAATAGTTGGGTTTGCCCGGCTTCCATGTTTTGGTACCTCACATTCTGTTATATCGGCTAAGGTAGCGCTGGGAGAACCACTGCAATTGTGCCCCGGTTGAGCCGGGTTGAGCACCTCAGTGGAGAAAGCTAAAACTGACTATCATGATAGGGCGAGAGCCGGTCGCTGTTCGAGAGGTTTTCGAGTCCCTAAAGACTTATGCCGCTTAGAGCGAGGAGTCGGCTTTGTCTGGCCCAGGCGTGGATAGCGCCCCGAATTCGGTCTTCCAAATACTAGGGGCTTCGCTGAAATTTAAAATTATAGAATTCTATGGCTAAGTGAGAGTGTTCAAGCTTTATAGTCCGGTTGCCTTATTCGTTGTGTTGCGCGCCTCCCTTGAAGGAGCCAAGAATGGGAAAAAGAGCGCTCAAGTTTATCCTGAACACCCCAGCACTCGTGGGATGGGGGCAGAAGCCGACGACTCACCATCTCTCAAAATTAATAAATGGCCGCACAGAAGGTAATATTTTAAATTCACAAGCGTTGCTTAGCGCATATGAACAAGTTTTCAAGCGTACAGGATAACAAATGTGAGTTTACTCAAAAATTACATCTTTGGAGCATTCACCCGCTATAAGGCGGGCACCCTTCAGGACGCTCTCATAATACATCTTGGGCTTGCGATACTCCCTGCCCGGCTGTGGAGCGTCCGTCACAAGCTTCTCAGCGTCCATCTTGCCCCAGTGTACTTTAGCACGGGCAAGGGCCCTACGGCACTTTCGATACAGATGGAGCGCTTGACGACTTCAATCCATTGACAGGCGTCCACCAGCCTCCTCACCAGCCCGAAGTAGCTCCCAGGCATGGCTTCCTCAGGCCACAGCCGAACTATGAGGCTCTTCATGGCCTGTTCGGCCACCTTATGGAGCCCGACCAGCTGCTTCAGCTGGTCGCTCAAGGGCACCGGGTGTCCGGCCTCAGCATACTGAGGCCAGAACACCTTCTCCGTCGAGCTCCCCTCCTCGGCCCGGTAGAATGCGGCAGTGTCGGACACACTGCGGGGCAGATCTGCGAATGCTCCTGGAGACCTCTGGATTCGGGTAAGTAACAAGTAAGTCACTTTCACGTGCTTGCTTTGCATGAAGAATGCCTTACCCGCCGCTATCTTCTTCATTGCCTCAATTTCCTGGAGGGCTTTTTGGGCTTCGGCCTTAGCGGCTTTGGCGCTCTCAAGAGCCGAGGCGAGCTCGGACTCTCGAGTCTTTGAGTCACGCTCCAAGCTCTCGTGTTTTTCCATGAGAGCCTGGAGCTCTTGCCGCACCTCCGCCACCCGCGCCTACTGCTTCTCTCGCTCGGTGCGCTCCGCGGCTGCATTGCTTTTGGCCTTGGACACTGCTTCCTTCAGGGTCTCCACCTTGTTCATGGCCCCTGCAATTCTCACGTTATTCCTGTTATTTTTTGCAACCACATCTTTTATATACTTCCATAAGGTATTACTTACCTTCCCTGTCCTCGAGCTACTTTTTGGAGAGGCCAAGCTTGTTCTCGGACTGCTCGAGGTTCTGCTTCAATACATTGACCTCCACAGTCAGCACGGTAGAGGTCAGCAGCGCAGCCTGCATTCCCCATATTGACATACTTATGTTAGACTCCTGCGTACATCTTTTTAGATCCCTAGTTCGGCTTTTCTTTCCGAACACCAAACTGAGCATCAGGGGCTACTGCCTATGCGGTAATATTTTTACATATCTTAAATACATACCTCAAAGCCTGTTAGAAGGCTAGTACAGGCTTCAGTCAGCCCGCTCTTGGCGGACCGAACTTTCTGGATCACCACACTCATAACAGTGTGGTGCTCCTCGTTGATGGAGGCGCCGTTAAGCGCCTCCAGCAAATTATCCGGTGCCTCCAGTTGGACGGAGGTCACCGGTGTCACGGTCTCGCCCTTCTTACGAAGGGGCCGCCTGCCGGACTCCGGAACCACGGAAGGTTCTGGTACGGAGTCCGGCCCAGGGCCGGACTTAGAGCCCTTTGGGGTTTGATACCCTTGTGCCTGGAGTCTGGGAGGTTGCCTTGCGGCGCCTCCTGGACCTCCTCCTCCTGGCTGGGCCCCTTTTGGGACCCCACCTCGGCGTCATCCGCAGCGCGAGGAGAGGAGGCAGCCGGAAGTGAAATGCTTTTCACGTCCGACGAAGCCAAGGAGCCGCTCGTTGAAGCGTCGAGCCCGTCCTTGGGCGGCCTGTAGGGGTATATTCGGCGTTAGGAGATTCTATACGACAAACGAAACGCCATGAGTTATTCTGCTATCCGGACACTTACGATGTCGCCAGGGGCTTAGGCCTCGGTGGCCACTCCTCTTCGCCGTCGTCGGCGTTGGTGGAGTAGTCCGGGGGAAGGGTCCTTCCCTTCTTGGACCCTCCGGCCTCCCCAGTTGGGGAAGCCTTCCTTTTCTTCTCTCCCCCCGCTGGGGGAGAGGCCTCTTTTTCCTCCTCCTCGTCTTCGCGGGAGGAGTCTGCCTCGGAGTCATCGGACGATGAGTCTGACAACACCTGGCGCCGGGAACTCCTTCGAGCTCCCATGACCTTCTTCTTGGCCTTCTTCTCCGGCACCACGTGAGGTGCCGGAACCAGCAGCCCCGTCAATCGGGCATCCGCTGGGTCTTCTGGCAAGGGAGCCGGACAGTTAACCTGCCCGGACGTCTTCTGCCAGGCCTGTCAAAGGTAAGGGAGTTTAGATCCCACATAGAGTCAAACTATGGATAACAATAGTCCCATAAAGGGTAAAGTAGCTTACCTCACTGGCTTGACGCTGCGAGCTATATCCGCGATCTTCGGTAGCGGATGCGGGAGCCTCAGCGCCCTTGAACAGCACCTTCCAGGCATCTTCGTACGTAGTGTCGAAGAGCCTGCTCAGGGTTTGGTGCTGTGCTGGATCAAACTCCCACATGTTCAAGGCCCGTTGTTGGCATGGGAGGATCCGGCGGATGAGCATGACCTGGACTATGTTGACAAGCTTGAGCTTCTTGTTCACCAGGCTTTGGACGCAGGATTGAAGTCCGGTCAGCTCTTCCGAATTACCCCACGTCAAGCCCGTCTCTTTCCAAGAGGTGAGCCGTGAAGGGAAGCCAGATCGGTATTCGGGGGCCGCTGCCCATTTAGGGTCACGCGGCTCGGTGATGTAGAACCACCCCGATTTCCACCCCTTTATGGTCTCCACAAAGGAGCCCTCGAGCCATAAGACGTTGGGCATCCTGCCCACCATGGCACCTCCGCACTCCGCCTGGCGCCCGCCCACTACTTTCGGCTTGACATTGAAGGTCTTCAGCCATAAGCCGAAGTGGGGCTGGATGCAGAGGAAGGCCTCGCACACGACGACGAACATCGAGATGTTGAGGATGAAATTCAGGGCCATATCGTGGAAATCCAGGCCGTAGTAGAACATGAGCCCCCGGACAAATGGGTGAAGTGGAAAACCTAGTCCGCGGAGGAAGTGGGTGAGGAACACCATCCTCTCATGGGGCCTGGGGGTGGGGATAAGCTGCCCCTTGTCAGGGAGCCGATGCGCGATGTCGCTGGACAAGTATCCGGCCTTCCGCAGCTTTTTGATGTGCCCCTCCGTGACGGAGGAGACCATCCACTTGCCTCCCCCTCCGGACATGGCTGGGGAAGGTTGAGGCGAGATGTGCGGACTTGGGCGCTGGAGCTCGAGTGCACGGAAATGGATGAGCAAAGGAGGAAGAAGGCGTGTGTGAAAAAGTGGATCCTTATCCCCTTATATGGATGGACGAAGCTATGCGTCCCCACCAGCCTGGTAAAACTCGCATATCTCCCAAGCATCATGATTGATGGCGCGGTTGGGTTACCCACACCAGTATTGATGAGAATCCCAGAATCAGGGGACACGATCTCTGCTTCGACAAGACGTGCCAAGGAAACCGCCTCGCTAAACACGCTGAGGTGGGACAGTAAAAACGATTCGAATAAAGGCTTGGTCGTGGTGTGATGTCACGCCACGGAATACGTCAGCAGATTGAGTTTGTGTAAATATTATTCTCCCTACGGTGGAATGTGGAACTTATTTTGCAGAGCCGGACACTATCCTTGTGTTCAAAATCTTCTATGAAGTATTCGGAGGAGGAACCCACCTTGCAATGCCGAAGACAATATGCGCTCCGGACTCGTCGTCATTGAAGCCTGGTTCAGGGGCTACTGAGGGAGTCCTGGATTAGGGGGTGTCCGGATAGCCGAACTATCACCTTTGGCCGGACTCCTGGATTATGAAGATACAAGATTGAAGACTTCGTCCCGTGTCCGGATGGGACTTTCCTTGGCGTGGAAGGCAAGCTTGGCGATACGGATATGTAGATCTCCTACCATTGTAACCGACTCTGTGTAACCCTAACCCTCTTTGGTGTCTATATAAACCGGAGGGTTTTTAGTCCATAGGACAAACAACAATCATACCATAGGCTAGCTTCTAGGGTTTAGCCTCTCTGATCTCGTGGTAGATCTACTCTTGTACTACCCATATCATCAATATTAATCAAGCAGGAGTAGGGTTTTACCTCCATCGAGAGGGCCCGAACCTGGGTAAAAACATCATGTCCCTTGTCTCCTGTTACCATCCGCCTAGACGCACAATTCGTGACCCCCTACCCGAGATCCGCCGGTTTTGACACCGACAGTCGTCTTCTCTTTATAATTGTACCACTAACTTTCTCTCGTGCATGCATGCACACACACTACCAATCGGCATTATCCATCGCACACATGCAATATTTTTCTTCAGGTTGGTCTCCCATGCATGCACACACACACACACACACCTCCCCCTCTTCATCACATCGGGCATTATTTATCTCTCACGTGCATGCACAACGATCGATGTTCCTCTATGTGTGTGTGTATATAGCTAGGTCTTTCCCAGTTTTCCACACAAACCGATCAATCTATATATCTAGTGAGGCCTCACCCTCTTTCCCTCGTACACATAGATCAATCTATACCTCTCTATATAGGATTACATAGCTAATACACCCACATTAATTATATATCCATGCCTTCCGCTCCATCTCTCAGACGCGCGCACAGTGGCGAAGATAGGGGCAGCAAGGTCCCTGCCCCCCCTAACATCACTATATATTGAGACTAATATGAATGTGATCAGTCGATCAATTGCTGGTAAAATGGTTTAAGTTGATGAATTGGCCCTCCTCGTAAAGGATTAGCAATGCTTTCCCCCCTAGCTCATTTATTTTTCATGGCTCCGCCACTGCGTGCAACAGGGCATGTTCTCGCCCCCTCTCTTTAATATCGATCTCGCACTTGTGCACTCCTTCATCGCTAGTATCCCTCCACTTGCCCCTTGCACCATCTTCGAGCCCCCCACCGGATTTTGCCACATGTAAAGTCTAGCAGACTCCATGGTTGAACTTAAGCACAATGCACAAACCTCAAAACACAAGTGCTTCTCCTTTGTTCTAGAATCTCCCATATCATAATTGCCCAAACTTTTTTTCTAGTTGAATTGCCATTATTTGTTTTTAATTTATGCTTTACAATGCACAATTCCATGAATCATAAAATAGATTAAGGGCTTATTTGATTCAAAGGATTCGCAAAGGAATTTTGGAGGATTCTAATCCTTAGGAATTTTTCCTATCTTGGTTGTTTGATCCGTAGGATTATAAACCATAGGAATTTTTCCATAGGATTGATTTGCACTAGGTTTCATATGAAACTTTCCATCCACTCAAACCTCTTTGAAAGAATCCTACGTTTTTTCTATGCACAATCAAACACTCATACAATCCTGTAGGATTGAAGACGACATTCCACTCTAATCCCATGTTTTTCCTATTCCCGCATTTTGGAAATCCTACGAATCAAAGAGGCCCTAACTTTTTTATAAAAAACTAATTGATTTTGAATGAGATGAACTATAAGAATTAAATGAACGTCTACATCATGCATATATGACTCAAAGCTTACATGCTATAGTGTGGTATTTATTCATAATTTGGTTGCCAAATCTGATGCGTGCAATGCACGTGTACCTTACTAGTACTTCCAATATGTGCAATACACGTAAATTAGAATTCCAATGGCACGCTACACAGTGTCTCTCTTTCAGTTCATGAAGCCACGTGGCACATGTGGAGGTGTTGTGATGACCTCCTTGTGTGGATTGATCACAGTGACGTGTTGCTGGTTCCAGAAGAATGTACTCGTCCTCTCCCAGGCACACTGGCAATACATGCACGAAACGAAGATGTGCACGCACGCACATGCCGGTACACGGTGGGACGCATTTTTGTATGAAGATCCACCCCATGTGATAATTTGACGCGTGTAAAGTCCTTCACTTCATTGATGGTCAACTAATACAGCGCATGCAAATTGAGTGGATGTGAGGGAGGAAGTAGTTGAGAAAGACATTACTACTCCACTGCATGCATGCGAGTAGTTAAGTCATGGGTGGCTACTTCCATTGGTATCCTTCGTATTTTGTGCCAATTTTTTACCACATTTTTAAGTACTAACATAATATTTATGGATGTCATAAAAAGTGGTACAAAAAAGGGGGCCAATAAACCAGTACGCAGGCAGCATGATCAATTTTTGCCAGGGCTACTGTTGGTAGCCTTTGTATTTAAATATGGATGGAGTGGAGTAGTACTATCTTTATCTTAGCCTTCTAGGGCTCTTCCAGTCCCTAGGCTCGCCTCCCCACCTCGCCCACCGTATCCCGCCATGGAGGATTCCGTCATGGATAATCCCTTAGATCCCAAGATCCCGCGGGCTGCCCTCTCGCTGTGGCCCGCAGCACTGTCGCCTTTGAGCGAAACCCACATGTGTTTTAGAGGGGATCCATTGCTCTGGAATCACAAATCGGTGGCGCTGGAGGACATGCCAGGGTTGTGTTTCAGGTGGTGGGCAGCAAGGGCAAATCGGATCGAGGAAGCGTCGCATCGATTGGGAATGGCATGAGCAGCCGGTGCAACTGTTCAAATGGGCTGTAGGAGAAGCCAAATCGCGGGACCAGCTGCGGCATCACCACTGGGCATGCATCATAATCGAGGTGAGCTGTCTTCCTTCCCCGCCGGCGATATAGTGACCTACTCGGTTGCTGCTACAGTGAACTTGCGGCGCCATGGCGGTTTGCAATTGTGACAATCAATCCATCTATATGTATTGTATTCCTGTGAAAATAATTGGTCGTTTGGAAAAGGATGGTAATTGATTTATCACTAGTTTTTGAATGCTTTTTTTGAAGTAACTAGTTTTTGAATGCTTGGGCGTGACAATCACCCGAATCCACAACCAGAAGTCTCCATCGCGTAATACTTACGATCGATCGCACCAATAGACGGTCGGTCGGACCCGCGACATGCATCGGCTTGGTCTAACATGTACGACCAGTTACATCACTGACTTGTGCGACCGTATTTGAGCAGTAATACTTGAAATTTGTGTTCCAGGAAACTCATCGGGAGTCGTTTCGTGCCTCAAAACCAAAACCATCAATTAATCTTTAGCTTGTTCCCGTCACATTCCAAAGTGTATAGTATAATTATAATTGCAAACCTACGCAAACCTGGTAGTACGTATCAAACCCGAATGTGTTCCCACTATACAGGTTTTAGTACTAGTGCTAGTATTAGGTTATAAAAAGGGGAACTAGTACCTAGCCGAAAATCACTCTACCACTTCCTCCTCATAAGACTTTCTTGTTCATCCTTCCTTGCCATAGCCGGTGTGCAAAGCTCTAGGTCGAGAACTACTCGTAACAAGGTAGTTGGAACCAAGGCCACGGAAAAAAGGGCTCGCCGCCTGGCAGAGACAGGTGAGGGATCCCTGATACGTCTCCAATGTATCTACTTTTCCTAACGCTTTTCCTCTTGTTTTGGACTCTAATTTGCATGATTTGAATGAAACTAACCCCGGACTGACGTTGTTTTCAGTAGAACTACCACGGTGTTATTTTTGTGCAGAAATAAAAGTTCTCGGAATGGAAGGAAACTTTGCAAGGATTTTTATATCAAATAAGAGAATTTCTGGAGCCAGGATGGACCTGAGAGGGGCACCTGGGTGGGCACAACCCACCAGGGCGCGCCAGCCCCCAGGCGCGCCCTGGTGGGTGCTTCCCACCTGGTGGCCCCGCTGACCCTCAAACCGACACTATAAAATCCCATATTTCCAGAAAAAATCAGGGAGAAAGAATTATCGCATTTCACGAGACGGAGCCACTGCCAAGCCCTATTCTTCCTTGAGAGGGCAGATCCGGAGTCCGTTTGGGGCTCCGGAGAGGGGGATCTTCGATCTTCGTCATCACCAACACATCTCCATCGCCAATTCCATGATGCTCCCCACCGGGAGTGAGTAATTCCTTCGTAGGCTCATTGGTCGGTGAGGAGTTGGATGAGATTCATCATGTAATCGAGTTAGTTTTATTAGGGCCTGATCCCTAGTATCCACTATGTTTTGAGATTGATGTTGCTATGACTTTGCCATGCTTAATGCTTGTCACTTTGGGCCCGGGTGCCATGATTTCAGATTTGAACCGTTTATGTTATTACCATTATATCCATGTTCTAGATCCAATCTTGCAAGTTATAGTCACCTACTACGTGTTATGATCCAGCAACTCCGAAGTCACAATAGTCGGGACCACTCCTAGTGATGACCGTAGTTTGAGGAGTTCATGTATTCACCGTTTGCTAATGCTTTGTTCCTGTGTATTAAAAGGAGACCTTAATATCCCTTAGTTTCCAGTAGGAGCCCGCTGCCACGGGAGGTTAGGACAAAAGATGGCATGCAAGTTCTTTCCATAAGCACGTATGACTATTTACGGAATACATGCCTACATTATATTTATGAACTGGAGCTAGTGCCGTATTGCCCTAGGTTATAATTGTCTCATGATGAATATCATCCAACGAGTTACTGATCCAATGCCTACGAATTTATTTTCTATTGTTCTTGCTAAGTTACTATTGTTGCTACTGCTACCGTTACTCCTACAATATCACTACTATCACTGTTATTGTTACCATTACTACTGCTGCTATCATCAAAATTATCATACTATTGTGCTACTAATCACTTTGCTGCAGATAATTAATCTCCAGGTGTGGTTGAATTGACAACTCAGCTGCTAATACCTTCAAATATTCTTTGGCTCCCCTTGTGTCGAATCTATAAATTTGGGTTGAGTACTCTACCCTCGAAAACTGTTGCGATCCCCTATACTTGTGGGTTATCAAGAACTTTTTCTGGCGCCGTTGCCGGGAAGCATAGCTATATTTGTTGAGTCACTTGGGATTATTATCATACTATCACTATGAAGAATCTGAAGGATGCTAAGACTATGATTCTTCCCTCAAAGATGAGGGGAGGTAAGGAACTGCCATCCAGTTCTACTTTAGATTCACCTTCTGTTATAAGTAAACTTGCAACTCCACAACATGCTATTAATTCTGATATGTCGCAAGTTATTCATGATGATACTTCTGCTATGAATGCTACACATGATGATGCTAGTACCTTGCTTGATGATGATGTGCCACTAGGTGAATTTGTTGATGAACAAATTGCTAGAGTAAGACAACATGATATTGTTGAATCTGATGATGAACTTGAATCTGAAAATACTGAAACACCTACTAGAACTAGTCCTCCTAGATATGAATTGCCAAAGGTACCGGAAGGTTATACTATGAGTGAGTAGGCAACTAGAGATATTCTTGCTTGTAAGGATAGAGATGATCTAGAAAAATTATTGTGCATGTATAAAGAAAGACCTATGAATGCTAAAATGAAATGTGATCCTGATTTTCCTACTTCACCTATTGTTATTGCTGATAAGGATTATGAATTCTCTGTCGACCCAAGTTAATCACTTTGGTTGAATCTGATCCTTTTCATGGTTATGAAACTGAAACTGTTGTGGCACATCTTACTAAGTTGAACGATATAGCCACCCTTCTTGCTCATGATGAGAAGATTCACTATTACTATATTCTCAATTTATTTCCGTTCTCATTAAAGGGTGATGCTAAAGCTTGGTACAATGCTCTTGCTCCTAGTTGTGTGCGTAGTCCCCAGGATATGATCTATTACTTCTCTGAAAAATATTTCCCTGCTCATAAGAAACAAGCTACCTTGTAGGAAATATTTAACTTTGTGCAAATTGAAGAAGAGAGTCTCCCACAAGCTTGGGGAAGGCTTCTCCAATTGCTTAATGCTTTGCCTGATCATCCTCTTATGAAAAGTGAAATACTTGATATATTCTATAATGTACTAATTGAAGCTTCTAGGGACTTCCTAGATAGTTGTGCTGGTTGTGTTTTCAGGGAATGAGCTATTAAGAAAGCTGAGGAATTATTAAATAACATATTGAAAAATTATGATGATTGGACTCCTCCTGAAACACCTATTAAACCCACTCCGAAGAAGAGGGGTATCTTATATCTCAGTCCTGAAGATATGCAAGAGGCAAAGAAATCTATGAAGGAAAAAGGTATCAAGGCCTAGGATGCTAAAAATTTACCACCTATCGATGAAATACATGGGCTTGAAGCACCACCACCACCCAAGGTGGTAGAGGTGAAATCTTTAATGAAATTCAATGATAGTAATGATCCTCATAATAAACATCCTAGTCAATGCCTTTATGAGTTTGATAACTACATTAGAAAGCAAGATCACTTTAATGCAAATGTCATGAAACAATTGAAATACAACTCTGATATGATTGCTCGCTTAAGTGACTTGTTATTTAGAATCTCAAATGATGTTAGAGGTGTAGGAAAAGATGCCTCTATGGTTCAAACTCAATTAGAACAAGTTGCTAAATCTCAAAAAGAGTTACTTGATGAAATGAACAATAATATAAGTGACTTTGCTGTTGGAGTTGCAGCTAGAGGAGGTAAAATGACTCAGGAACCACTTTATCCTGAGGGACATCAAAAGAGAACTGAAAAAGATTCTCAAAGAAACAACATCACTACACCTAGTTGTTCTAAAAACAAAAGAAGAAGAAAAATGATAAGACTTTGCCTGCCTCTAGTGAACCTGGAACAGAAAAACCTCCTGATAATGATAATGAAGTTTCTATCTCTGATGCTGAAACTCAATTTGGTAATGAACACTCACCTTCTGATAATGAAAAAGATAATTATGAGGTTCATGAAGACACTCAACCTAATGGTAAAGAACCAGATAATGATGTTGAGATAGAACCAACTGTTGATCTTGATAACCCACAACCTAAGAATAAAAGATATGATAAAAGAGACTTTGTTGCTAGAAAACATGGACAAGAAAGAGAACCATGGGTTCAATAGCCTATGCCCTTTCCACTTAAGTCAACTACAAAGAAAGATGATGGAGAATTTGGACGCTTTGTTGAAATGATTAAGCTAGTCTTTTTGCGCACTAGCTTGACTGATATCTTGAAAATGCCTCCTTATGCAAAGTATATGAAACACATCATCACCAATAAGAGAAAAATACTGTAAGCTGAAATCTCCACTATGCTTGCTAATTACACTTTCAAAGATCGAGTACCTAAAAAACTTGGAGATCCAGGAATACCAACTATACCTTGCTCCATTAAAAGAAATTATGTTAAAACTGCTTTATGTGATTTGGGAGCTGGTGTTAGTGTTATGCCTTTCTCTTTATATAAAAGACTTGATTTGAATAAACTGACACCTACTAAAATATCATTGCAAATGGCGACAAATCAACTGCCATACCTATCGGCATTTGTGAGGACGTGCCCGTTGTTGTTGCTAATGTTACTATTTTGACTGACTTTGTTATACTTGAGATGCCTGAGGATGAAAACATGTCGATTATCCTTGGTAGACCCATCTTGAATACCGCAGGGCTGTTATTGATAGCAATAAAAGCAAGGTCACTTTTCATATCAATGGTAATGAGCATCGGTGCACTTTCCGAAGAAACAATTCCAAGTGAATGGTATTGATGTTATTGAAAAATATCCGACAATCACTATTGGAAGCTTTCAACTACCTCTACCTACTGTCAAAAAGAAATATGAAATGCTTATTGTTGGGGACATTCATATCTCCATTGAGGTAACTTAGTGATTTACGAAAGTTCTTCGATTTCATGCTAATCGGAAGTGGTTGTTAATAAGAACTAGTGTTGTGACCCGCGCATTTGCGCGGCTAGATTTAGTATAGAAAGTTATGTTTGGTGTTTTATTCGAACACTTTCTTTCTCCCAATTCGTTATCCGATTTGATTTGTCAAGGCATTAGCTTTGTCATTTTACCATATTGTGGACAAACTTATCATCTTATTAACATTTACAGTAATCCCTATTTTTCATCTTTTACTCGTCATCTGTCAATGTGTGTATCCCTCCAACAAACTTTTCATGGGAATTGTTCTACCAAAATAAAATCTAATCATTATTAAAAAAACACCTCTAGCTTTATATATTCTCTTATTGGAAGCGATGTTGCCGAATGAATGCACCTATCATATTGATTGAATTCCATGCATCTTTGGATAACCTCTCACCTAGATGCCCCTCACTTCAATGCATCATATTTATAGAAAATTCACAAAAAAGGAGCACCACGGTTGGTTGATTTCCTTATTGGTTTTGTTGATATTTTCACCCTAAGAATTATGTATAACATTAATGAATCATATTTTGAACTTGCTTTCTCTTTATTCATTCGTCTGGTTAGTGGTTGTATATACTGATCAACTATATGCATTTTTTAACACTTCTTACATACTACCTTTGTACCAAAATATAGGATGTTTTAACAGTTCAAATGAATTGCAAAAAACACCTTATACTTTGTTATGGAGGGAGTAGTTTTTACACTTCATCTCTGTTTTCATCTTCTATTTTTCTAGTGCATATCAAGGTGTGCTTGTATAAACTTGTACGTGTAGCTACTCGTGTTTCTACGTTCCAAATTGTCTACATCGTATCAAGCTCCTATATATTTGAGTGTATGTTAGCTTATTTACCTGTTCCGCTGTTCAAAGCTAGCTGACCAGTATGGCTCGTAATCGAAGTCGGCCTAAGCATGGTGAATGTCTCCCGTAAACCATTACGATGAACCTTTGTTGCTCTAACTAATCTTCTCAAAAAGAATTGTGGTTCCACCTCCGTAATAATTATAGATGTAATATATTTTTAATTTTTTTTCAGATGTAAAAATAAGATTTGTCCAGAGCTTATCAGGTTTCCTTCTAATGCAAAAATTAGCCTTAAATCACTGGCATTCATATCGCTTGTGTGCTGCCACCAATGGAGGTCGAGCCTCGATGGAGTTCTAAAGACCTATCGAAAGCCTAGGTCTGCCGGGAGAAACCTGTCGATTGCCTATCAAGTATTCTCGTGTTAGGCCAGTGCTTCTCGCGGAAGAACCCAGGTCGAGCCTCGCTTCTTTATGCAGCGCGGGAGAAGCACTTTGCGTTGGGCCATCCCCCATCTGGACAGCATTGACCCGCCTCTGGCAGAAGCCTCACTAACGCGTGTGTGCATATATGCTACTGACGTGTTATGCTCGCCATGCAGCACCGACGTTGTAAAGTTGAAAGTGAGAAACAAAGCTTCTGGAAATATGTTTTGACCCAAAAAAAGCTAAGAAACTACTGCGATTTGTAGATGCACCAAAAAACAATTCCAATTGCACTACGCCCGTGCTACTGCCTATTCAAATTCCTTTCCAAGTACCTGTCTCGGAGCCCGTATGGCCGTCCAAAAAAGGCTGAAATGACCAACACATATTCACTGGTTGATGTCATTGATTACATCATCCATATTTAAGCCATTCCATTTGTGTCAATAGTACTATACTAATAGATAGATTGATAAAAATAATTTTGTTTTAATAAAAATAATATCTTAGGTTGTCAATTTTGTTTGGTATATATATTTCTATCTAATAAAAAGCTGATCAATAATCTTAACTAAATTATAGAATGTTCTTATTACTCATTCCGTATTTTTCTAGTCCTTCTATTTTTATTGAATAAAAATTGGACTATTAATATCATTATACTTCAGTTTTGTATTAAATTTCTTCCCACAAAAAAGGTTTTGTATTAAATTTTGTATTCAAGCTGCTTGTTATTTTTTTACACTCATTGTGTTAGTGTACGGCACATGATTGCTTGTGTCATAGGTTTTTGTGCTATACCTCATTGACACGGATAGTTAGTCCTTCTTGGCAAAAAAAAGCATAGGTGTCCCAGTACATCACAATTTGTATTAGTGCGTTGATGCATATGCATAGGTGCCCTAGTACATCACGGTTCATATTAGGACGTAATGGCAGATGGTGTTGGACGTCTGACATGGACTATAGACTTGTATGTACGCGAGGTATGTACGCGACTTATTTTTTTTTCCCATCTCAACCGTTATAGAATCAGTGGTTCATATCTTTTAGCCAGATATATTACCATATATATGGGCACACATGAGGTTCAATATGTTGATACATAAACAATAGCATGTTATTTAAAATCATTTAAATCCCAGCCATTATTATTCCGATCAAGCGGTGGAAATAATATTAGAAACTGTGGATGAACGTGACCACTTATTTCTCTTCTGTATTAATTATATAATAGATCTTAAATATTTATGCTCCGTTCGATCTGATTACGATCCACTAAAATTGAATGGCTTAATCGAATTTTATAGATTTAATGAAATACTTAATTTTCGTAATTTTCTTTTGATGTCCTTCCGTATAATCAATTTATTCTTAGTTTCTCTCGGTCACTCAAATGCCTAAGAGAACGCATATAGCTGCTATGCCCAATAGGCAGCCCATAATGTATCTCGTAGCCCAACAAAACATGTGGTTAATTCTTTCTTTTTTCTCCTTCTACGCGTCATAGTTTATTATACATAGGGCCGGCCCTAATTATTGGCTACAATTGGTTTGGTGGGTTCCTACGCATCTTCCTATATGGACTTTGTTCACGTGGAATCCGATTGCTTTGTTCTTTTACGGGAGGATTCCCACGTGGTTTGGTTTGTGGACTCTGATTGCCTTTTTTACTGGAGTATTCCGATTGGCTGTTGACATATCCGGATCAATACATCCTTTTCGTTCGCGTACGTTTTTCTTCAATATATGCATCTAACGTGGCAACATAGAAGTTCAATACTACAGTACATATAATTTACATGTTACGTACGAAACTTTAAATCTCAACCATTGTTATTCTAATCAAACGGCGTAAAACAGGTTAGCATATGTGGACAAACGTGATGGCATGTTTGACTCTTGTTTTAATTATATAATAATAGAAGATTGATCAACCTTATTAATGGCTCATTTTTTAGAGGTATTGCTACCTCTTGAGCACTGCGTTGGTTTTCCCTTGAAGAGGAAAGGGTGATGCAGCAAAGTAGCATAAGTATTTCCCTTAGTTTTGAGAATCAAGGTATCAATCCAGTAGGAGGCTCCACGCAAGTCCCTTATACCTACACAAACAAACAAGAACCTCGCAACCAACGCGATAAAGGGGTTGTCAATCCCTTCACGGCCACTTGCAAAAGTGAGATCTGATAGAGATAATGAGATAAGATAAATATTTTTGATATTTTTATGATATAGATTGGAAAGTAAAGATGCAAAATAAAGTAGATTGGAAACTTATATGATGGAAAATAGACCCGGGGGCCATAAGTTTCACTAGTGGCTTCTCTCAAGATAGCATAAGTATGACAGTGGGTGAATAAATTACTGTCGAGCAATTGATAGAAAAGTGCATAGTTATGAGAGTATCTAGGCATGATCATGTATATAGGCATCACGTCCGCAACAAGTATACCGACTCCTGCCTGCATCTACTACTATTACTCCACACATCGACCGCTATCCAGCATGCATCTAGAGTATTAAGTTCATAAGAACAGAGTAACGCATTAGGCAAGATGACATGATGTAGAGGGATAAACTCAAGCAATATGATATAAACCCCATCTTTTTATCCTCGATGGCAACAATACAATACGTGCCTTGATGTCACTGGGAAAGGACAGTGCAAGATTGAACCCAAAGCTAAGCACTTCTCCCATTGCAAGAAAGATCAATCTAGTAGGCCAAACCAAACTGATAATTCGAAGAGACTTGCAAAGATAACCAATCATACATAAAAGAATTCAGAGGAGATTCAAATATTTCTCATAGATAAACTTGATCATAAACCCACAATTCGTCGGATCTCGACAAACACACCACAAAAAGAGTTACATCAAATAGATCTCCAAGAAGATCGAGGAGAACTTTGTATTGAGAATCAAAGAGAGAGAAGAAGCCATCTAGCTAATAACTATGGACCCGAAGGTCTGTGGTAAACTACTCACAACTCATCAGAGAGGCCTTGGCGATGATGTGGAAGCCCTCCGTGATCGATTCCCCCTCCGGCAGAGCGCCGGAAAAGGCCCCAAGATGATATCTCACGGGTACAAAAGGTTGTGGTGGTGGAAATAGGGTTTCGTGGTGCTCCTTGATGTTTTCGGGGTACGTAGATATATATAGGCAAAGGAGGTCGGTCAGGGGAACCACAAGGGGCCCATGAGGGTGGGGGCATGCCCACCCCCCTAGGGCGTGCCCTCCTGCCTCGTGGCTGCCTCAGCTGCTTCGTGACGTCCACTCCAAGTCTCCTGGATTGCGTTTGTTCCAAAAAGATCGCTCCTGAAGGTTTCATTCCGTTTGGACTCCATTTGATATTCCTTTTCTTCGAAACATTGAAATAGGCAAAAAAACAGCAATTTGGGCTGGGCCTCCGGTTAATAGGTTAGTCCCAAAAATGATAAAGTGCATAGTAAAGCCCATAAACATCCAAAACGGGTAATATAACAGCATGAAACAATCAAAAATTATAGATACGTTGGAGACGTATCAGGTATGAAGTTGATGAGTTTAGTAAGCACTATCTTCTGTCCCTACCTTTTGTTTTTTGTTTTTATTAGTTAAATAAAATAAAATGCCATGCTTTGTCTGTTTTCTATTTTTTACGTGCAATAAAAAATGACCCAAAAATAAAAGTTCTCAGAATGCTCTGAATACCTGAAGGAGGTGCACCAGGTGGGCACTACCCACCTGGGTGCGCCAGCACCCCCAAGCGCACCCTGGTGGGTGCAGCCCACCTAGTGGGCCCCTCACTTACTTCTTGCTCCCACACCACTCCCTTCACCCAGAAAAATAAAATCACCAACACACTTTCTCTCGTGTTCTTGCTCCCGAGACCACGGATTTCGATCTCTTTGCTCGAAGCTCCATTTCCAAAACTATTTCAGGGATTTGTTGCTTGGTATGCGACTCCTCCAGGTGTCCAATTAGTTTTTGTTTTTGTGGTTTATATTTAGAATAATTAGCTACTCTTGGTGCTGCTATAGATGAGCTTGCATGTTGAATTCTTACAGTTCTAAGTAGTTTGGATGCTTGCTATGCCCCCTATACATCCCTATGAGTAGTTGCTATCAATTTTGTGAAGTTTTGTTACTAATTTTTTCATGACCAAAATTTTTCAGAAAATTGTACGCGAACATTATGAACTTATTTGGAAGGAGTTCTTCGAGGAGAAGATCCTCGGAGGCATCCTGTAGTAGTAGCACCATTCGCTGGTCCTATACCGAACCAAGCAAAAAGTCCATTCGAAGTGCCACCACCAAGACATGCTTATGGCCATGCAATGATTACATGGTGAGAGTTGGTATTAAGGAGGAATTTGAGAAATTAGTTCACAATGTCGAGCTCGGTCCCTACATTTCAGATAAGTGCGACCAACGCCTCATCCTCACCGAATCATTTGTCGAAGAATTTAAATTCTTTCCCTGTGAGTCTAGGGTGTCTTTTAAACTCTATGATAATACATTTACAATTTCTCTAGAAAGGTTTTCTCACCTATGCAAAATCCCATTCTGGGTTTACTCGATGAGCCACCTAGGTCTGAGTTTGAGTCATTCTTAACTAGTGTTTGCTTTGGTGAAACTAGGGGAGTGGCACAAGGTAGAATAAAGAGCATACATTTTCCTACAATTCAGTACTTCACATTATTCAATGGAAAATGCATAGTAGGCAAGCAAGACTGTAGTACACTTTGTGCTCTAGACTTGAGCCTCATACATGCCGCTCTCACCGGTGAAAAGGTTTATAATCTTGCAGCGATTGTTGCACACAGATGATGACCCAAAAGTATAGGGGATCAATTGTAGCTCTTTTCAATAAGTAAGAGTATCAAACCCAACAAGGAGTAGAAGGAAATGACAAGTAGTTTTCAGTAAGATGATGTTTGCGAGTGCTGAAACTGGAAGTAGTGAGTAGTTTGATAGCAAGATAATTTGTAACGAGCAAGTAACGATAGTAGTAACAAAAGTGCAGCAAGGTAGCCCAATCCTTTTGAGGCAAAGGACAGGCCAAAACAGTCTCTTATGATAAGCAAAGTGTTCTTGAGGGTACACGGGAATTTCATCTAGTTACTTTCGTCATGTTGGTTTGATTTGTGTTCGCTACTTTGATAATTTGATATGTGGGTGGACCGGTGCTTAGGTGTTGTTCTTACTTGAACAAACCTCCTACTTATGATTAACCCTCCCGCAAGCATCCGCAACTACGAGAAAAGTATTAAGAATAAATTCTAACCATAGCATTAAACTCTAGGATTCAATCGGTCCCTTACGGAATAGTGCATAAACTGGGGTTTAAGTTTCTGTCACCCTCGCAACCCACCATCTATTTACTACTACACAATGCATTCCCTTAGGCCCAAATATGGTGAAGTGTCATGTAGTTGACGTTCACATGACACCACTAAGGGAATCACAACATACATACTATCAAAATATCGAACACATATCAAATACACATGATTACTTGCAACATGATTTCTCCCGTGACCTCAAAAACAAAAGTAACTACTCAGAAATGATAAACATGCTCAAGATCAGAGGGGTATTGAATAACATAATGTATATGAACATATAATCTTCCACCAAATAAACCATATGGTAATCAACTGCAAGATGTAATCAACACTACTAGTCACCCCCTAGCACGAATCTATAGTTTCGGTAACAAGATTGAATACAAGAGATGAACTAGGGTTTGAGATAAGATGGTGTTGGTGAAGATGTTGGTGGAGATTGCCCTCCCCAAGATGGGATAGTTGTCGGTGATGACGATGACGATGATTTCCTCCTCTGGTGGGGAAGTCCCCCCGGCAGAATCGCTCTGCCGGAGGGCAAAAGTGCTCCTACCCAAGTTCTGCCTCGAGATGGCGGCGCTTCCTCCCGAATGTCCTCCCCTCATTTTTTTCTAGGTCAAAATGACTTATATACCAGAAGATGGGCACCAGAGGTGGGCCGAGGAGGGCACAACCCACCAGGGCGCGCCTGGGCTCCCTGGCGCGCCCAGGTGGGTTATGCCCACCTGGTGGGCCCCCTATGGTAGTTATTTGCTCCAATATTCCTTAAATGTTCCATAAAAATTCTCCGTGAAGGCTCAGCTTGTTTGGAGTTGTGCAGAATAGGTAGCGTGACATAGCCTTTTCAGGTCCAGATTTCCAGCTGCCAGAATTCTCCTTCTTGGTGTGTACCTTGCAAATTATGAGAGTAAAGGCATTAGAATTACTCCAAAAAGAATTATTATGGATAAAAACATTATAAATAACAGTAAGGAAACATGATGCAAAATGGACGTATCAGCAGATTGTAGCACAACTCTAGCAGTGGCTAT
Organism: Triticum dicoccoides; assembly: GCF_002162155.2. Classification (NCBI taxonomy): domain Eukaryota; kingdom Viridiplantae; phylum Streptophyta; class Magnoliopsida; order Poales; family Poaceae; genus Triticum; species Triticum dicoccoides. The sequence goes on along the minus strand of NC_041389.1, from coordinate 668,542,282 downwards.
TACTATGGTGGAATTTATGCCACGCATTTAGCACGAGAGCTGGGTGTTTCACCTTTGCCCTTTGACCTATCCTACCCATGTAGTACTTAGATTTTGAGGCTTTAAAAAGCCATAAGATCCTCAAAGGAAAAATTCATGACTTCGCGTATAACTTGCTGTTTAACCAAACTTCTGTTGAGCACACATATCTGCCTACGCCTGCTCTTGTTTACTATCACAGCAAGGGAAGATATTATGTTCTGGAGAGCGAGGCTCGAGCTCACAACGCAGTAGTGGAGGCAGCATGGCGGGCTGAGGCATCGGCATCGGCATCGAGGGCCTCCGTGAGCTACCATGCCAACTACCATCTAGGCTACTGACTGATTACCAAGCTAGGCCAAAAGCCTAAGCTTGGGGGGAGTACATATTCCCATCGACATTACATTAATGTTCACACATTTCATTCCATTTGTCGGTGTCCACACTTTTTCCTTGTATCATCCATGTTTAATTTATTTTCTCGCTTTCTTCTTGTGTATGTGAAAAACCTTGAGAAAATCCAAAAACATGTTTCTTGCTTCTTTTCTATTTTTCTTCCTAGTTTAATTTCTGTAGTACTAAAAAGAAAACCCAAAAAGATTTCCTTGTTCTTCTTTTACTTGTTGGGAGCTTTCCAGTGTAAATAGTTTTTCTTGTTTTTGCTTTTCCCTTCTTTGTTTGCTTGCTTTTGAAAAACCAAAAACTCCAAAAATATTTTAGTGTGTTTCTCTGAATTTATTTTTCTTTTATCGAGTCATACCGAGGAGAAGACCACGATGAAAATGTTGAGTGGCTCTCATTTGCATTATGATGATCTAACAAAGAGCCCATATTACCTTGTCTTCTCCTCTTGAATAAAATGTTTGCAGATTCCAGCTTAGTCCACGACACTCTTGCACTATTGTTATTTCAAATCGTTCAGTCGTGCAAGTGAAAGGCAATAATTAAGATATTAGATGAACTGGCCGTGGCAAAGAGAAACGGGTATTAACTCGACTTGTTCTGTTTTTGTAAATATGTTTAACCTAGTATCCATGCTTCAGCCTATTATGATCACACATGTTTGCAATGACAATTAGAGATTATAGTTTCTCATACCAAGCATAAGTAGCTAGGAGTGAATAATGATTTATCTTGGATATTAACATTGCGTTAAAATGATTGTGATGTAGTATGATGATATGGTATCCTCCTCTGAATGTTAGAGTGGCTTGACTTGGCACAGGTTCATGCATGTAGTTGAATCAAAACCAACATAGCCTCTATGATATTTATGTTCATGGTGTTCATATCCTACTCATGCTAGTATCCAATGTTACTTATGTATAATGCATGTTCATGACCGTTGTTACTCTCTAGCTAGCCGCTTCTCAACCTAATTGCTAGCCTTTGCCTATACTAAGTGGGAACTCTGCTTGTACATCAAAAACCTGAAATCCAAGTTATTCCAGATGAGTCCACCATACCTACCTATATGCGGTATTACCTTGCCGTCCTAAGTAAATTTGCATGTGCCACCTCTAAAAACTTCAAATAAATATCCTTTTTGTGTGTCTGGATCGTTCATGGAACGATAGGAGGTAATCAGTATCTTCCATGCTAAGCGGGTTATTCTCAGGTCGAGTTTATTCACTTGCCATCGCACGAGAAAAGGGCAGTAATAGGGATGCCTAGTCCCAAACTGCAAAAATAAAGAGCTTACAAAGAATCAAACAAAAACTCCCAATGGAGTCATAACCTTTACATTTCCGCTTGGGAACTGCCACTAGCGTGCTTAGCATGGAAGATATTGATAACTGATGGGCGTGAAGTGAATAAGAAGGGTGCATGTCTCAAAATATCATTTACCTCCGTTTTAAAAACTTGAGCTCTGGCACCTCTACAAATCACTGCTTCCCTCTGCGAAGGGACTATCTATTTACTTTTATGTTGTGTCATCACCTTCTCAAATAAGCTCCAGAACCTGAGAGCATTGTTGTCATGCTGATGCAATGTGTATAGCTAATGTTGGGTGCATCATGACTGGATCTTTTCTACCATCAATTACAATGTTTAGTCACTGCTTGAACTTTGCGGGTGCTCAACATTTATGTTTTGCGGTTTGAGAAAGGGCTAGCAAGATACCACTATTGTCATATTATATCATGGTTGTTTTGACAATGTGCTGCTATTTGACATATCTTATTATTGCTCTCTAGTTGATTATGTCATTGATATGAGTTAATATAATTTTTAAGAGTTATTGTCGACAAGGTTAGTTATAATCCTTGCTGAAAACGTGGGTGTTGTTTAAGCTTATTTATGAAACAAGAGCATAAGAGTTCTTAAAAGTTTTTATTTTTCACTTTCAGTTGATCAACTGAATTGCTTGAGGACAAGCAAAGGTTTAAGCTTGGGGGAGTTGATACGTCTCCAACGTATCTACTTTTCCTAACGCTTTTCCTCTTGTTTTGGACTCTAATTTGCTTGATTTCAATGAAACTAACCCCGGACTGACGCTGTTTTCAGCAGAACTACCATGGTGTTACTTTTTTTGCAGAAATAAAAGTTCTCGGAATGGAATGAAACTTTGCGAGGAGTTTTTATATCAAATAAGAGAATTTCTAGAGCCAGGATGGTCCTAAGGGGGGCACCTGGGTGGGCACAACCCACCAGGGCATGCCAGCCCCCCAGGCGCACCCTGGTGGGTGCTGCCCACCTGGTGACCCTGCTGGCCCTCAAACTGATGCTATAAAACCCCATATTTCCAAAAAAAATCAGGGAGAAAGAATTAACATGTTTCACAAGACGGAGCCGCCGCCAAGCCCTATTCTTCCTTGGGAGGGCACATGTGGAGTCCGTTTGGGGCTCCAGAGAGGGGGATCTTCGATCTTCGTCATCACCAACACATCTCCATCGCCAATTCCATGATGTTCCCCACCGGGAGTGAGTAATTCCTTCGTTGGCTCGCTGGTCGGTGAGGAGTTGGATGAGATTCATCATGTAATCGAGTTAGTTTTGTTAGGGCCTGATCCCTAGTATCCACTATGTTCTGATATTGATGTTGCTATGACTTTGCCATGCTTAATGCTTGTCACTTTGGGCCCGAATGCCATCATTTCAAATCTGAACCGTTTATGTTATCACCATTATATCCATGTTCTAGATCCGATCTTGCAAGTTATAGTCACCTACTACGTGTTATGATCCGGCAACCCCGGAGTGACAATAGTCGGGACCACTCCCGGTGATGACAATAGTTTGAGGAGTTCATGTATTCACCGTTTGCTAATGCTTTGTTCCGGTTCTCTATTAAAAGGAGGCCTTAATATCCCTTAGTTTCCAATAGGACCCTGCTTCCATGGGAGGGTACGACAAAAGATGTCATGCAAGTTCTTTCCATAAGCACGTATGAATATTTACGGAATACATGCCTACATTATATTTATGAACTGGAGCTAGTGCCGTATCGCCCTAGGTTATAACTGTCTCATGAAGAATATCATCCAACGAGTCACTGATCCAATGCCTATGAATTTATCTTATATTGTTCTTGCTAAGTTACTACTGTTGCTACTGCTACCGTTACTGCTACAATATTACTGCTATCACTGTTACTGTTACCGTTACTACTGCTGCTATCATCAAAACTATCATACTACTGTGCTACTAATCACTTCGCTGCAAAAAATTAATCTCTAGGTGTGATTGAATTGACAACTCAGCTGCTAATACCTTCAAATATTCTTTGGCTCCCCTTGTGTCGAATCTATAAATTTGGGTTGAATACTCTACCCTCGAAAACTATTGCGCTCCCCTATACTTGTGGGTTATCAATCCCAGGAGTTCCCTAGCCGTGGAGGCGAGGGCTCCCAGGAGCGCCCTAGGGAGGCGCATGCTGAGCTGGTGGCGCTGGAGTCGTTATCCCTCGACGACATGCCCGATCAGCTCAATAAGCAGGAGGAGTTTATCAATGGCTTGGTGGAGCTTCTGAAGGAGAGCCTCGACGACATACCTGCTGAGCTCAATGAGCAGGGGGAGTTGACCGCCGGCTTGGTGATGCTGCTGAAGAAGAGCATTGCGTCGGATAATAAGGCGACCGACGAAATCCTGCAACTTCAGGAGGACAAGGCAAAGCTCTACCATGAGCTCGACCTGCTGAAGGAGGAGAATGCCGGCAGGAAGAAGCTGCATGAGAAGAGTAGTTTGTCGATGAATATGCTGCAGGCCCTTGTCATGGAACAGAAGGAGGAGTTGGCGAAGCTCCGCATCGAGCACCCGTCTACTGTCAAGGTACATAATGCGGCTGTGGAAAAGATGATGAAGGCTTGTGTCGAGAAATCCCGCGTCACGGACAGAATGAAAAAGATGGCGGAGGAGACGTGCATAGAGATGGAGGTCGTGAGGCGATGAAGAAGCAGTTACAACTCCGCGGCCAGCAACCCTTCATGTTCTAGTAGAGAGCAGCACCCCATATGTGTGTGTGTGCGTCTTCCTTCTTTTTTGGGGGTGATAATCTTCCATCTGCTTTTGCTCATGTGTTTCTTCTTTTGCTTCGGGTGTTTCGCTGCACGTGTCACGTTCTCTGCGAGGCATGAATAGAACAATGCTAATGATGAGCGGCGCTGTGGGATCGATGACTAGCAGATTAGATCTTTTTTTATCGCCATATCGCACTGGGCTACTGTTGGTGTCAAAACCGGCGGATCTCGGGTAGGGGGTCCCGATCTGTGCATCTAAGGCTGATGGTAACAGGAGGCAAGGGACACAATGTTACCCAGGTTCGGGCCCTCTCGATGGAGGTAAAACCCTACTTCCTACTTGATTGATATTGATGATATGAGTGGTACAAGAGTTGATCTACCACGAGATCGTAGAGGCTAAATCCTAGAAGCTAGCCTATGATGATTATGATTGTGATCGTCCATCTAAGGACTAAACCCTCCGGTTTATATAGACACCGGAGGGGGCTAGGGTTTACACGGAGTCGGTTACAAAGAAGGAAATATAATACCCGAATCGCCAAGCTTGTCTTCCACGCAAAGGAGAGTCCTATCCGGACACGGGACAAAGTTTTGCGTCTTGTATCTTCACGGTCCTACAGTCCGGACAAAGTATATAGTCCGGCAGTCCGGATACCCCCTAATCCAGGACTCCCTCAGTAGCCCCTGAACCAGGCTTCAATGATGATGAGTCCGGTGCGTAGTTTTGTCTTCGGCATTGAAAGGCGGGTTCCATCTCCGGATACTCCAAAGTAATTATCAAACACTTAGACTGTGTCCGGATCTGCAAGATGATCTTCACATACCATCGTAGGGCGCATAGCACAAATCTGATATGCTGGCAATCTTTGTACGTCGTGCCCTTGCATCATGGCCCGGCCCAACATGAACCGCATTTTCTTAGCCCACCTCGATACACGTTGCGAGGCAGTTTTATTAGCACGCCCTGCCAAAGCAGAGATCGCGTTCCCCTCATTACGAGATATTCCATCAATACAGGCGTGCGCAACCCCACGACGACAGTTGGTATGACACTATGTTTTTAGATAAGTCTCAAGCAGTCACGCTGAGGACTCTTGATATTCACCCTCCTTATAAAGGGGCCGAGGCATATAACTCTTTTTCACCACCCTTGCGCCCTTTCGCATCTCGAGTTCTAACACCCGAGACCCAAACTCAAACACCCTAGATTCTCCAATATGTCCGGATCCAACCCTCAAGGCCGGTGGGTGGCCTCCTCGGTCAAAGAGGAGGACATTGCGAGGCTTAGGGAGGTCGGATATCTGACTGCCGACATCCAACATAGGCTTCCTGCTCCAGGGTAGGTCATCCCTACTCCCAAGCCTAATGAGAGCATCGTATTTGTTTCTCACTTCCTCCATGGCTTGGGCCTCACCCTTGATCCCTTTGTGAGGGGGCTAATGTTCTATTATGGGTTAGATTTTCACAATCTAGCTCCGGACGCTATCCTCCATATCTCGTCGTTCATCATTGTGTGCGAGGCTTTTCTCCACGTCACTCCACACTTCGGCTTATGGCTCAAGACCTTCAATGTGAAGCCGAAGATGATCGAGGGGCCACATGCGGAGTGGAGAGGTGCCATAATAAGCAGGAACACTGATGCCCCATGGCCAGAGGGTTCTTTCCCAGAGGTATCCGATTTATGGCAGCGGAGGTGGTTTTACATCACGGCTCCGAGAGGCACAAAGTGGGTGGCTGCCCCCGACTTCCGTTCGGGCCCTCTGTCACAACTGGCGTCATGGACCAATGTAGGATGGGATTGGGGGTCTGCTAGTGATGTACCAACACTGCAGAGCCGTATCCAGGAGCTTCTTGAGAGGGACATTAACCTTGTCAGCATAATTCAGGTAATGCTAATCCGACGGATGTTGCCGTGCAAACGCCGGCCTCACCGGATGTGGGAGTTCAATCCAGAGGGTCCGCGGACTATTCTGCACTTCTTCGGCCTGACGCTCGAAGGGATGTGTAAATTATTCATTGGACCATAAGTAAAGTGTTTGGACACCATCGAGGATGCGGGCCTAAGCTGCAATCACCCAGATACCCACGTAAGTAACCCCGAAACCGAACACTTCGTTTATATTTGTCATAATCATTATTTTGAAAATCCTCTGTGGCCAGGAATGGCTCAGCAAGGCGGAGAGAATCAGGTGTCCGGCGCCACTTCCCGAAGGCTCGCCTAGTCCCACCATATCCAAGATGCTTGGTCAGGTGCTTAGCAAAATGCCCTCAGGGAAAGACGAAGGGAAGAACAGAGAAGCCGAACTTCACACACTGTGCATCCAAACTGGGGGAATTGCCAGCTCCCCAAAGGAGGATGTCGGGGAGGGGAATCTAAGGCCTCCTCCCCGCCCGGGAAGAAGAGGGTCGCCTCCTAAGACTTGGAGACGGAGGTGCCCAAACAGGGGAAGAAAGCGTCACCAGCAGGCCCTGCCCCGAAGGGCGCCCTCGCCGCGTCATGCCCGCCAACGGGCCAGCCCTCAACTGAGCTGTAAGTTAATCATGAATTCGAAGGTACTGCTTTTTTTCCGAGAACAATAACTAGGATCCATTCTTTGCGGTCCGGCTAGTAGCTCTTCTCAACAGAGTTCATCTTCGGGGACCTCCCTCCGGAGATGATGGAGAGTGAGACCCCACCAACCTCTCCGCCTCATGAGGCGGGCGACCCTGAAGTGTCGTCATGGAGGAGTCCAGATCTGCCAAAGCCAGAAGCTAATCCTTCGGCCGCCCTGAGCCCGGAGCGTTCGGCTCCCACGGGGGGGCGATGAGAAAGGTCCGGCACAGGTCGGTGTCCGGGCGGACACACTAACGGGCCTTCTGGAGCGAGTTGCTCTCTCGGAGGAGCACCGTTCATTAATGAGCACAGTGCTCAAGAAGATCTCATCCGCCACAGGCGGTTTGAATGAAGCATTTACGAGCCTGCTCAGAGGCTTTGAGGTATGTAATGAAAAATACATAATTTTTTGGTTGTGAGGCACGCGCTAGGTGTGCTCCATATCGATAGTACCCCTTGAGACTCTGGTTGCCCGCCCTAGGCGGCAAACGGAGCATCATATTGTGTAAGTAATGATTGCGCTGTATATATGTGCAGGTGTCTATGGATCCGGCAGCCGACCGGTCCGCTGAAGTTGCCGAACTAAGGAGGCAGATTGGAGCTATTGATGCCGATATCACGCTGGTGAACGAGCGGCTTAACGAGTCACAAGGTATGTGATCTGCTTTCCTTATTATGTTATATAGGAAAAATTGAGAGGAGCATAATATTAATGCGATATGCTTGGACTGCAGACGGTGCTGCTGCCGTGGAAGCCCTGAGGGCGGAACTTGCCCAGGCCAAGGAACAAGCTCGGGCTCTGCCCTAAGGGCGGCCGAAGAGTTGAGAGCCGAACAGGCTGCTCATCGCCGAAGCGAAGACAAAATAGCCGAGATGGCTGTGGAGCTGAAAAATGCCGCCAACCGGTATGAACTCCTTGAGAAGGAGAATCAGGTGAACTTGGCTGACCTGAAGAAGGCACTTGATACGGCCAAGGAGACGTGGTCTGAAAGCAGGGATGCACGGGAGGAGCTTCGTCTGGCCGGAGAAATCGTGGCTGGAAACCCCTACTTGTTGCGATTGAAGTTTTTAGATCCGAAGTATGCTCCCCTGGATTGACGCTGGAGCCCTGCAGACGCGTATGCGGACTTGGCGAAGAGTATGGCTGATGCGGCCAAGTTTTTCGAGGATCAAGGTGATAAAGAAGTGGAAAAGCTGTTCTGGTCGCAATTCAATGCTCCCGCGCGCCCATTGCGTTGAGTGAGAAGATGGCTGCTGTGGCGAAGCTTCATAGGCTGTCCGGGCTTGCAATGCAGTCTGTAATAGACCATCTTTGGCCGAAGGGGCCTAAGCCGGACAGTTATTTTGGTTTGGTGCAACAATTCCTCGGTGCCGTATCTCAGATCGATGCCATGAGGAGGTCGGCGTGTATAGAGGGTGCACGGATGGCACTTGCCCATGTTAAAGCATATGGACAGATATGGAGGCCACCATCATTGCGACCCAAAATCTGGCGGGAGGCCAGGATCCGGTCGAGCATTACTTGGAGTAGGTAATAGAAGGTGCTCGCTTAATAGAGGCTCAGTGCTCGAAGAATGTCATGTTCGAATGACAAATCGCTTCATTGTAAAAACAATGTTATTTTGATTATGAGGCCATATTTATACTTTGTGCCCGAAAGTATTATTGTGCCTCCTGTGCGGCCGTTTTTATGTATATGTGTAATCTAAAAGTTAGCAGTCGTTGGCTTCAGCCCCCACGCATACAATGCGGGGGTGTTCGCGAAAAATATGCGTAAACACACTTGATCCTCCAACGTCTTGGTCCATTAAGGAGGTGATCGCACGTCGAACTAGGCAACCGGACTATATAGCTGTAACACTTTCACTTAGCCATGGGAGTTTGACGGTGGGGCTACTATGTAGCCCCTGGTACCTTCGCGTGCATCCGAATACGGGCGCGTCTGTACATGACTGGGAAACGGTCCTTCGTTAATGCGGAGGAATCCTAAAGATTCTGATAAGTCTTCGAGTGGTTGAACAGTCTCTCGCTGTATCATGACAGTCAGTTTTCAGCTTTCTCTACTGAGGTGCTCATCCGGAATAACGAGGGCACAATCGCAGTAGTTCTCCTTTGGCCGCCTTAGCCGATAAGAACAGAACGTAAGGTGGCAAACCCAGGAGCCGGGAAAACCCAACATTTGACCAAAGACATGATTAGGAGCTGATGCATATAAGGTCAAACTCGTGACGCCGAACACTCCCGAAGGTATTCGGACTTTGCAACATAAAATGGGGTGAAGAATGCCCTTTCATTATGAACCCTATAGTTCCAGGTACGTGCATCAGTCTATCGTGGCGAAATGCCAATAACAGCAGTACCCTCTGTGGGTATAGTACCCATGGGATGTGGAAACAACAAGAGACAATAAAAAAGGTTGACACAGGGGCTTAATCTAAAGAGAAACCTCTGAGCGGGGCCCTGCTGCACGTTTGCGCCTTTGTATTCGTTGTGCCGTTTCCTGGAAGGGTATCGCACGAATTGTGTCTGTAAAAAAGAAAAACTCATGTAGAAGAGTATAACGTAAGCGTGCGATGGATAGTAAAGGTGTAAGACATTGGCCTGCTAATAAGGTCAAGCCAAAAGTGGGGCTGTATTAAATATCTATAGCCCCTGGTGTCCTTTATGGGATTACGTACATGGTGCCCTAGCTCAGGTTTATCCGAGCCGCCGGACTCGTCTAACCGTGTCTGTGGTCTTGACGACCAGTCATGCTTTCTGGTGTTAGAGGCTGCTTAGAGTCCGGCTGCTAGAGCCGTCGCGTATTCCTCCGCGCATGAGGAGCACTCTGTGTTTCCGTTAACGGTGACGATGTCGTGCGGACCAGGCATCTTGAGTGTGAGGTAGGCGTAATGCGGTACTACGTTGAAGCGGGTGAATGCCGTTCTCCCGAGCAGTGCTTGATAGCCGCTTTGGAGGGGGCGATGGTGAAGAGTAGTTCTTCGCTTCTGGAGTTGCCAGGGAAACCGAATGTTACCTCCAGTATGATGGAGCCCCTGCCGTGGGCTTCAACGCCTGGTATCACCCCTTCAAAGGTGGTGTTGCTTTGGCCGATACTGGATGGGTCTATCCCCATACTGCGGACAGTGTATTGGTATATTAAATTGGGACTACTGCCACGGTCTAGGAGGACGTGAGTAAGATGGTATCCGTCGATTATTGGGTCGAGCACCAAGGCATCTGATCCTCCGCGCCGAATACTAGTTAGGCAGTCCGTGTGATCGAAAGTGATTGGACAAGCCGACCAGTGGTTAGGTTTGGGTACGACGGGCTCTATAGCGTATGCGTCTTTGAGCGTGCATTCGTGCCTTCTCATGGATGTGTGAGTCGCGTGGATCATGTTTACTGTTTTTACCTCTGGTGGGAATTTTTTCTGTCCCCCAGTGTTTGGCTGGCAAGACTCATCCTCGTCTTCACTTGGTGTTTCCCTTCCCTTGTGTTCGTCATTTAATTTGCCGGCCTACTTGAAGACCCAACATTCTCTGTGAGTGTGGTTCGCAGGTTTGTCGGGGGTGCCATGAATTTGGCACAGTCTATCCAGGACTCTGTTCAGATCGGACGGTCCCTCTTTGCTGCCTTTAAATGGCTTCTTTTGCTGACCGGGTCGAGAGCCCCTGAATCCAGCGATGACCGTTGTGTTGTCCGGGCTCTCTTCCTTGTTTTGACGTTTGTTTTTATTGCGCCGTGGCTTCCCGTTGCCATCCCTTATTTCGGATGTGCTTGGGTCGCTGGTGCCTTTACGGGCCAACCAGCTATCTTCACCCGCGCAAAAGTGGGTCATAAGGCTTGATACGGCTGCCATTGTCCTTGGCTTTTCTTGGCCGAGGTGTCTGGCGAGCCACTTGTCCCGGATGCTGTGTTTGAAGGCCTCTAAGGCTTCAGCATCCGGACAATCGACAATTTGGTTCTTCTTAGTGAGGAATCTGTTCCAAAGCTTGCGGGCAGACTCTCCGGGCTGTTGGGTTATGTGACTTAAATCGTCCGCATCCGGAGGCCGGACATAAGTCCCTTGAAAATTGGCCCTGAAAACGTCCTCGAGTTCCTCCCAACTTCCAATTAAATTTTTGGGGAGGCTTTTCAACCAGTGTCGAGCTGGCCCCTTCAACTTGAGGGGAAGGTATTTGATGGCATGGAGGTCGTCCCCACGAGCCATGTGTAATATGCAGGATAAAATCCTCGATCCAGACCCCTGGGTCCGTTGTTCCGTCGTATGCCTCTATGTTCACAGGTTTAAAACCCTGTGGAAATTCATGGTCCAGTACTTCTTCGGTGAAGCACAGGGGGTGAGCAGCCCCTCTGTATCTAGACGTGTTGTGGCATGCCCTCGGTTGTTGTTGTGTCCGGTGTTGACTCCGAACTGGTATCCGATCGGTATGATCGTTTTGGTGACCATAGTCCTGTGCCGGGGTGTGTCCTTTAGATCCGTAGATGGACCTAGCCGCGTTGGTTTTCTTATCCAGGAGCTCGCGTACATCGTGTGCAGCATCGGTAGCTGCTCTGTTGCGGTTATGAAGTGGTTTGTCCGGCCTCCTGGCCGTGTTGTTCTTCGGTGGAACGGCCTCGTCGTCGAATTCTGGTAGCAGCTTGCGTTTTGGAAAGCTCTTTGTATGGCGATCGTCGTCGTACTTTTCTTCAGTGTCTAGCACTTTATTCCATCTGTGATTGAGCATTTCCTGTGCGGCCTTTAGCCGTTGCTTCTGCTTCTTTAGACTTCTCGCAGTGGCCATAAGCCTTCTATGGAGGTTATCTCATTCCAAGCGTGTTTCCGGGATGATGAATGCATCATCATCCGGACTGTGTTCTTGTCCTGGGGCGGTTTGATGAATTCGTCCCTCGGGATCATTGTGATCAGGCGTCTGCTCCGAGCTGTGTTCGGCGTGACCTGGCTCATCCTGCTCCATTGTTGGGTCCATATGGTCGTTGTTGCCTTCGGAGTGTACTGGGGTGTCGATCTTTCTGGCGCTCTTACCGCTATTTTTACTGTTGCTGGACTTGGAGCAGCGTCTGCGCTGTCGTTTTGGCTTTTGCCCGGGGGTTTTATCTTCCGGATTGTCGCCGTCATCCTCCTTAGGCGTATCCACCATGTATATATATCGTATGACGAGGTGGCAGTCCAGCGCCCCAGTGATTCTGAATCGTCTCCTGCGCCGACGTCCATATTGTCAGGATCATCAGAGTCGAAGTCAGGCATGTCTGATACATCATCGACAGTGGCTATGAAGTGGGTGGTGGGTGGGCAACGAATTCCTTCGTCGCCTGCTTCCCATTCGAGCCGGACATAGTTCGGCCGAGAGTCTCCTGACAAAGAAAGGGATTTTAAGGAGTTCAGCACGTCGCCAAAGGGCGAGTGCTGGAAGATATCCGCGGCGGTGAACTCCATTATCGGAGCCCAACCAGATTCGGCAGGCTTGGAGGCACGCGGACTGGAACCTACAACCGGATACGAGTTCGGTGGTCCGGTGTCACAGGCTTCCTTGAGGGTGAAGTCTGTGTTCGGCTCTACCGCCGATGAGTGTGCGGCCTCTGGGGCGGGGTCCATCCACCCGTCCTCGGACGACGCAATCTGCTCTAGATTTAGGTCCGGGGCTCCTGTAGGGGCGATACCCCGAGCATTGTCCGCCAGCAGGTCTAGGCCGTGCTCGTCGTGACTGTCCGGCGCTCCTGGCACAGGCCCGACTCCGTTGAAGATCAAGTCTCCGCGGATATCAGCCATGTATTTCAACTTTCCGAACCTGTCCTGGTGGCCAGGGGCGTAGATGCCGATCTGCTCCAGATGGCCAAGCGAATTAGCCTGCAGTGTGAAGCCGCCAAACACGAAGATCTATCTGGGGAGAAAAGTCTCACCCTGGACCGTGTCATTGTTGATGATTGGAGGAGCCATCAAGCCTTGCAGCAATGACATAGAGGAACTCTCAATGAAAGCACCAATGTCAGTGTCAAAACCAGTGGATCTCGGGAAGGGGGTCTCGATCTGTGCGTCTAAGGCTATTGGTAACAGGAGGCAAGGGACACGATGTTTACCCAGGTTCGGGCCCTCTCGATGGAGGAAAACCGCTACTTCCTGCTTGATTGATATTGATGATATGAGTAGTACAAGAGTTGATCTACCACGAGATCATAGAGTCTAAACCCTAGAAGCTAGCCTATGATGATTATGATTGTGATCGTCCCTGTAAGGACTAAACCCTCCAGTTTATATAGACACCAGAGGGGGCTAGGGTTTACACGGAGTCGGTTACAAAGAAGGAAGTATAATATCCGAATCGCCAAGCTTGTCTTCCACGCAAAGGAGAGTCCTATCCGGACACGGGACGAAGTCTTGAGTCTTGTATCTTCACGGTCCTACCGTCCGGACAAAGTATATAGTCCGGCAGTCCGGATACCCCCTATTCCAGGACTCCCTCAGCTACCGTGTTTCGTGCTCCTCCGTCGTACTAGTACTCTAGTGGAAAACTTGAGTATACCAAACGGTTCTTTGCTCCTCCTTAGGTCGTCGGCAACATTTATACAAGCAGTCAAATCACAATGCCCCGCCTTCCAGCAGTATTGAGCCGTCAAATCATAAAGGCCCTCGCCTCTCGTGAAACTGACCAACCGAGACTGCCCCGCCCTCTAGCCTTTTAAAAATGTATACTTTTGTATAGAAGTAGTACCGATGGATTGCGCCATGGAGCAAAACTAGCAAGATGAAATTAAAGAAAAAAGGCGGTACATATAGAGAGCGCTCGTCGCCAAATTATGCATATAGTACTATTGAAAAAGCTAGTATGTGCTTAAATGGGGTGCTAAATTCTATTAAATAAATTACATACCTATTTAAATCTTGGGTTCTTATTATTTATGCCACTAGTTGTGTATCACTACTCAGTTTTGCCATTAGAAGTTACAACTACTAAATATGCCATCGATTCGTGAGATGCTTGCTCAAAAATTCAATTAGATATCTCAAAAATGCCATCGTTCCGTTAGATGTTTGCTCAAAATGCCATTAGACATTGTTATTTTCACGTCAAACCCGAATACCATGTTATATGACAAAAATAAGCCGATTCTCACAATGATAAGTGTGGCCCCACTTGTTAGGAGTAACCAAGCGAATAATTTTACAGGAAAATAAGAACGCTGTTGGGATCAAGTAGGCCCCACACTTTATAGTACTATTGTGAGATAGAGGGAGAGCTGGCATGTTGGTCCATAGGTATTTATGTCATTATAAAATGGCAAAAGAGATTTGAGTCACAACAATGGTGTCCAGCACAACACACCCCTCCAATAAAACTAATATGATGCTGACCATATATATTGTACGAATATAATGTGAAGAAACGAGTGGTAGTACTATACCAACTAAAAGACGAACTGTAAGAAATACTAGTATGTACGTACTGAAGAGTTAAAGTAATGAGAAGGAACATAACATAGTTCTACTGGGGGGTCAGCACAACACACCCCTCAAATAAAATGAAGCACCCTGAAATTAAACTAAGCAACTAATCCGGTAGACACTACATTACAACCACCATGAGCGACGACACTGCCACCTTACTCGGACTCCTCGTCCACATGCTCGACTTCGTCCTTGTCCCTCTTCGTCTTGGTCGATACTTCTTTGCTTGAACTGCACACTTGGCTCTCGCTCTTCATCCTACCATTGTAGATATTGAAACAAAGGTAGGCATCCATTGCAGCGTAATTGATGTGCTCTCTATCTAGTACATTCCACTCCCATGCACGATGAAAATTATATGGAGGTTTCGTCAGTTTACCGTACGAAGGATCACCCATGGCTGTTGATTGATATGTCCATTTTGCATCATGTTTTTATATTGATATTTATTGCATTATGGGCTGTTATTACACGTTATGTCACAATACTTATGGCTATTCTCTCTTATTTTACAAGGTTTACATGAAGAGGGAGAATGCTGTCAGCTGGGATTCTGGGCTGGAAAAGGAGCAAATATTGGAGACCTATTCTGCACAGCTCCAAAAGTCCTAAAACTCCACGAAAGTCATTTTTGGAATTAATAATAAATATTCAGCGGAAGAAGTACCAGAGGGACCCACACCCTAGCCATGAGGGTGGGGGTGCGCCCTACCCCCTGAGCGCGCCCCTGCCTCATGGGCCCCCTGGCAGCCCTCCGGTGCCCATCTTCTGCTATATGAAGTCTTTTACCCTGGAAAAAATCATAAGCAAGCTTTCGGGACGAAACTCTACCGCCACGAGGTGGAACCAATCTAGGGCTTTGGCGGAACTGTTCTGCCGGGGAAACATCCCTCCGGGAGGGGAAAACCATCACCATCATCATCACCAATGATCCTCTCATCGGGAGGGGGTCAATCTCCATCAACATATTCACCAGCACCATCTCCTATCAAAACCTAGTTCATTTCTTGTATCCAATCTTTGTACCAAAACCTCAGATTGATACATGTGGGTTGCTAGTAGTGTTGATTACTCCGTGTAGTTGATGCTAGTTGGTTTATACGGTGGAAGATCATTTGTTCAGATCCTAAATGCATATTAATACCCCTCATGAACATGAATATGCTTTGTGACTAGTTATGTTTGTTCTTGAGGACATGGGTGAAGTCTTGCTATTAGTAGTCATGTGAATTTAGTATTCGTTCGATATTTTGATGAGATGTATGTTGTCTCTCCTCTAGTGGTGTTATGTGAACATCGACTACATGATAGTTCACCATTATTTGGGCCTAGAGGAAGGAATTGGGAAGTAATAAGTAGATGATGGGTTGCTAGAGTGACAGAAGCTTAAACCCTAGTTTATGCGTTGCTTCGTAAGGGGTTGATTTGGATCCATATGTTTCATGCTATGGTTATGTTTACCTTAATACTTCTTTTGTAGTAGCGGATGCTTGCAATAGGGGTTAATCATAAGTGGGATGCTTGTCCAAGAAAGAACAGTACCCAAGCACCGGTTCACCCACATATCAAATTATCAAAGTAACGAACGTGAATCATATGAGCGTGATGAAAACTAGCTTGACAATAATTCCCATGTGTCCTCAGGAGCGCTTTTCTCTATATAAGAACTTGTCCAGGCTTGTCCTTTGCTACAAAAAGGATTGGGCCACCTTGCTGCACCTTATTTACTTTCATTGCTTGTTACTCGTTACAAATTACCTTATCACAAAACTATCTGTTACCTATAATTTTAGTGCTTGCAGAGAATACCTTACTGAAAACCTCTTGTCATTTCCTTCTGCTCCTCGTTGGGTTCGACACTCTTACTTATCGAATGGACTACGATAGATCTCCTACACTTGTGGGTCATCAAGACTCTTTTTTGGCGCCGTTGCCGGGGAGTGAAGCGCCTTTGGTAAGTGGAACTTGGTAAGGAAAAATTTATATAGTGTGCTGAAATTTACTGTCACTTGTTACTATGGAACATAATCCTTTGAGGGGCTTGTTCGGGGTATCTTCACCCCGACCAGTAGAGCAAAGAGTTGCTCCTCAACCTACTGAACCTACTGAAAATGTTTACTTTGAAATTCTTTCGGGTATGGTAGAGAAACTGCTAGCTAATCCCTTTATAGGAGATGGAACATTGCATCCCGATTTACACCTAATCTATGTGGATGAAGTTTGTGGATTATTTAAGCTTGCAGGTATGCCCGACGATATTGTCAAGAAGAAGGTCTTCCCTTTATCTTTGAAGGGAGATGCATTGACATGGCATAGGCTATGTGATGATATGGGATCATGGGACTATAAACGATTGAAATTGGAATTTTACCAAAAGTTTTATCCTATCCATCTTTTTCATCATGATCGTAATTATATATATATATATATATATATATATATATATATATATATATATATAATTTTTGGCCTCGCGAAGGAGAAAACACCGCTCAAGCTTGGGGGAGGCTTAAGTCAATGTTATACTCATGCCCCAATCATGAGCTCTCAAGAGAAATGATTATTCAAAAAATTTATGCTCGGCTCTCCCTCAACAATCGCTCCATGCTCGATACTTCTTGTGCTGGGTCTTTTATGATGAAGACTATTGAATTCAAATGGGATTTATTGGAAAGAATTAAACATAACTCTAAAGATTGGGATCTCGGCGAAGGTAATGAGTCAGGTATAATACCTAAGTTTGATTGTGTTAAATCTTTCATGGATACCGATGCTTTCGTGGATTTAGCACTAAATATGGACTTGACTCTAAGATAGTAGCTTCTTTCTGTGAATCATTTGCTACTCATGTTGATCTCCCTAAGGAGAAGTGGTTTAAATATAATCCTCCCACTAAAGTAAAAGTAGTTGCACCTATTACAGTTGAAGAAAAGACTATCACTTATAATGATCCTATTTTCCTTCTACTTATATTGAGAAACCACCTTTCCCTGTTACGATAAAGGATCATGCTAAAGCTTCAACTGTGGTTCGTAAGAGTACGTAATACTAGAACATATACACCACCTGAGAAAATTAAAGTTGAACCTAGTATTGCTATGGTTAAAGATCTCTTGGCTGATAATATTGATGGGCATGTTATTTATTTATGTGATGCAGCTGCTATAATTGCTAGATCCGATGCTAAGAAACATAGACCTGTTGTAGGCATGCCTGTCATTTCTGTTAAAATAGGAGATCATTGTTATGATGGCTTATGTGATATGGGTGCTAGTGCTAGTGCAATACCTCATTCTTTATATAAAGAAATTATGCATGACATTGCACCTGCTGAGACAGAAGAAATCGATGTTACAATTAAGCTTATCGATAGATATACTATTTCACCAATTGGGATTGTTAGAGATGTTGAAGTCTTGTGTGGGAAAGTTAAATATCCTGCTGATTTTCTTGTTCTTGGTTTGCCACAAGATGACTTTTGTCCCATCATATTTGGTAGACCCGTCTTGAACACTGTTAATGCTAGGATAGATTGCGAAAAGGATGTTGTTACTATTGGTTTGGGAGATATGTCTCATGAGTTTAACTTTGCTAAATTTGGTAGACAACCCCATGATAAAGAATTGCCTAGTAAGGATGAAATTGTTGGTCTTGCTTCTATTGTTGTGCCTCCTAATGATCCTTTAGAACAATATTTGCTAGGCCATGAAAATGATATGTTTATGAATGAAAGAAGGGAAATAGATGAAGTATTCTTTAAACAGGGACCTATTTTGAAACACGACTTGCCTGTTGAAATCCTAGGGGATCCTCCACCACCCAAGGGTGATCCCGTGTTTGAGCTTAAACCATTACCTGATACTCTTAAATATGCTTATCTTGATGAAAAGAAGATATATACTATTATTATTAGTGCTAACCTTTCAGAGCAGGAAGAGGAGAGATTATTGAAAACTCTGAAGAAGCACCGTGCTGCTATTGGATACACTCTTGATGATCTTAACGGCATTAGTTCCACGCTATGCCAACACAAAATAAATTGGAGGAAGACGCCAAACAAGTTATTGATCACCAACGACAGTTAAATCCTAAGATGAAAGAAGTGGTAACAAAGGAAATACTAAAGCTCCTTGAGGCAGGTATAATTTATCCCGTTGCTGATAGTCAGTGGGTAAGTCCTGTCCATTGTGTCCCTAAGAAGGGAGGTATTACTGTCGTTCCTAATAATAAAGATGAATTGATCTCGCAAAGAATTATTACAGGTTATAGGATGGTAATTAACTTCCACAAATTAAATAAAGCTACTAAAAAGGATCATTACCCTTTACCTTTTATTGATCAAATGCTAGAAAGACTATCCAAACATACACATTTTTGCTTTCTAGATGGTTACTCTGGTTTCTCTCAAAATACCAGTGTCAGCAGAGGATCAAGAAAAGACCACTATTACTTGCCCTTTCGGTACTTTGGCTTATAGACATATGCCTTTTGGTTTATGGAATGCACCTGCTACCTTTCAAAGATGCATGATGCCTATATTCTCTAACTTTTTGAAAAGATTTGTGAGGTATTCATGGATGATTTCTCCGTTTATGGATCCTCTTTTGATGATTGCTTGAGCAACCTTGAACGAGTTTTGCAGAGATGCGAAGATACTAGTCTTGTCTTGAATTGGGATAAGTGCCACTTTATGGTTAATGAAGGCATTGTATTGGGGCATAAAATTTCTGAAAGAGGTATTGTAGTTGATAAAGCTAAGGTTGATGCTATTGAAAAGATGTCGTGTCCTAAGGACATCAAAGGTATAAGAAGTTTCCTTGGTCATGCCGGTTTTTATAGGAGATTCATTAAGGACTTCTCTAAAATTTCTAGGCCTCTGACTAATCTCTTACAAAAAGATATTCCTTTTGTCTTCGATGATGACTGTGTAGAAGCATTTGAAATACTTAAGAAAGCTTTGATTTCTGCACCTATTGTTCAGCCACCTGATTGGAATTTACCCTTTGAAATTATGTGTGATGCTAGTGATTATGCTGTAGGTGCTATTTTAGGACAAAGAGTTGATAAGAAACTAAATGTTACTCAATATGCTAGTAAAACTCTAGACACTGCCCAGAGAAATTATGCTACTATTGAAAAAGAATTCTTAGCTGTTGTGTTTGCTTGTGATAAGTTTAGACCTTATATTGTTGATTCTAAAGTAACTATTCACATTGATCATGCTGCTATTAAATATCTTATGGAAAAGAAAGATGCTAAACCTAGACTTATTAGATGGGTTCTCTTGCTACAAGAATTCGATTTGCATATTATTGATAGAAAGGGAGCTGAGAACCCCGTTGCAGACAACTTGTCTAGGTTAGAGAATGTCCTTGATGACCCACTACCTATTGATGATAGCTTTCCTGATGAACAATTAGCTGTCATAAATGCTTCTCGTAATGCTCCATGGTATGCTGATTATGCTAATTACATTGTTGCTAAATTTATACCACCTAGTTTCACATACCAGCAAAAGAAAAAGTTTGTCTATGATTTAAGGCATTACTTCTGGGATGAACCACACCTTTATAAAGAAGGAGTAGATGGTGTTATTAGACGTTGTATACCTGAGCATGAACAGGAACAAATCCTACGCAAGTGTCACTCTGAGGCATATGGAGGACACCACGCTGGAGATAGAACTGCACATAAGGTACTGCAATCCGGTTTTTATTGGCCTACTCTCTTCAAAGATGCCCGTAAGTTTGTCTTGTCTTGTGATGAATGTCAAAGAATTGGTAATATTAGTAGACGTCAAGAAATGCCTAAGAACTGTTCTCTTGTTATTGAACCATTTGATGTTTGGGGCTTTGATTATATGGGACCGTTTCCTTCCACTAATGGGTATACACATATTTTAGTTGTTGTTGATTACGTTACTAAGTGGGTAGAAGCTATTCCAACTAGTAGTGCTGCTCATAATACCTCTATTAAGATGCTTAAAGAAGTTGTTTTCCGAGGTTTGGAGTCCCTAGATACTTAATTACTGATGGTGGTTCACATTTTATTCATGGTGCTTTTCATAAAATGCTTGCTAAGTATGATGTTAATCATAGAATTGCATCTCCATATGACCCACAGTCTAGTGGTCAAGTAGAATTGAGTAATAGAGAGCTCAAATTAATTTTGCAAAAGACTATCAATGGATCTAGAAAGAATTGGTCCAAGAAACTTGATGATGCATGATGGGCTTATAGAACTGCATATAAGAATCCTATGGGTATGTCTCCGTATAAAATGGTTTATGGGAAAGCATGTCATTTACCTCTAGAACTAGAACATAAGGCATATTGGGCCATTAAAGAGCTCAATTATGATTTCAAACTTGCTGGTGAGAAGAGGTTGTTTGACATTAGCTCACTTGATGAATGGAGAACCCAAGCCTACGAGAATGCCAAACTGTTTAAAGAAAAGGTTAAAAGATGGCATGCCAAAAGGATACAAAAGCATGAGTTTAACATAGGTGATTAAGTGTTGCTATTCAACTCTCACTTAAGATTTTTTGCAGGGAAACTTCTCCCTAAATGGGAAGGCCCTTACATTATCGAGGAGGTCTATTGTTCTGGTGCCATAAAAATCAACAACTTCAAAGGCACAAATCCGAAGGTGGTGAACGGTCAAAGAATCAAACATTATATCTCAGGTAATCCTATAAATGTTCAAACTAATGTTATTGAAACCGTAACCCCGGGGGAATACATAAGGGACACTTTCCAGAAAGTTTTAGACTCCGAAAAGGAATAGGTATGTGGTACAGTAAGTAAACCAACTCCAAAACAGTTCTAATAGCAATTTTTCTCCATTTTGGAATATTTAAGAAAACAGGAAAATAAGAACTAGTCCGGGAAGGGCACGAGGCGTCCACGAGGGTGGAGGGCACGCCCTACTCCCTGGGCGCGCCCCCTACCTCGTGGGCACCTCGTGTGCTCTCCGGACTCCGTTTTCTTGCACGATACTTCTTTTGGTTGGTGAAAATTCATTATATAATCTCCCGAAGGTTTTCACCACCGTATCACGCAAATATCCTCTGTCTTTGTTCCGAGCTGTTTTTCTGATAGATCTAGAGCACCATGACGTCTTCAAGCGCCCCCAAGGACAAGTTTTTCGAGAGGGTCATCAACCCCTACCTCGCGGAGGTGCTGCATCACCCTCAAACCATTGAGATGCGTGAGGGGGTGCTGCACATCTGTGATGTTGAGGGACCAAGGAGTACCGGAAGCGTGGAGACAAAGCTCGAAAGAATGGAACAACAAGTTTTCAAGTGCCAAGGGATGGTGGAACACGGACTCAACGCCAACCAGATGATGATCGCGGAGTTCACCAACAACCACAAGCTGGATGCCAAGAACATTGGGGAGACCATCTTCAAGCTTCATGAGAAAATCACGCACCTCCAAGCCCAGATCTATGACCAGCAAAACCAAAACTGTGAGTATGAATATAGATTCAAGAGGATGAGTTTGGCTACAGATTTGAGGATCCCGGAGACTCGATCATCATTCTATGATGGTGATCCTATGCCTTGGAAGACGGACGACAAGCCTACATCATCAACAACTCCATCATCACCACCTCCGAGGAATTAATTACATGGGTATGGGCACTCACATTGGCAACTGCCAAGCTTGGGGGAGGTGTCCTGGCATTGTATCACCATCACACCCCTATCTTTACCGTTTTTCTTAGTTCGATTCTTTTAGTAATATCTTGATCTAGTAGAATAAAGTTTTGGTATGATTTAGTTTTGAGTTTTGCTTTATGATCCCTCTATGTAATCGAGTCCGTGAGCTATATATAATAAAGATTAGTGTTGAGTCAAGGGCTTTGCTATCTTGCTATGATCTTGAGGAAATAAAAGAACAAAAAGAATTAAAAGAGACCATATTGATCTAATGGATAGTAATGACTTCACATATAAAGAGTATGATGATTAAAAGTTGTTGAGAGTTGGCAAACATAGTTTTAGTCATCGTTGCAATTAATAGGAAGTAATGCAGGAAGAGAGGTTCTCACATATAAATATACTATCTTGGACATCTTTTATGAATGTCAGCACTCCTTAAAGTATGACATGCTAAAGAGTTGATGTTGGACAAGGAAGACGACGTAATGGGTTATATTTTCTCACATCTTAATTAAAGTATATTGTCATGGATCATCCAACATGTTGAGTTTGCCTTTCCCCCTCATGCTAGCCAAATTCCTTGCACCAAGTAGAGATACTACTTGTGCTTCCAAATATCCTTAAACCCAGTTTTGCCATGAGAGTCCACCATATCTACCTATGGATTGAGTAAGATCCTTCAAGTAAGTTGTCATGTTGCATGCAATAAAAATTGCTTTCTAAATATGTATGACTTAATAGTGTGGAGAAAATAAGCTTTATACGATCTTGTGATATGGAAGTAATAAAAGCGACGGACTACATAATAAAGGTCCATATCACAAGTGGCAATATAAAGTGACGTTCTTTTGCATTAATATTTCGTGCATCCAACCATAAAAGCACATGACAACCTATCTTTTATTTCTGTCTTATGCAAGAGTCATGGTGATCTTCACCTTTCCTTTTTATATTTTATCCTTTGGCAAGCACCTCGTGTTCGAAAGATCCTGATATATATACCAATTGGATGTAAGTTAGCATGAACTATTATTGTTGACATTACCCTTGAGGTAAAAGGTTGGGAGGCAACACTATAAGCCCCTATCTTTCTCTGTGTCCGATTAAAACTCCATACCCATAAGTATTGCGTGAGTGTTAGCAATTGTGGAAGACTAAATGATAGTTGAGTATGTGGACTTGCTGAAAATCTCTTATATTGACTCTTTCCGATGTTATAAATTGCAATTGCTTCAATGACTGAGATTATAGTTTGTTAGTTTTCAATGAAGATTCTGATTCATACTTGACATTGTGAATAGATTGTTACTTTAGCATAATTAATCATATGACAAAATATATGTATGTTGATGTTATAAGAATGATCATGATGCCCTCATGTCCGTATTTTATTTTATCGACACCTCTATCTCTAAACATGTGGACATATTTTCCGATATCGGCATCCGCTTGAGGACAAGCAAGGTCTAAGCTTGGGGGAGTTGATACGTCCATTTTGCATCATGCTTTTATATTGATATTTATTGCATTATGGGATGTTGTTACACGTTATGTCAAAATATTTATGGCTATTCTCTCTTATTTCACAAGGTTTACATGAAGAGGGAGAATGCCGACAGCTGGGATTCTGGGCTGGAAAAGGAGCAAATATTGGAGACCTATTCTGCACAGCTCCAAAAGTCCTGAAACTCCACGAAAGTCATTTTTGGAATTAATAATAAATATTGAGCGGAAGAAGTACTAGAGGAGGCCCACACCCTGGTCACGAGGGTGGGGGCACGCCCCCCTGCCTCGTGGGCCCCCTGGCAGCCCTCCGGTGCCCATCTTATGCTATATGAAGTCTTTTACCCTCGAAAAAATCATAAGCAAGCTTTCGGGACGAAACTCTGCCGCCACGAGGCGGAACCAATCTAGGGCTCTGGTGGAGCTGTTCCGCCAGGGAAACATCCCTCCGGGAGGGGGAAATCATCACCATCGTCATGACCAACGATCCTCTCATCGGGAGGGGGTCAATCTCCATCAACATCTTCACCAGCACCATCTCCTCTCAAACCCTAGTTCGTCTCTTGTATCCAATCTTTGTACCAAAACCTCAGATTGGTACCTGTGGGTTGCTAGTGGTGTTGATTACTCCTTGTAGTTGATGCTAGTTGGTTTATTCGGTGGAAGATCATTTGTTCAGATCCTTAATGCATATTAATACCCCTCTGATCATGAACATGAATATGCTTTGTGAGGGTTTGAGATGTATGTTGTCTCTCCTCTAGTGGTGTTATGTGAACGTCGACTACATGACAGTTCACCATTATTTGGGCCTAGAGGAAGGCATTAGGAAGTAGGGATAATTGATTTTATGCCCCTAGTTGGGTCACACTCGGCAGGTTTACCCCTAGTTTCCGGAAACACTTGTTCCTGCCCAAACCAGTTTGCC
Organism: Triticum dicoccoides; assembly: GCF_002162155.2. Lineage (NCBI taxonomy): Eukaryota > Viridiplantae > Streptophyta > Magnoliopsida > Poales > Poaceae > Triticum > Triticum dicoccoides. The sequence goes on along the minus strand of NC_041389.1, from coordinate 668,517,685 downwards.
CCTCTTATGCTTTTGCCCTTTGACCGTTTGACCATCAATTAAAAACTTCATAAAAAATTCATACTAACTCAGAAAAATTCAAATAAGATATCAAAATGTTCAGAAAAGCATCACCTATATGTGCATGTCATTTGCATTCATGAAAAAAGTGTTGGCCAGTCATCATCTCGGTTTTAGCTCATATGATCTTAGCATGAAATTTAAAATCTAAAAAAATTCTAAAAATTCTAAAAACATTTGGTGGCAAACTTTGACTAATGTATTGAGTGCTTGCCAAGTTTCATAAGGAAATGACATTCGTGGAAGTCATGGCAAAAAAATGAAATTTTGGAGCATTAATTTTTGTTTTTTTGCCACGACTTCCACGAATGTCATTCCCTCATGAAACTTGGCAAGCACTCAAAACATTGGTCAAAGTTTCACACCAATTTGTTTTAGAATTTTTAGAATTTTTTTAGATTTTACTATTCATGCTAAGATCATTTGAGCTAAAACTAAGATGGGGACTGGCCAACACTTTTTTCATGAATAAAAATGACATGCACATATAGGTGATGCTTTTCTGAACATTTTGATATCTTATTTGAAATTTTCTGAGTTAGTATGAATTTTTAATGAAGTTTTCAAAGTGATGGTCAAACGGTCAAAGGGCAAAAGCATAAGAGGAGCAAAGTGGTTTGGGCAGGAACAAGTGTTTTCGGAAACTAGGGGTAAACCTGCCGAGTGGGACACAACTAAGGGCATCAAATTAATTATCCCTAGGAAGTATTAAGTAGATGATAGGTTTCTAGAGTGACAGAAGCATAAACCCTAGTTTATGTGTTGCTTCGTAAGGGGCTGATTTGGATCCATATGTTTCATGCTATAGTTAGGTTTACCTTAATACTTCTTTTGTAGTTGCGGATGCTTGCAATAGGGGTTAATCATAAGTGGGATGCTTGTCCGAGAAAGGATAGTACCCAAGCACCGGTCCACCCACATATAAAATTATCAAAGTAAAGAACGCGAATCATATGAGCGTGATGAAAACTAGCTTGACAATAATTCCCATGTGTCCTCGGGAGCGCTTTTCTCTATATAAGAACTTGTCCAGGCTTGTCCTTTGCTACAAAAAAGATTGGGCCACCTTGCTGCACATTATTTACTTTCATTGCTTGTTACCCGTTACAAATTACCTTATCACTAAACTATCTTTTACTGATAAGTTTAGTGCTTGCACAAAATACCTTACTGAAAACCGCCTGTCATTTTCTTCTGCTCCTCGTTGGGTTCGACACTCTTACTTATCAAAAGGACTACGATAGATCCCCTACACTTGTGGGTCATCCCTGATACGTCTGCAATGTATCTATAACTTTTTATTGTTCCATGCTATTATATTATCTATTTTGGATGTTTAATGTGCTTTAATATGCTCTTTTATATTATTTTTGGGACTAACCTATTAACCGGAGGCCCAGTGCCAGTTTCTATTTTTTTTGCCTATTTTAGTGTTTTACAAAAAAAAGAATATCAAATGGAGTCCAAACGGAATGAAACCTTCGCGAGGATCTTTCTTGGACCAAAAGCAATCCAGAAGACTTGGAGTTGAAGTCTGGGACTCTACGAGGAGGCCACGCCCAGGGGGGTAGGCGCGCCCCCTGAAGGAAATATGCCCTAGAGGCAATAATAAAGTTATTATTTATTTCCTTAAATCATGATAAATGTTTATTATTCATGCAAGAATGGTATTAACCGGAAACATAATACATGTGTGAATACATAGACAAACAGAGTGTCACTAGTATGCCTCTACTTGACTAGATTGTTAATTAAAGATGGTTATGTTTCCTAACCATAGACATGAGTTGTCATTTGATTAACGGGATCACATCATTAGGAGAATGATGTGATTGACTTGACCCGTTCCGTTAGCTTAGCACTTGATCGCTTAGTATGTTGCTATTGCTTTCTTCATGACTTATACATGTTCCCATGACTATGAGATTATGCAACTCCCGTTTACTGGAGGAACACTTTGTGTGCTACCAAACGTCACAACGCAATTGGGTGATTATAAAGGTGCTCTACAGGTGTCTCCGAAGGTAGTTGTTGGGTTGGCGTATTTTGAGATTAGGATTTGTCACTCCCATTGTCGGAGAGGTGTCTCTGGGCCCACTCAGTAATGCACATCACTATAAGCCTTGCAAGCATTGTAACTAATGAGTTAGTTGTGGGATGATGTATTACGGAACGAGTAAAGAGACTTGTCGGTAACGAGATTGAACTAGGTATTGAGATACCGACGATCGAACCTCGGACAAGTAACATACAGATGACAAAGGGAACAACGTATGTTGTTATGCGGTTTGACCGATAAAGATCTTCGTAGAATATGTGGGAGCCAATATGAGCATCCAGGTTCTGCTATTGGTTATTGACCGGAGACGTCTCTCGGTCATGTCTACATTCTTCTCGAACCCGTAGGGTCCGCACGCTTAAAGTTCAATGACGGTTATATTATGAGTTTATGTGTTTTGATGTACCGAAGGTAGTTTGGAGTCTCGGATGAGATCGGGGACATGACGAGGAGTCTCGAAATGGTTGAGACATAAAGATTGATATATTGGACGACTATATTCGGACATCAGAAAGGTTCCTAGTGATTCGGGTATTTTTCGGAGTACCGGAGAGTTACGGGAATTCGCCGGGGAGTATATGGGCCTTATTGGGCTTTAGGGGAAAGAGAGAGGAGAGGCTAGGCGCCCCCCCCAAGGCCAAGTCCGAATTGGACTAGGGGGAGGGGCTGCGCCCCCTCCTTCCTTCTCTTCTCTCTCCCCTTTCCTTGACTCCTACTCCTACTACTTGGAAGGGGGGAAATCCTACTCCCGATGGGAGTAGGACTCCTCCTAGGGCGCGCCATAGAGAGGGCCGACCCTCCCCCTCCTCCACTCCTTTATATAAAGTGAGGGGCCCACCCCTTGGAGACACAACAATTGATCCCTTGGATCTCTTAGCCATGTGCAGTGCCCCCTTCCACCATAATCCACCTCGATAATATCGTAGCGGTGCTTAGGCGAAGCCCTACGTCGGTAGAACATCATCATCATCACCACGCTGTCGTGCTGACGGAACTCTCCCTGAAAGCTCGACTGGATCGGAGTTCGAGGGACGTCATCGAGCTGAACGTGTGCTGAACTCGGAGGTGTCGTGCATTCGGTACTAGATCGGTCGGATCGTGAAGACGTACGACTACATCAACCGTGTTGTGCTAACGCTTCCGCTTTCGGTCTACGAGGGTACGTGGACAACACTCTTCCCTCTCGTTGCTATGCATCACCATGATCTTGCGTGTGCGTAGGAAAATTTTGAAATTACTACGCTCCCCAACACTGGCATCCGAGCTAGGTTTTATGCATAGATATTATATGCACGAGTAGAACACAAGTGCGTTGTGGGCGATACAAGTTATACTGCTTACCAGCATGTCATACTTTGGTTCGGCAGTATTGTTCGATGAAGCGTCCCGGACCGACATTACGCGTACGCTTACGTGAGACTGGTTCTACCGACGTGCTTTGCACATAGGTGGCTGGTGGGTGTCAGCACTAACTTGACGAACTATCATTGTGGTTTTGATGCGTAGGTAAGAACGGTTCTTGCTCAGCCCGTAGCAGCCACGTAAAACTTGCAACAACAAAATAGAGGACGTCTAACTTGTTTTTGCAGGGCATGTTGTGATGTGATTTGGTCAAGACGTGATGCTATATTTTATTGTATGAGATGATCATGTTTTGTAACCGAGTTATCGGCAACTGGTAGGAGCCATAAGGTTGTCGCTTTATTGTATGCAATGCAATCGCCCTGTAATTGCTTTACTTTATCACTAAATGGTAACGATAGTCGTAGAAGCAATAGTTGGCGAGATGACAACGATGCTACGATGGAGATCAAGGTGTCGCGCCGGTGACGATGGTGATCATGACGGTGCTTCAGAGATGGAGATCACAAGCACAAGATGATGATGGCCATATCATATCACTTATATTGATTGCATGTGATGTTTATCCTTTATGCATCTTATTTTGCTTTGATTGACGGTAGCATTATAAGATGATCTCTCATTACTCCCTGAGTATGCACCATTGCGAAAGTTCTTCGTGCTGAGACACCACGTGATGATCGGGTGTGATAGGCTCTACGTTCAAATACAGCGGGTGCAAAACAGTTGCACACGCGGAATACTCAGGTTAAACTTGACGAGCCTAGCATATACAGATATGGCCTCAGAACACTGAGACCGAAAGGTCGAGCATGAATCATATAGTAGATATGATCAACATAGTGATGTTCACCATTGAAAACTACTCCATCTCGCGTGATGATCGGACATGGTTTAGTTCATTTGGATCACGTGATCACTTAGATGGTTAGAGGGATGTCTATCTAAGTGGGAGTTCTTAAGTAATATGATTAATTGAACTTTAATTTATCATGAACTTAGTCCTGGTAGTATTTTGCAAATTATGTTGTAGATCAATAGCTCACGTTGTTGCTTTCATATGTTTATTTTGATATGTTCCTAGAGAAAACTGTGTTGAAAGATGTTACTAGCAATGATGTGGATTGGATCCGTGATCTGAGTGTTGGAAATATGCCCTAGAGGCAGTAATAAATTAGTTATTATTATATTTCTTTTTTCATGATAATCGTTTATTATCCAAGCTATAATTGTATTGATAGGAAACTTAGATACATGTGTGGGTACATAGACAACACCATGTCCCTAGTAAGCCTCTAGTTGACTAGCTCGTTGATCAACAGATGGTTACGGTTTTGCTGACCATGGACATTGGATGTCGTTGATAACGGGATCACATCATTAGAAGAATGATGTGATGGACAAGACCCAATCCTAAGCCTAGCACAAAGATCGTGTAGTTCGTATGCTAAAGCTTTTCTAGTGTCAAGTATCATTTCCTTAGACCATGAGATTGTGCAACTCCCGGATACCGTAGGAATGCTTTGGGTGTACCAAATGTCACAACGTAACTGGGTGGCTATAAAGGTGCACTACATGTATCTCCGAAAGTGTCTGTTGGGTTGACATGAATCGAGACTGGGATTTGTCACTCCGTGTAAACGAAGAGGTATCTCTGGGCCCACTCGGTAGGACATCATCATAATGTGCACAATGTGACCAAGGGGTTGATCATGGGATGATGTGTTACGGAACGAGTAAAGAGACTTGCCGGTAACGAGATTGAACAAGGTATCGGTATATCGACGATCGAATCTCGGGCAAGTACTATACTGTTGGAAATATGCCCTAGAGGCAATAATAAATTGATTATTATTATATTTCCTTGTTCATGATAATCGTTTATTATCCATGCTAGAATTGTATTGATAGGAAACTCAGATACATGTGTGGATACATAGACAACACCATGTCCCTAGTAAGCCTCTAGTTGACTAGCTCGTTAATCAATGGATGGTTACGGTTTCCTGACCATGGACATTGGATGTCATTGATAACGGGATCACATCATTAGGAGAATGATGTGATGGACAAGACCCAATCCTAAGCCTAGCACAAGATCATGTAGTTCGTATGCTAAAGCTTTTCTAATGTCAAGTATCATTTCCTTAGACCATGAGATTGTGCAACTCCCGGATACCGTAGGAGTGCTTTGGGTGTGCCAAACGTCACAACGTAACTGGGTGGCTATAAAGGTACACTACGGGTATCTCTGAAAGTGTCTGTTGGGTTGGCACGAATCGAGATTGGGATTTGTCACTCCGTGTAAACGGAGAGGTATCTCTGGGCCCACTCGGTAGGACATCATCATAATGTGCACAATGTGACCAAGGGGTTGATCACGGGATGATGTGTTACGGAACGAGTAAAGAGACTTGCCGGTAACGAGATTGAACAAGGTAGCGGTATACCGACGATCGAATCTCGGGCAAGTACCATACCGCTAGACAAAGGGAATTGTATACGGGATTGATTGAGTCCTTGACATCGTGGTTCATCCGATGAGATCATCGTGGAACATGTGGGAGCCAACATGGGTATCCAGATCCCGCTGTTGGTTATTGACCGGAGAACGTCTCGGTCATGTCTGCATGTCTCCCGAACCCGTAGGGTCTACACACTTAAGGTTCGATGACGCTAGGGTTATAAAGGAAGCTTGTATGTGGTTATCTAATATTGTTCGGAGTCCCGGATGAGATCCCGGACGTCACGAGGAGTTCCGGAATGGTCCGGAGGTAAAGATTTATATATAGGAAGTCCTGTTTCGGCCATCGGGACAAGTTTCGGGGTCATCGGTATTGTACCGGGACCACCGGAAGGGTCCCGGGGGCCCACCGGGTGGGGCCACCTGCCCCGGGGGCCACATGGGCTGTAGGGGGTGCGCCTTGGCCTACATGGGCCAAGGGCACCAGCCCCTAGAGGCCCATGCGCCAAGATATAGGAAAAAGGGGAGAGTCCTAAAGGGGGAAGGCACCTCCGAGGTGCCTTGGGGAGGATGGACTCCTTCCCCCCTCTTAGCCACACCCTTTCCTTGGAGGAAGGGGCAAGGCTGCGCCTCCCCCCTCTCCCCTGCCCCTATATATAGTGGAGGGGAGGGAGGGCATCCATACCTGAGCCCTTGGCGCCTCCCTCCCTCCCGTGACACCTCCTCCTCTCCCGTAGGTGCTTGGCGAAGCCCTGCAGGATTGCCACGCTCCTCCATCATCACCACGCCGTTGTGCTGCTGCTGGATGGAGTCTTCCTCAACCTCTCCCTCTCTCCTTGCTGGATCAAGGCGTGGGAGACATCGTCGAGCTGTACGTGTGTTGAACGCGGAGGTGCTGTCCGTTCGGCACTAGATCATCGGTGATCTGAATCACGACGAGTACGACTCCATCAACCCCGTTCACTTGAACGCTTCCGCTTAGCGATCTACAAGGGTATGTAGATGCACTCTCTTTCTACTCGTTGCTGGTCTCTCCATAGATAGATCTTGGTGATACGTAGGAAAATTTTTGAATTTCTGCTACGTTCCCCGACAGTGGCATCATGAGCTAGGTCTATTGCGTAGATTCTTTGCACGAGTAGAACACAAAGTAGTTGTGGGCGTCGATATTGTTCAATATGCTTGCCGTTACTAGTCTTATCTTGATTCGGCGGCATCGTGGGATGAAGCAGCCCGGACCAACCTTACACGTACGCTTACGTGAGACCGGTTCCACCGACAAACATGCACTAGTTGCATAAGGTGGCTGGCGGGTGTCTGTCTCTCCCACTTTAGTCGGATCGGATTCGATGAAAAGGGTCCTTATGAAGGGTAAATAGCAATTGGCATATCACGTTGTGGTTCATGCGTAGGTAAGAAACGTTCTTGCTAGAAACCCATAGCAGCCACGTAAAATATGCAAACAACAATTAGAGGACGTCTAACTTGTTTTTGCAGGGTATGCTATGTGATGTGATATGGCCAAAAAGGATGTGATGAATGATATATGTGATGTATGAGATTGATCATGTTCTTGTAATAGGAATCACGACTTGCATGTCGATGAGTATGACAACCGGCAGGAGCCATAGGAGTTGTCTTTATTTATTTGTGACCTGCGTGTCAACTTAAACGTCATGTAATTACTTTACTTTATTGCTAACCGTTAGCCATAGTAGTAGAAGTAATAGTTGGCGAGGCAACTTCATGAAGACACGATGATGGAGATCATGATGATGGAGATCATGGTGTCATGCCGGTGACGATGATGATCATGGAGCCCCGAAGATGGAGATCAAAAGGAGCAAAGTGATGATGGCCATATCATGTCACTATTTGATTGCATGTGATGTTTATCATGTTTATACATCTTATTTGCTTAGAACGACGGTAGTAAATAAGATGATCCCTTACAACAATTTCAAGAAGTGTTCTCCCCTAACTGTGCACCGTTGCGACAGTTCGCTGTTTCAAAACATCACGTGATGATCGGGTGTTTTATTCAGACGTTCAAATACAACGGGTGTTGACGAGCCTAGCATGTACAGACATGGCCTCGGAACACATGCAAAACACTTAGGGTTAACTTGACGAGCCTAGCATGTACAGACATGGCCTTGGAACACGGAGACCGAAAGGTCGAGCATGAGTCGTATAGAAGATACGATCAACATGAAGATGTTCACCGATGATGACTAGTCCGTCTCACGTGATGATCGGACACGGCCTAGTTTGACTCGGATCATGTAATCACTTAGATGACTAGAGGGATGTCTATCTGAGTGGGAGTTCATAAGATGAACTTAATTATCCTGAACATAGTCAAAAGGATTTTGCAAATTATGTCGTAGCTCACGCTATAGTTCTACTGTTTAGATATGTTCCTAGAGAAAAATTAGTTGAAAGTTGATAGTAGCAATTATGCGGACTAGGTCCGTAAACTGAGGATTGTCCTCATTGCTTCATAGAAGGCTTATGTCCTTAATGCACCGCTCAGTACGCTGAACCTCGAACGTTGTCTGTGGTTGTTGCGAACATCTGACATACACGTTTTGATAACTACGTGATAGTTCAGTTAAACGGTTTAGAGTTGAGGCACCAAAGACATTTTTGAAACATCGCGAAACATATGAGATGTTTTGAGGGCTGGAATTGGGATTTCAGGCTCGTGCCCATGTCAAGAGGTATAAGACCTCCGATGACTTTCTTAACCTGCAAACTAAGGAGAAAAGCTCAATTGTTGAGCTTGTGCTCAGATTGTCTGAGTACAACAATCATTTGAATCGAGTGGGAGTTAATCTTCCAGATAAGACAGTGATGGTTCTCCAAAGTCATGGCCACCAAGCTGTTAGAGCTTCGTGATGAACTATAACATATCAGGGATAGATATGATGATCCTTGAGGTATTCGCGATATTTGACACCGCGAAAGTAGAAATCAAGAAGGAGCATCAATTATTGATGGTTGGTGAAACCACTAGTTTCAAGAAGGGCAAGGGCAAGAAGGGATACTTCATGAAACGGCAAATCAGCTGCTGCTCTAGTGAAGAAACCCAAGGTAAAACCCAAACCCGAGACTAAGTGCTTCTGTAATAAGGGGAACAACCACTAGAGCAGAATTACCCTAGATACTTGGTAGATAAGAAGGCTGGCAAGGTCGATAGAAGTATATTGGATATACATTGTGTTAATGTGTACTTTGCTAGTACTCCTAGTAGCACCAGGGTATTAGATACCGGTTCGGTTGCTAAGTGTTAGTAACTCGAAACAAAAGGCTACGGAATAAACGGAGACTAGCTAAAGGTGAGCTGACGATATGTGTTGGAAGTTTTTCCAAGCTTGATATGATCAAGCATCGCACGCTCCCTCTACCAAAGAGATTGGTGTTAAACCTAAATAATTGTTATTTGGTGTTTGCGTTGAGCATAGACATGATTGGATTACGTCTCTCGCAATACGGTTATTCATTTAAGGAGAATAATGGTTACTCTGTTTATTTGAATAATACCTTCAATGGTCTTACACCTAAAATGAATGGTTTATTAAATCTCGATCGTAGTGATACACATGTTCATGCCAAAAGATAGTAATGATAGTACCACCTACTTGTGGCACTGCCACGTAAGTCATATCGGTATAAAACGCATGAAGAAGCTCCATATTGATGGATCTTTGGACTCACTCGTTTTTGAAAAGGTTGAGACATGCGAACCATGTCTATTGGTGTATATGCATGAAGAAACTCCATGCAAATGGACCGTTTTGACTCACTTGATTTTGAATCACTTGGGACATGCAAATCATACCACATGGGCAAGATGACTGAAAAGCCTCGTTTTCAGTAAGATGGAAAAGGATAGCAACTTGTTGGAAGTAACACATTTTGATGTGTGCAGTCCAATGAGTGCTGAGGCATGCAGTGAATATCGTTATGTTCTTACTTCACAGATGATTCGAGTAGATGTTGAGTATATTTACTTGATGAATCACGAGTCTGAATTATTGAAAGGTTCAAGTAATTTCAGTGTGAAGTTGAAAGGTCATCGTGACAAGAGGATAAAAGATCTATGATATGATCATAGAGATGAATATCTGAATCATGAGTTTGGCACAGAATTAAGACATTGTGGAAATTGTTTCACAACTGATACAGCCTGGAACACCATAGTGTGATGGTGTGTCCGAACATCATAGTTGCACCCTATTGGATATGATGCATACCATGATGTCTCTTATCGAATTACCACTATCATTCATGGGTTAGGCATTAGAGACAACCACATTCACTTTAAATAGGGCACCACATAATTCCGATGAGATGACACCGTATGAATTATGGTTTAGAGAAACCTAAGTTGTCGTTTCTTAAAAGTTTGGGGCTGCGACGCTTATATGAAAAGGTTTCAGGTTGATAAGCTCGAACCCAAAGCGGATAAAATTCATCTTCATAGGACACCCAAAACAGTTGGGTATACCTCCTGTCTCAGATTCGAAAGCAATAAGGGATTGTTTCTAGAATCGGGTCCTTTCTCGAGGAAAAGTTTCTCTCGAAAGAATTGAGTGGGAGGATGGTGGAGACTTGATATGGTTATTAAACCATCACTTCAACCAGTGTGTAGCAGGGCACAGGAAGTTGTTCCCGTGGCACCTACACCAATTGAAGTGGAAGCTTATGATAGTGATCATGAAGTTTCGGATCAAGTCACTACCGAACCTCGTAGGGTGACAAGGATACGTACTACTTCAGAGTGGTACAGTAATCCTGTCTTGAAGGTCATGTTGCTAGACAACAATGAACCTACGAGCTATGGAGAAGCGATGGTGGGCCCAAATTCTGACAAATGGTTAGAAGCCATAAAATCCGAGATAGGATCCATGTATGAAAACAAAGTGTAGACTTTGGCAAAACGGCTCGTTGGTCGTAAGGCTGTTGAGTACAGATGGATTTTAAAAGGAAGACGGACAATGATGGTAAGTATCACCATTAAGAAAGCTCGACTTGTCGTTAAGATGTTTTTCGACAAGTTCAAGGAGTTGACTACGATGAGACTTTCTCACTCGTAGCGATGCTAAGAGTCTGTTGGAATTATATTAGCAATTACTGCATTATTTATGAAATCTTGCAGATAGGATGTCAAAACATTGTTTCCTCGACGATTCTTGAGGAAAGGTTGTATGTGATACAACCGGAAGGTTTTGTCTATCCTGAAATATGCTAATAAGTATGCAAAGCTCCAGCAATCCTTCTGAGGACTGGAGTGAGCATCTCGGAGTTGGAATGTATGCTTTGATGATGATCAAAGATTTTGGGTGCATACAAAGTTTATGAGAAACTTGTATTTCCAAAGAAGTGAGTGGGAGCACTATAGAATTTCTGATGAGTATATGTTGTTGACATATTAATGATCAGAAATGATGTAGAATTTCTGGAAAGCATATAGGGTTATTTGGAAAGTGTTTTCAATGGAAAACCTGGATTAAGCTACTTGAACATTGAGCATCAAGATCTATAAGGATAGATCAAAACGCTTAATAGTACTTTCAAATGAGCACATGCCTTGACGTGATCTTGAAGGTGTTCAAGATGGATCAGTCAAAGAAGGAGTTCTTGCCTGAGTTGTAAGGTATGAAGTTAAGACTTAAAGCTCGACCATGGCAGAATAGAGAGAAAGGACTAAGGTCGTCCCCTATGCATAAGACATAGGCTCTACAGTATGCTATGCTGTGTACCGCACCTGAAGTGTGCTTTACCATGAGTCAGTCAAGGGGTACAAGAGTGATCCAAGAATGGATCACAGGACAGCGGTCAAAGTTATCCTTAGTAACTAGTGGACTAAGGAATTTTCTCAATTATGGAGGTGGTAAAAGAGTTCGTCGTAAAGGGTTACGTCGATGCAAGCTTAACACCTATCCGGATAGCTCTGAGTAGAGATACCGGATACGTATAATGGAGCAACAATTTAGAATAGCTCCAAGTAGAACAGTTATTTGGAATAGCTCCAAATAGAACATGGTAGCTGCATCTAGGAGATGACATAGAGATTTGTAAAGCACACACGGATCTGAAAGGTTCAGACCCGTTGACTATAACCTCTCTCACAAGCATAACATGATCAAACCCAGAACTCATCGAGTGTTAATCACATGGTAAATGTGAACTAGATTATTGACTCTAGTAAACTCTTTGGGTGCTAGTCACATGGGGATGTGACCTTGAGTGTTAATCACATATCGATGTGAACTAGATTATTGACTCTAGTGCAAGTGGGAGACTGTTGGAAATATGCCCTAGAGGCAATAATAAATTGATTATTATTATATTTCCTTGTTCATGATAATCGTTTATTATCCATGCTAGAATTGTATTGATAGGAAACTCAGATACATGTGTGGATACATAGACAACACCATGTCCCTAGTAAGCCTCTAGTTGACTAGCTCGTTAATCAATGGATGGTTACGGTTTCCTGACCATGGACATTGGATGTCATTGATAACGGGATCACATCATTAGGAGAATGATGTGATGGACAAGACCCAATCCTAAGCCTAGCACAAGATCATGTAGTTCGTATGCTAAAGCTTTTCTAATGTCAAGTATCATTTCCTTAGACCATGAGATTGTGCAACTCCCGGATACCGTAGGAGTGCTTTGGGTGTGCCAAACGTCACAACGTAACTGGGTGGCTATAAAGGTACACTACGGGTATCTCTGAAACTGTCTGTTGGGTTGGCACGAATCGAGATTGGGATTTGTCACTCCGTGTAAACGGAGAGGTATCTCTGGGCCCACTCGGTAGGACATCATCATAATGTGCACAATGTGACCAAGGGGTTGATCACGGGATGATGTGTTACGGAACGAGTAAAGAGACTTGCCGGTAACGAGATTGAACAAGGTAGCGGTATACCGACGATCGAATCTCGAGCAAGTACCATACCGCTAGACAAAGGGAATTGTATACGGGATTGATTGAGTCCTTGACATCGTGGTTCATCCGATGAGATCATCGTGGAACATGTGGGAGCCAACATGGGTATCCAGATCCCGCTGTTGGTTATTGACCGGAGAACGTCTCGGTCATGTCTGCATGTCTCCCGAACCCGTAGGGTCTACACACTTAAGGTTCGATGACGCTAGGGTTATAAAGGAAGCTTGTATGTGGTTATCGAATATTGTTCGGAGTCCCGGATGAGATCCCGGACGTCACGAGGAGTTCCGGAATGGTCCGGAGGTAAAGATTTATATATAGGAAGTCCTGTTTCGGCCATCGGGACAAGTTTCGGGGTCATCGGTATTGTACCGGGACCACCGGAAGGGTCCCGGGGGCCCACCGGGTGGGGCCACCTGCCCCGGGGGCCACATGGGCTGTAGGGGGTGCGCCTTGGCCTACATGGGCCAAGGGCACCAGCCCCTAGAGGCCCATGCGCCAAGATATAGGAAAAAGGGGAGAGTCCTAAAGGGGGAAGGCGCCTCCGAGGTGCCTTGGGGAGGATGGACTCCTTCCCCCCTCTTAGCCACACCCTTTCCTTGGAGGAAGGGGCAAGGCTGCGCCTCCCCCCTCTCCCCTGCCCCTATATATAGTGGAGGGGAGGGAGGGCATCCATACCTGAGCCCTTGGCGCCTCCCTCCCTCCCGTGACACCTCCTCCTCTCCCGTAGGTGCTTGGCGAAGCCCTGCAGGATTGCCACGCTCCTCCATCATCACCACGCCGTTGTGCTGCTGCTGGATGGAGTCTTCCTCAACCTCTCCCTCTCTCCTTGCTGGATCAAGGCGTGGGAGACATCGTCGAGCTGTACGTGTGTTGAACGCGGAGGTGCTGTCCGTTCGGCACTAGATCATCGGTGATCTGAATCACGACGAGTACGACTCCATCAACCCCGTTCACTTGAACGCTTCCGCTTAGCGATCTACAAGGGTATGTAGATGCACTCTCTTTCTACTCGTTGCTGGTCTCTCCATAGATAGATCTTGGTGATACGTAGGAAAATTTTTGAATTTCTGCTACGTTCCCCGACATATACCGCTAGACAAAGGGAATTGTATACGGGATCGATTGAGTCCTTGACATCGTGGTTCATCCGATGAGATCATCGTGGTACATGTGGGAGCCAACATGGGTATCCCGATCCAGCTGTTGGTTATTGACCAGAGAACGTCTCGGTCATGTCTGCATGGTTCCCGAACCCGTAGGGTCTACACACTTAAGGTTCGATGACGCTAGGGTTATAAACGAAGTTTGTATGTGGTTACCGAATGTTGTTCGGAGTCCCGGATAAGATCTCGGATGTCACGAGGAGTTCCGGAATGGTCCGGAGGTAAAGATTTATATATGGGAAGTCCTGTTTTGGTCACCGGAAAAGTTCCGGGTGCTATCGGTAATGTACCAGGACCACCGGGAGGGTCCCGGGGGTCCACCAAGTGGGGCCACTGGCCCCAG
>NC_041389.1:668471692-668502923 GCF_002162155.2 Triticum dicoccoides | reverse complement strand
CTTGGGGGAACCCTAAAGGGGGCGCCCCCCCTTGCCTTGGGGGGCAAGGCAACCCCCCTGGCCGCTGCCCCCTCCTCAGATTCGATCTGAGCGGGCCGGCCCCCCTCTCCCTTGCCCCTATATATATGTGGGGGGTGGGAGGGCAGCCGCACCCATGTTCTAGTGCAGCCCTCCCCCTCTCCCATTTACTCCTTCTCTCCCGTGGTGCTTGGCGAAGCCCTGCTGGATCACCACGCTCCTCCATCACCACCACGCCGTTGTGCTGCTGCTGGATGGAGTCTTCCTCAACCTCTCCCTCTCTCCTTGCTGGATCAAGGCATGGGAGACGTCACCGGGCTGTACGTGTGTTGAACGCGGAGGTATCGTCCGTTCGGCACTAGGATCTCCGGTGATTTGGATCACGACGAGTACGACTCCTTCAACCCGTTTTCTTGAACGCTTCCGCTTAGCGATCTACAAGGGTATGTAGATGCACTCTCCTTCCCCTCGTTGCTGGTTTCTCCGTAGATAGATCTTGGTGACACGTAGGAAAATTTTGAATTTTTGCTACGTTCCCCAACAGTGGCATCATGAGCTAGGTCTATTGCGTAGTTTCTTTGCACGAGTAGAACACAAAGTAGTTGTGGGCGTTGATTTTGTTCAATATGCTTACCGTTAATAGTCCAATCTTGTTTCGACGGTATTGTGGGATGAAGCGGCCCGGATCGACCTTACACGTACTCTTACGCGAGACAGGTTCCACCGACTGACATGCACTTGGTGCATAAGGTGGCTAGAGGGTGCCAGTCTCTCCCACTTTAGTCAGAACGGATTCGATGAAAAGGGTACTTATGAAGGGTAAATAGCAATTGGCATATCATGTTGTGGTTTTGCGTAGGTAAGAAACGTTCTTGCTAGAATCCCATAGCAGCCACGTAAAACATGCAAACAACAATTAGAGGACGTCTAACTTGTTTTTGCAGGGTATGCTATGTGATGTGATATGGCCAAGAAGAATGTGATGAATGATATGTGATGTATGAGATTGATCATGTTCTTGTAATAGGAATCACGACTTGCATGTCGATGAGTATGACAACCGGCAAGAGCCATAGGAGTTGTCTTTATTTATTGTATGACCTGCGTGTCATTGAACAACGCCATGTAATTACTTTACTTTATTGCTAACCGGTAGCCATAGTAGTAGAAGTAATAAGTTGGCGAGACAACTTCATGGAGACACGATGATGGAGATCATGGTGTCATGCCGGTGACGATGATGATCATGGAGCCCCGAAGATGGAGATCAAAAGGAGCAATATGATATTGGCCATATCATGTCACTATTTGATTGCATGTGATGTTTATCATGTTTATGCATCTTATTTGCTTAGAACAACGGTAGTAAATAAGATGATCCCTCATTAAAATTTCAAGAAAGTGTCCCCCCTAACTGTGCACCGTTGCGAAAGTTCGTCGTTTCGAAGCACCACGTGATGATCGGGTGTGATAGATTCTTACGTTCACATACAACGGGTGTAAGCCAGATTTACACACGCGAAACACTTAGGTTGACTTGACGAGCCTAGCATGTACAGACATGGCCTCGGAACACAAGAGACCGAAAGGTCGAGCATGAGTCGTATAGTAGATACGATCAACATGAAGAGGTTCACCGATGATGACTAGTCCGTCTCACGTGATGATCGGACACGGCCTAGTTGACTCGGATCACGTAATCACTTAGATGACTAGAGGGATGTCTATCTGAGTGGGAGTTCATTAGATGAACTTAATTATCCTGAACATAGTCAAAAGATCTTTGCAAATTATGTCGTAAACTCGTGCTTTAGTTCCACTGTTTAGATATGTTCCTAGAGAAAATATAGTTGAAAGTTGACAGTAGCGATTATGCGGACAGAAGAAAGCTTATGTCCTTAATGCACCGCTCAGTGTGCTGAACCCCAAACATCGTCTGTGGATGTTGTGAACATCGGACATACACATTTTGATAACTACGTGATAGTTCATTTAAACGATTTTGAGTTGAGGCACCAAAGACATTTTTCGAAACGTCGCGGAACATATGAGATGTTTCGAGGGCTGAAATTGGGATTTCAGGCTCGTGCCCACGTCAAGAGGTATAAGGCCTCCGACGATTTTCTTAGCCTGCAAACTAAGGGAGAAAAGCTCAATTGTTGAGCTTGTGCTCAGATTGTCTGAGTACAACAATCACTTGAATCGAGTGGGAGTTGATCTTCCAGATGAGATAGTGATGTTTCTCCAAAGTCATTGCCACCAAGCTGCTAGAGCTTCGTGATGAACTATAACGTATCAGGGATAGATATGATGATCCTTGAAGTATTCGCGATGTTTGACACCGCGAAAGTAGAAGTCAAGTAGGAGCATCAATTGTTGATGGTTAGTAAAACCACTAGTTTCAAAAGGGCAAGGGCAAGAAGAGAGACTTCATGAAACGGCAAATCAGCTGCTGCTCTAGTGAAGAAACCCAAGGTTGAACCCAAACCCGAGACTCGGTGCTTCTGTAATAAAGGGAACAACCACTGGAGCAGAATTACCCTATATACTTGGTAGATGAGAAGGCTGGCAAGGTCGATAGTAGTATATTGGATATACATTAAGTTAATGTGTACTTTACTAGTACTCCTAGTAGCACCAGGGTATTAGATACCGGTTCGGTTGGTAAGTGTTAGTAACTCGAAATAAAAGGCTACGGAATAAACGGAGACTAGCTAAAGGTGAGCTGACGATATGTGTTGGAAGTGTTTCCAAGTTTGATGTGATCAAACATCGCATGCTCCCTCTACCATCAAGATTAGTATTAAACCTGAATAATTGTCATTTGGTGTTTGCGTTGAGCATAGACATGATTGGATTATGTCTATTGCAATACGGTTATTCATTTAAAGAGAATAATGGTTACTCTATTTATTTGAATAATACCTTCAATGGTCTTGCACCTAAAGGAATGGTTTATTGAATCTCGATCGTAGTGATACACATTTTCATGCCAAAAGATATAAGATAGTAATGATAGTACCACTTACTTGTGGCACTGCCATGTAAGTCATATTGGTATAAAACGCATGAAGAAGCTCCATGTTGATGGATCTTTGGACTCACTCGTTTTTGAAAAGTTTGAGACATGCGAACCATGTCTATTGGTGTATACGCATGAAGAAACTCCATGCAGATGGATCGTTTGGACTCACTTGATTTTGAATCGCTTGAGATATGCAAATCATGCCACATGGGCAAGATGACTAAAAAGCCTCGTTTTCAGTAAGATGGAACAAGATAGCAACTTGTTGGAAGTAACACATTTTGATGTGTGCAGTCCAATGAGTGCTGAGGCATGCAGTGATTATCGTTATGTTCTTACTTCACGGATGATTTGAGTAGATACTGAGGTTATTTACTTGATGAAACACAAGTCTGAATTATTGAATGGTTCAAGTAATTTTAGAGTGAAGTTGAAGATCATTGTGACAAGAGGATAAAATGTCTTTGATATGATCATAGAGATGAGTATCTGAGTTACGAGCTTTGGCACGCAATTAAGACATTGTGGAAATTGTCTCACAATTAATACCGCCTGGAACACCATAGTGTGATGGTGTGTCCGAACATCATAGTTCCACCCTATTGGATATGGTGCGTACCATGATGTCTCTTATCGAATTACCACTATCGTTCATGGGTTAGGCATTAGAGACAACCACACTCACTTTAATAGGGCACCACGTAATTCCTTTGAAATGACACCATTTGAACTATGGTTTGGAGAAACCTAAGTTGTCGTTTCTTAAAAGTTTGGGGCTGCGACGCTTATGTGAAAAAGTTTCAGGTTGATAAGCTCGAACCCAAAGCAGATAAAATGCATCTTCATAGGACACCCAAAACAGTTGGGTATACCTCCTAATTCAGATCCGAAAGCAATAGGGATTGTTTCTTGAATCGGGTCCTTTCTCGAGGAAAGGTTTGTCTCGGGAATTGAGTGGGAGGATGGTGGAGACTTGATGAGGTTATTGAACCGTCACTTCAATAAGTGTGTAGCAGGGCATAGGAAGTTGTTCCTGTGGCGCCTACACCAATTGAAGTACAAGCTTATGATAGTGATCATGAAGCTTTGGATCAAGTCACTACTGTACCTCATAGGGTGACAAGGATGCGTACTGCTTTGGAGTGGTATGGTGATCCTGTCTTGAAGGTCATGTTTCTAGACAACAATGAACCTACGAGCTATGGAGAAGCAATGGTGGGCCCATATTCCAACAAATGGTTAGAAGCCATGAAATCCGAGATAGGATCCATGTATCAGAACAAAGCATGGACTTTGGTGGACTTGCCCGATGATCGGCAAGCCATTGAGATAAATGGATCTTTAAGAAGAAGACGGACGTGGACGGTAATGTCACCGTCTATGAAGCTCGACTTGTGGCGAATAGTTTTTCACAAGTTCAAGGAGTTGATTAAGATGAGATTTTCTCATCCGTAGCGATGCTTAAGTCCGTTGGAATCATGTTAGCATTAGCTGCATTTATGAAATCTGGCAGATGGATGTCAAAACGAGTTTCCTTACTAGTCTTCTTAAGTAAAGGTTGTATGTGATACAATCAGAAAGTTTTTGTCGATCCTAAGGATGCTAAAAGGTATGTTGGCTCCAGCGATCCTTCTAAGGACTGGAGTAAGCATCTCGGAGTTGGAATGTGCGCTTTGATGAGATGATCAAAGATTTTGGGTTTATACAAAGTTCATGAGAAACTTGTATTTCCAAAGAAGTGAGTGGGAGCACTATAGAATTTCTGATGAGTATATGTTGTTGACATATTGTTGATCAGAAATGATGTAGAATTTCTGGAAAGCATATAGGGTTATTTGAAAGGTGTTTTTCAATAGAAAACCTGGATTAAGATACTTGAACATTGAGCATCAAGATCTATGAGGATAGATCAAAAACGCTTAATGGTACTTTCAAATGAGCATATACCTTGACATGATCTTGATGGTACTTTCAAATGAGCATATACCTTGACATGATCTTGAAGGTGTTCATGATGGATCAGTCAAAGAAGGAGTTCTAGCCTGAGATGTAAGGTGTGAAGTTAAGACTTCAAGCTCGACCACAGCAGAAAAGAGAGAAAGGACGAAGGTCGTCCCTATGCCTTAGATGTAGGCTCTACAGTATGCTATGATGTGTACCGCACCTAATGTATGCCTTGCCATGAGTCAGTCAAGGGGTACAAAGAATGATCCAGGAATGGATCATTGGACAGCGGACAAAATTGTCCTTGGAGTAAATAAGGACATGTTTCTCGATTATGGAGGTGATAAAGAGTTTGGCGTATAGGGTTACGTTGATGCAAGCTTTAACACCTATCCGAGTGACTCTGAGTAGCAAACTGGATACGTATAGTGGAGCAACCATTTGGAATAGCTCCAAGTGGAGCGTGGAAGCAGCATTTATGACCTAGAGATTTGCAAAGTACATACGGATCAGAATTTTGCAGACCCGTTGACTAAAACCTCTCTCACAAGCAAGACATGATCAAACCCCAGAACTCATTGAGTCTTAATCACATTATGATGTGAACTAGTTTAGTGACACTAGTGAACTCTTTGGATGTTGGTCACATGGCGATGTGACCTGTCAGTGTTAATCACATGACGATGTGAACTAGATTATTGACTCTAGTGCAAGTGGGAGACTGTTGGAAATATGCCCTAGAGGCAATAATAAATTAGTTATTATTATATTTCTTTGTTCATGATAATCGTTTATTATCCATGCTATAATTGTATTGATAGGAAACTCAGATACATGTGTGGGTACATAGACAACACCATGTCCCTAGTAAGCCTCTAGTTGACTAGCTCGTTGATCAACAGATGGTTACGGTTTCCTGACCATGGACATTGGATGTCGTTGATAACGGGATCACATCATTAGAAGAATGATGTGATGGACAAGACCCAATCCTAAGCCTAGCACAAAGATCGTGTAGTTCATATGCTAAAGCTTTTCTAATGTCAAGTATCATTTCCTTAGACCATGAGATTGTGCAACTCCCGGATACCGTAGGAATGCTTTGGGTGTACCAAACATCAAAACGTAACTGGGTGGCTATAAAGGTGCACTACAGGTATCTTCGAAAGTGTCTGTTGGGTTGACACGAATCGAGACTGGGATTTGTCACTCCGTGTAAACGGAGAGGTATCTCTGGGCCCACTCGGTAGGACATCATCATAATGTGCACAATGTGACCAAGGGGTTGATCATGGGATGATGTGTTACGGAACGAGTAAAGAGACTTGCCGGTAACGAGATTGAACAAGGTATCGGTATACCGACGATCAAATCTCGGGCAAGTACTATACCGCTAGACAAAGGGAATTGTATACGGGATCGATTGAGTCCTTGACATCGTGGTTCATCCGATGAGATCATCGTGGAACATGTGGGAGCCAACATGGGTATCCAGATCCCGATGTTGGTTATTGACCGGAGAACGTCTCGGTCATGTCTGCATGGTTCCCGAACCTGTAGGGTCTACACACTTAAGGTTCGATGACGCTAGGGTTATAAAGGAAGTTTGTATGTGGTTACCGAATGTTGTTCGGAGTCCCGGATAAGATCCCGGACATCACGAGGAGTTCCAGAATGGTTCGGAGGTAAAGATTTATATATGGGAAGTCCTGTTTTGGTCACCGGAAAAGTTCCGGGTGGTATCGGTAATGTACCGGGACCACCAGGAGGGTCCCAGGGGTCCACCAAGTGGGGCCGCCGGCCCAAGAGGGCTGCATGGGCCAAGTGTGGGAGGGGACCAGCCCCAGGTGGGCTGGTGTGCCCCCCCCACCAAGGCCCAAGGTGCCTAGGGCTTGGGGGAAACCCTAAAGGGGGCGCCCCCCCTTGCCTTGGGGGACAAGGCAACCCCCCTAGCCGCCGCCCCCTCCTCAGATTAGATCTGAGGGGGCCAGCCCCCCTCTCCCTTGCCCCTATATATATGTGGGTGGTGGGAGGGCAGCCGCACCCATGTTCTGGCGCAGCCCTCCCCCTCTCCCAAGTAATCCTTCTCTCCCGCGGTGCTTGGCGAAGCCCTGCTGGATCACCACGCTGCTCCATCACCACCACACCGTTGTGCTGCTGCTGGATGGAGTCTTCCTCAACCTCTCCCTCTCTCCTTGCTGGATCAAGGCATGGGAGACCTCACCGGGCTGTACGTGTGTTGAACGCGGAGGTGCCGTCTGTTCGGCACTAGGATCTCCGGTGATTTGGATCACGACGAGTACGACTCCTTCAACCCATTCTCTTGAACACTTCCACTTAGCGATCTACAAGGGTATGTAGATGCACCCTCCTTCCCCCCATTGCTGGTTTCTCCATAGATAGATCTTGGTGACACAAAGGAAAATTTTGAATTTCTGCTATGTTCCCCAACACTGAGGAGTGTCCTCATTGCGGCACAGAAGAATTATGTCCTTGATGCACCGCTAGGTGACGGACCTATTGCAGGAGCAGATGCAGACATTATGAACGTTTGGCTAGCTCAATATGATGACTACTTGATAGTTTAGTGTACCATGCTTAATGGCTTAGAATCGGGACTTCAAAGACGTTTTGAATGTCATGGGCCATATGAGATGTTCGAGGAGTTGAAGTTAATATTTCAAGCAAATACCCGAGTTGAGAGATATGAAGTCTCCAACAAGTTCTATAGCTAAAAGATAGAGGAGAATCGCTCAACTAGTGAGCATATGCTCAGATTGTCTGGGTACTATAATCGCTTGAATCAAGTGGGAGTTAAGCTTCCAGATAAGATAGTGATTGACAGAGTTCTCTGGTCACCATCACCAAGTTAGTAGAACTTCGTGATGAACTATAGTATGCAAAGGATGACGAAAACGATTTCTAAGCTCTTCAGGATTTTGAAATCAACGAAGGTAGAAATCAAGAAAGAGCATCAAGTGTTGATGATTGACAAGACCACTAGTTTCAAGAAAAGGGCAAAGGGAAAGAAAGGGAAACTTCAAGTAGATTAGCAAGCATGTTGTCACTCCCATGAAGAAGCCCAAAGTTGAACCAAAGCTTAAAACTGAGTGCTTCTACTGCAAAGGAAATGGTCACTGGAAGCGGAAATGCCCTGAATATTTGGTGGATAATAAGGATGGCAAAGTGAACAAGGGTATATTTGATATACATGTTATTGATGTGTGCCTTACTAGTGTTTATAGTAGCCCCTGAGTATTTGATACTTGTTCGGTTGCTAAGATTAGTAACTGGAAATAGGAGTTACAGAATAAACAGAGACTAGTTGAAGGGGAAGTGACGATGAGTGTTGGAAGTAGTTCCAAGATTGATATGATCATCATCACACACTCCCTATACTTTCGGGATTAGTGTTAAACCTAAATAAATGTTATTTGGCATTTGCATTGAGCATGAATATGATTTGATCATGTTTATTGCAATACAGTTATTCATTTAAAGTCAGAGAATAATTATTGTTCTGTTTACATGAATAAAACCTTCAATGGTCATACACCCAATGAAAATAGTTTGTTGGATCTCGATCATAGTGATACACATATTCATAATATTGATGCCAAAAGATGCAAAGTTAATAATGATAGTGCAACTTATTTGTGGCACTGCCGTTTGGGTCATATCTGTGTAAAGCGCATGAAGAAACTCCATAAAGATGGATTTTCGGAATCACTTGGTTGTGAATCATTTGATGCTTGCGAACCGTGCCTTTTGGGCAAGATGACTAAAACTTCGTTCTTCGGAACAATGGAACGAGCTACTGACTTGTTGGAAATAATACATACCGATGTATGCGGTCCAATGAGTGTTGATGCTCGTGGCGGGTATCGTTATTTTCTGACCTTCACAGATGATTTGAGCAGATATGGGTATATCTACTTAATGAAGCACAAGTCTGAAACATTTGAAAAGTTCAAAGAATTTCAGAGTGAAGTGGAGAATCATCGTAACAAGAAAATAAAGTTTCTACAATCTGATCACAGAGACGAATATTTGGGTTATGAGTTTGGTCTTCAATTAAAACAATGTGAAATAGTTTCACAAACTCATGCCACCTGGAACACCACATCGTAATGGTGTGTCCGAACGTCATAACCGTACTTTATTGGATATAGTGCAATCTATGATGTTTCTTTCCGATTTACCACTATAGTTTTGGGGTTATGCATTAGAGACAGCTGCGTTCACGTAAAAAAGGGCACCATCTAAATTCGTTTGAGACAACACCGTATGAACTGTGGTTTGGCAAGAAACCAAAGTTGTCATTTCTTAAAGTTTGGGATTGCGATGCTTATCAGAAAAAGTTTCATCCTGATAAGCTCAAAACCCAAATCGGAGAAATGTGTCTTCATAGAATACCCAAAGGAGACAGTTCGGTACACCTTCTATCACATATTCGAAGGCAAGATATTCGTTGCTTAGAATGGATCCTTTCTAGAGAAGGAGTTTCTCTCGAAATAAGTGAGTGGGAGGAAAGTAGAACTTGATGAGGTAACTGTACCTGCTCCCTTATTGGAAAGTAGTTCATCACAGAAATCTGTTCCTTTGACTACTACACCAATTAGTGAGGAAGTTAATGATGATGATCATGAAACTTCAGATCAAGTTGTTACTGAACCTCGTAGGTCAACCAGAGTAAGATCCGCACCAGAGTGGTACGGTAATCCTGTTCTAGAAGTTATGTTACTAGACCATGACGAACCTACGAACTATGAAGAAGCGATGGTGAGCTTAGATTCCGCGAAATGGCTTGAGGCCATGAAATCTGAGATGAGATCCATGTATGAGAACAAAGTATGTACTTTGATTGACTTGCCCAATGATCAGAGAACCATTGAGATTATATGGATCTTCAAGAGGAAGACGGAAGCTGATAGTAGTGTTACTATCTACAAAGCTAGAATTGTCACAAAAGGTTTTTGACAATTTCAAGGTGTTGACTACGATGAGAGTTTCTCACTCGTATCTATGCTTAAGTCTGTCTGAATCATGTTAGCAATTGTCGCATTTTATGAAATCTGGCAAATGGATAAACAAAACTGCATTCCTTAATGGATTTATTAAAGAAGAGTTGTATATGATGCAACCAGAAGGTTTTGTCAATCCTAAAGGTGCTAAAAAAATATGCAAGCTCCAGCGATCCATCTATGGACTGGTGCAAGCATCTCGGAGTTGGAATATACGCTTTGATAAGTTGATCAAAGCATATGGTTTTATATAGAGTTTTGGAGAAGCCTGTATTTACAAGAAAGTGAGTGGGAGCTCTGTAACATTTCTAAAACTATATGCAGATGACATATTGTTAATTGGAAATGATATAGAAATTCTAGATAGCATAAAAGGATACTTGAATAAGAGTTTTTCAAAGAAAGACCTCGGTGAAGCTGCTTACACATTAAGCATCAAGATCTATAGATATAGATCAAGACGCTTGATAAGATTTTTCAATGAGCACATACCTTGATAAGATTTTGTAATAGTTCAAAATGGAACAGTCAAAGAAGGAGTTCTTGCATGTGTTGCAAGGTGTGAAGTTGAGTAAGACTCAAAAACCCGACCATGGCAGAAAATAGAAAAAGAATGAAAAGTCATTCCTTATGCCTCAGTCATAGGTTCTATAAAGTATGCTATGTTGTGTACTAGATCTATTGTATACCTTGCTCTGAGTTTGGCAAGGGAGTACAATTTTTGATATAGAAGTATATCACTAGACAGTGGTCAAGAATATCATTAGTAAGGACTAAGGAAATATTTCTCGATTATGGAGGTGATAAAAGAGCCCGTTGTAAAGAGTTACATCGGTGCAAGCTTTTACACCGATCCAGATGACTCTAAGTCTCAATCTGGATACGTATTGAAAGTGTGAGCAATTAGCTAGAGTAACTCCGTGCAGAGCATTGTAGACATAGAATATTTGCAAAATACATACGGCTCTGAATGTGACAGACCCGTTGACTAAACTTCTCTAACGAGCAAAACATGATCATACCTTAGTACTCTTTGGGTGTTAATCACATAGCAATGTGAACTAGATTATTGGCTCTAGTATACCCTTTGGGTGTTGATCACATGACGATGTGAACTATGGGTATTAATCACATACGGATGTGAATATTGGTGTTAAATCACATGGTGATGTGAACTAGATTATTGACTCTAGTGCAAGTGGGAGACTGAAGGAAATATGCCCTAGAGGCAATAATAAAGTTATTATTTATTTCCTTAAATCATGATAAATGTTTATTATTCATGTTAGAATTATATTAACCGGAAACATAATACATGTGTGAATACATAGAAAAACACAGCGTCACTAGTATGCCTCTACTTGACTAGCTCGTTAATTAAAGATGGTTATGTTTCCTAACCATAGACATGAGTTGTCATTTGATTAGCGGGATCACATCATTAGGAGAATGATGTGATTGACTTGACCCATTTTGTTAGCTTAGCACTTGATCGTTTAGTATGTTGCTATTTCTTTCTTTATGACTTGTACATGTTCCCATGACTATGAGATTATGCAACTCCCGTTTATCGGAGGAACACTTTGTGTGCTACCAAATGTCACAACGTAACTGGGTGATTATAAAGGTGCTCTACATGTGTCTCCAAAGGTACTTGTTGGGTTGGCATATTTCGAGATTAGGATTTGTCACTCCGATTGTCGGAGAGGTATCTCTGGGCCCACTCAGTAATGCACATCACTACAAGCCTTGCAAGCATTGTAACTAATGACTTAGTTGCGGGATGATGTATTACGGAACGAGTAAAGAGACTTGCCAATAACGAGATTGAACTAGGTATTGAGATATCGACGGTTGAATCTCGGACAAGTAACATACCGATGACAAAGGGAACAACGTATGTTGTTATGCGGTTTGACCGATAAAATCTTCTTAGAATATGTGGGAGCGAATATGAGCATCTAGGTTCTGCTATTGGTTATTGACCGGAGACGTCTCTCGGTCATGTCTACATTGTTCTCGAACCCATAGGGTCCGCACGCTTAAAGTTCGATGACGGTTATATTATAAGTTTATGTGTTTTGATGTACCGAAGGTAGTTAGGAGTCCCGGATGAGATCGGGGACATGACGATGAGTCTCAAAATGGTTGAGACATAAAGATCGATATATTGGACGACTATATTCGAACATCGGAAAGGTTCCAAGTGATTCGGGTATTTTCGGAGTACCGGAGAGTTACGGGAATTCGCCGGGGAGTATATGGGCCTTATTGGGCTTTAGGGGGAAGAGAGAGGAGAGGTTGGGAGCCCCCCCAAGGCCTAGTCCGAATTAGACTAGGGGGAGGGGCTGCGCCCCCTCCTTCCTTCTCTTCTCTCTCCCCTTTCGTTGACTCCTACTCCTACTACTTGGAAGGGGGAAATCCTACTCACGGTGGGAGTAGGACTCCTCCTAGGGCGCGCCATAGAGAGGGTCAGCCCTCCCCGTCCTCCACTCCTTTATATACGGGAAGGGGGCACCCCTTGGAGACACAACAATTGATCCCTTGGATCTCTTAGCCATGTGCGGTGCCCCCTTCCACCATAATCCACCTTGATAATATCGTAGCGGTGCTTAGGCGAAGCCCTGCGTCGGTAGAACATCATCATCGTCACCACGCCGTCATGCTGACGGAACTCTCCCTCAAAGCTCTACTAGATCGGAGTTCGAGGGACGTCATCGAGCTGAACGTGTGCTGAACTCGGAGGTGTCGTGTGTTCGGTACTTGATCGGTCGGATCGTGAAGACGTACGACTATATCAACTATGATGTGCTAACGCTTCCGCTTTCGGTCTACGAGGGTACGTGGACAACACTCTTCCCTCTCGTTGCTATGCATCACCATGATCTTGCGTGTGCGTAGGAAAATTTTGAAATTACTACGTTCCCCAACACCCCCCACCCTCGTGGGATCCTCGTAGTTCCACCAATGTACTTATTTCGCCTATATATAATCTTATACCCTAGAAACATCAGGGGAGCCACGAGATCCCATCTTGGGGCCTTATATACTTTTCCACCGCTGCAACCTTCTGTATCCGTGAGATCCCATCTTGGGGCCTTTTCCAGCGATCTGCCAGAGGGGGAATCAATCATGGAGGGCTTCTACATCAACACCATTACCTCTCCGATGAAGCGTGAGTAGTTTACCATAGACCTTTGGGTCCATAGTTATTAGCTAGATGCTTTCTTCTCTCTCTTTGATTCTCAATACAAAGTTCTCCTCGATGTTCTTGGAGATCTATTGGATGTAATACTCTTTTGCGGTGTGTTTGCCGAGATCCGATGAATTGTGGATTTATGAACTTGATTATCTATGAATATTATTTGGTTCTTCTCTGAATTCTTATATGCATGGTTTGATATATTTGCAAGTCTCTTCGAATTATCGGTTTACTTTGGCCTACTAAATTGATCTTTCTTGCAATGGGAGAAGTGGTTAGCTTTGGTTTCAATCTTGCGGTGTCCTTACCTAGTGACAGTAGGGGCAGCAAGGCACGTATTGTATTGTTGCCATCAAGGATAAAAGATGGGGTTTATATCATATTGCTTGAGTTTATCCCTCTACATCATGTCATCTTGCTTAATGTGTTCCTCCGTTCTTATGAACCTAATACTCTAGATGCATGCTAGATAGCGGTCGATGTGTGGAGTAATAGTAGTAGATGCAGAATCGTTTTGGTCTACTTGACACGGTCGTGATGCCTATGTTCATGATCATAACCTTAGATGTAATCATAATTATGCACTTTTCTGTCAATTGCTCAACAGTAATTTGTTCACCCACCGTAATACATGTTATCTTGAGAGAAGCCACTAGTGAAACCTATGGCCCCTGGGTCTCCTTTCTATTATTTTACATCTCTAATATTTACATCGCATCTCGTTTACTATTTTGCAATGTTTACTTTCCAATATATACAACAAAAATACCAAAAATATTTACTTTACTATCTTTATTAGATCTCACTTTTGCGAGTGATCATGAAGGGATTGACGACCCCTTTATTGTGTTGGTTGAAAGGTTCTTGATTGTTTGTGCAGGTACTAGGTGACTTGTCTGTTATCTCCTACTAGATTGATACCTTGGTTCTCAAAACTGAGGGAAATACTTACGCTACTTTGTTGCATCACCCTTTCCTCTTCAAGGGAAAACCAACGCATGCTCAAGAAGTAACAAGAAGGATTTCTGGCGCCGTTGCCGGGGAGATCTATGCCAAGTCAATACATACCAAGTACCCATCATAAACTCTTCTCCCTCACATTACATTATTTGCCATTCGCCTCTCGTTTTCCTCTCCCCACTTCTAAAACAATTTCCGAAAACCTTTGCCTTTTCTTCGCCCCTCTTCCATTTGTCTCTTTTCGCTTGCTTCTTGTGTGTTCGTGTGTTAGATTCCTTGATTTGCCTTCATGGTTAGTCCTCCTATCATTGTTAGTACTCCCAATAATGAAGTTATCAATTTTAAACAAAGGGAGGGAGAAAATCTAAAAGATGCTTGGTATAGAATTTGCAATGCTCAAAATAGATTTGCTAGGTAGCAATCTACTTCCGTTCTTCTTCGCGGTAGGCATTACTCCTTGGAATAGACATGTTCTTGACACCATTACCGGAGGGAATTTTTTGGGAAGCCATACTTTTTATTCTTATAATTCCATGATAGATTTGTTAGGCCCACCACCTCTTTTGGTCAATGGAACTATTTTAACCTTGGAACATGTAATGCAAAGGCTTGATATTATTGAAAATAAAATTGCTACTGTTGAGTTAATCGAAAATTTGGATAGAAATATCCATAACCAAATTACTCAATATGGATCTAAGGTAGGAGTTACTCTAAAGAATCTTAGGGAAAAAGAACCCATAGTTAATGAAAAGATAGAACAAGATTCTACTAGAATTGATAAACTCAAAGATATTATTACCAACTCAGGTTCCGCTTTTTTCTGCGGTTAGAAATACCTCGAATCCTCCTCCTGCCAAAGTTGCCAAGTTTATTTACATTCCTAACAATAAGGGCGAATCTTTTAGTAAGGAAAATGAAGATCTCAAATCAATAAGTATTCACCCCAATTTTTTCGATATCATTAAGGAACCTTATGCAAATGAATTTCTCGACTTCTTGCCTGGGAGTTTGATCATTAACAAAACCAAAGAACCTCCTAAGGGTTATGTGTGTTCAATTAAAGAATTGCATACCGAAGATGGTAATACCTAGATCTATTCTTGTTTTTATGCCTAGCTAGGGGCGTTAAATGATAGCGCTTGTTGGTAGGCAATCCAATTTTATTTTTGTTCTTCACTTTGTGCTCCTGTTTAGTAATAAATAATTCATCTAGCTTCTGGTTAGATGTGGTTTGATGAATTAATTAGTGTTTGTGCCAAGTAGAACCTTTGGGAAGACTTGGGTGAAGTCTTTGCGATATTGCTGTAAAAAAACAGAAACTTTTGCGCTCACGAGAATAGCTGTCATGTTTTACTGGACAGTGATTTTGGTTGAATATTTTTGCAGATGATTAAAACATAAATTCTGCACGTCCAAGAATTTATTTCTTAATTTTTAGAGTTACATAAGTATTCGAAAGTTACAAATTTCTACATATTGTTCTGTTTTTGACAGATTCTGCTTTTTCGTGTGTTGTTTGCTTATTTTGATGAATCTATGAGTAGTATCGGGGGGTATGAACCATAGAGAAGTTGGAATATAGTAGGTTTAACACCAATTTAAACAAATAATGAGTTCATTACAGTACCTCAAAGTGGTGGTTAATTTTCTTGTACTAGTGGAGCTCATGTGATTTTCTGTTGATGTTTTGTGTTGTGAAGTTTTCAAGTTTTGGGGTAAAGATTTGATGGATTTTGGAATGAGGAGTTGCACGAGCCTAAGCTTGGTGATGCCCAAGGCACACCAAGATAATTCAAGGACAACCAAAAGCCTAAGCTTGGGGATGCCCCGGAAGGCATCCCCTCTTTCGTCTTCGTCTATCGGTAACTTTACTTGAGGCTATATTT
Source organism: Triticum dicoccoides (assembly GCF_002162155.2). Taxonomy (NCBI): domain Eukaryota; kingdom Viridiplantae; phylum Streptophyta; class Magnoliopsida; order Poales; family Poaceae; genus Triticum; species Triticum dicoccoides. The sequence continues at coordinate 668,486,861 of NC_041389.1, read as the reverse complement.
TTATTCACCACATGATATGTGTTTTGCTTGGAGAGTCTTGTATAATTTGAGTCTTTGATTCTTAGTTTACCACATGCATGAATCGGAATTTATTAGAATACTCTATATGCTTCACTTATATCTTTTGAGCTAGATAATTTTGCTCTAGTGCTTCGCTTATATCTCTTTAGAGCACGGTGGTGGTTTTATTTTACAGAAATTATTGATCTCTAATGCTTCACTTATATTATTTTGAGACTCTTTTAGAACAGCATGGTAATTTGCTCTGGTTATAAAATTAGTTCTAATATGATGGGCATCCAAGATGGGCATAATAAAAACTTTCATATAAAGTGCATTGAATACCATGAGAGGTTTGATGCTTGATGATTGTTTTGACATATGAGGATGGTGATATTAGAGATATGCTAGTTGAGTAATTGTGAATTTGAGGAATACTTATGTTAAAGTTTGTGATTCCCGTAGCATGCACGTATGGTGAACCGTTATGTGATTAAGTTGGAGCATGATTTATTTATTGATTGCCTTCCTTATGTGTGGAGGTCAGGATTGCGTGATGGTTAACTCCTACCAACCCTTCCCCTGGGAGCATGGGTGTAGTACTTTGTTTTGATTACTTGTAGAATTTTGCAATATGTGAGTTCTTTATGACTTATGTTGAGTCCATGGATTATACGCACTCTCACCCTTCCATCATTGCTAGCCTCTCTAGTACCGTGCAACTTTCGCCAGTACCATACACCCACCATATACCTTCCTCAAAACAGCCACCATACCTACCTATTATGGCATTTCCATAGCCATTCTGAGATATATTGACATGCAAATTTCCACTGTTCCTTTCATTATGACACGCTCCATCATTGTCATATTGCTAGCGTGATCATCTAGTTAACATCGTATTTGTTCTAGTCCCTCTCCTCTTCCATTTCAAAACCACCACCGCTCCTCTCCTGTTCTAGTCCAAAACCAGCGCCGCTCCTCTGCCCTTCCATTCAAAAACCACCGCCAATGAGTGAAGGTGCTGCAGAGAAGTAGATCGATGGAGGAGTACAACCAATACGTGTGGATCGGAGGCGGCGACCCTGTGAAGCTAGCTAGGATGTTGGAGATATAGTCTTGGTTTGACAACCCGGAGCAATTAGCGGCGACGGTGAAAGCGGTGGCCAAATATCTAGAAATAAGCGAAAAGGAGGCGATACACCGGCAGGGAGTCGCGCTGGAGTTCATAGAGCTGCTCCTCTGGGCCATGGTACAAACAGATTTACCAGATCCGATCGTGAGGCTGCGGTGGTGGGAGTATCGATCGAAGATGGAGCATCCACCCGAGATTGAAGGATCGAGTATCTACACGGTGCTGTTTGTGAGTGTGCCATGGCAGAGTGAGCCGGTGGAGTCTTCGTCAACCGAACCCAACTGCAAAACGAGAAAAACAGTTGGGGTGATGACGCTTCCCCGCCATCCTCTCCCTCGCTGTTCACCTCGTCCCACGGGGTAGTTGTCTGCCCCCAAATAGTCTGAGGAGGAGCTTAGGGTTGTCAGTATTTCCAGGTTATGTTTTGTCTTTCATATTTGAGAGTACTTTCAGATATGTATGTCTTTTGAATTTCAGATTTGCAGTATTGAGCATATGAAGTATTTTCTGAATTCTAGAGATCTATTTTTAGCACTTAAAAGAAATGTAGTTTCATATAGAAGTGCAGACAATGTGATTCTCAGAGAAGAAATTACAAGTTCAATTTCAGATAAAAAATTGCAAGTTTCAGAGGCAGAGCATTTGTATTAACACGCCCTTTTCAAACAGGGATAACTTCATGTTGGAAGTTTTATTCATGGTCAAAAATGGAACTACCAGCCAATTAACATCATGCTGATCAACATCCATGCATAGCACATCTTCATATGATGCACAACCAAAATGATATGCTATTTTCAAAATGCCCATAGAATGTCGAGTGTGCAAAAAATAGAGAAAACCAGGGACGAAGTTTTGGCAAGTGTTGGACGTGGTGTGCGTAGATGACAATGGGGACCCACATGTCAAGAATGGCAGAGGCAAAAAATAGTCCAGCGGGTTGGTGAATTGTCAGGAGGAGCTTAGGGTTGTCAGTATTTGCATTTTGTGAATTGTGTTTTGTGTTGTGTACTTTGAGAGTACTTTCAGATATGAATGCATTTTGAATTTCAGATTTGCAGTATTGAGCATATGAAGTATTTTATGAACTCTAGAGATCTATTTTTAGCACTTAAAAATGTAGTTTCATATAGAAGTGCAGACAATGTGATTCTCAGAGAAGAAATTACAAGTTCAATTTCAGATAAGAAACTGCAAGTTTCAGAGGCAGAGCATTTGTATTAACACGCCCTTTTCAAACAGGGATAACTTCATGTTGGAAGTTTTATTCATGGTCGAAAATGGAACTATCAGCCAATTAACATCATGTTGATCAACATTCATGCATAGCACATCTTCATATGATGCACAACCAAAATGATATGCTATTTTCAAAATGCCCATAGAATGTCGAGTGTGCAAAAAAATAGAGAAAACCAGGGACGAAGTTTTGGCAAGTGTTGGACGTGGTGTGCGTAGATGACAATGGGGACCCACATGTCAAGAATGGCAGAGGCAAAAAATAGTCCGGCGGGTTGGTGAATTGTCAGGAGGAGCTTAGGGTTGTCAGTATTTGCATTTTGTGAATTGTGTTTTGTGTTGTGTATTTTGAGAGTACTTTCAGATATGAATGCATTTTGAATTTTGAGATTTGCAGTATTGAGCATATGAAGTATTTTATGAACTCTAGAGATCTATTTTTAGCACTTAAAAATGTAGTTTCATATAAAAGTGCAGACAATGTGATTCTCAGAGAAGAAACTGCAAGTTTTAGTTTTAGATAAGAAACAACAAGTTTCAGAGGCAGAGCATTTATATTAACATGCCCTTTTCAAACAGGGATAACATCATGTTGGAAGTTTTATTCATGGTCGAAAATGGAACTACCAACTAGTTATCATGCTTTTCAGCATTCATGCATAGCACATCTTCATATGATGCACAGTCTAAAAGATATGCTATTTTCAAAATGCCCACATAATGTCGAGTGTGCGAAAAATAGAGAAAACCAGGGACGAAGTTTTGGCAAGTGTTGGACGTGGTGTGTGCAGATGACAATGGGGACCCACATGTCAAGAATGGCAGAGGCAAAAAAATTGGAGATATTTTCACTTCATCAGGTGGAATCGAAACCGACTGGAACAGCGGCCGTGTAGAGTCACTTGGCCACTGGGCTAGTTCAGTTGTTTTGGTAGAGGTAACGCACATCATCTACCATTACTGTAGCATGCCTTTCCCTGCTCCAGTGGTTCGTTCTCATCCTCTGCCTTTCTGCGCTCGCCGCGGCGCCGCTGTCTGTCGTTGTAAACATGCTAAACAAACGAGAGGAATCTGGAGAGGACTCTACATGGAGAGACGGACAGTCGATACCCACTAGGTCTATGGCCGTACGCAAGCAAGTGCCTCATTGAAAAAATACTTCCTCCTAATGCTATATTGATGTTGGGGCCCACGGGTTTGTCTACATATTTAAATGTTTTTTGAGGTGCTTCAACGTAGTTACTAAAGGAGATAAATTTACAACGAAGCCGAGGAGCTGGCAGGTATCATTTATTATTAGTGGGCCAGCAAGTATCAGCTGGATTGTGGGCTGCCCCGTCTAGGCTTTTTTTTTAAGGTGCACCGCCCATGACATACCGGTTTGTATTTTCTTGGGGGTCATCATGTATGGACGGCCTTATGGACCTCCCATCCTAGGTTTTATTTTTCTTGAAACATCTACAGCCCAACTTATATTTTTTTTGAAGAAAACGCAGAGGTCTGTTTTATTTTTCTATATAAGAATAGGAACGGCAGGTCCAACTTATGTTTCGCTTCTAACTATATTATATATATTTATATTGTTTTATATGTTATTATATATTATCATCATACATTTAACAGATACTTATATATATAAAAAACAATATCCCACGTCTTATTAAATTATAAAAATAAATCTTTAACAATAAAATCCTAGATTTTTTTACATTAAGGCAACGAAAATCCTGGTGATTGTGTACAAAAAGTTGCTGATATTTAAGGACCAATGTAATAATAAAAGCACTTATTATTTAAATATATTTAATACAAAATGCTCAGCCCCTGTTTATTATTTGATAATATTGCTACACCCAACCCAACATTATAATTAGAGCCAGCCCAGCAAAATCGTGTATTTCGAGAAAGTGCAATGGGCTGTAATTTTTTAGGAAAAAAATAAATGGGCCACATGGACGCTAAATTATTTGTTCAGCCAGCCCAGCAAATTCGTATATTTCGAGAAAGTGTAAAAGGGCTGTAGTTTTTAAAAAATGGGTTGCATATATGCTACATTATTTGTTCACTCAGCCCAGCAAATGGATTGTAATTCTAAAATAAGATCAAATGGACCGTAAATTCTAAAAAAATGGGTTGAATATGTGCCACATTTTTGGAGGCTGAAATGTGGGCCAATAGATCGAAGCCAACGCAAGTCGTTGTCAACTTAGTAAACAAATGATTTTGACATCGACAACCGTTGGATTTACATCCAACGACCGGCATCCATCTTCCATCTCTCATCTTCTTCCTCCAGCGCCATCGAGACCACCTACTCCCGCCTCCTGCTGCTAGCAGCTCTGCTTAGCATGCTTCACTGTGAAGCGCTTCCCCACCGTCGGCCAGGCCATCCCTCCGCCCCTCCACACCTCCTGTTCTTCTCCACCTACTGCTGAACCACACTGCAGCAGAACCAGTTAACCCTCGTATACCTCTCCGTCAGCGACTCCACTCCCGCGTCTTCCCATCTCCGGCTCGTTGATGTCCGGGGCCTCGCTGTCGTCCACTACATTGGATGCGCTCGGCGCAGCATGGTTAACACACAAAAAAATGAATACTCCCCCTGCTAGCTGGGACCCACCATGGTGGGAGGCTGGCTTATGGGCCTACTAACTTGACGCGGGCGGAGGGCTTTGTCAAGTTAGTCAATATGAACGATTCTGGCTCCAGTGACCGGACGATGTCCATCCAACGGCCGTAGTGCTTCTTCAACCTCTAGTCTTCGTGCTCCAGCCGCCCAAACGAGCGTCGGTCGTGCCGCCTGCTTCTGCCTCCGGTGGCCAGCTCTGCTGCCGCGCAGGCCTGACCGCCCCACCCCACTCCAACCTCTGCCGGGCCATCCCTCTACTCACATACAACCCCTATTATTCTGCGGTGACAGTAGCCTTACACCGCAGCCGAACCCGTCAACCCTTGTACTCCTCTCCACGTGGGCATGCACTGTCGCGTCTTCCCCGGCTCCGCGTCATCCCTTCCTAGGCCTTGCCGTCGTCCACCGCCTTGTTGCTCTCAGTGCGGCATGGTCAATGTGGTCAAGGAACCACTTCCATCGGAAGAGTACTGTACGTGGAGAGGCTGATAGCTGGGCCCACAGCCGCAGCAAGGAAGTGCAACCTTATTACGCGTAAAATAATTATTCCTCCATTTGACAGTGGGGACCCACCGGACGGGCCACCATATTTCGTGAAAAAAACGTTTCCCCCCTGACTGCTGGGACACACCAGCTACATCTTCGCACGCAAGGAAGTGCAGCCATATTACGATCAAAAACAATATTCTCCCCCTGACAGCTGGGACCCTTCATCAATAACTTCGCACGCAAGGAAGTGCCTTCTTATCCTCCCTGATAGTCGGGACCCACCTGGTCGAAGCATACGTAGTGTTGTCATTCTGCTCGCGAACGTGTACGTACATACTGGTCGATCAGTGTGTCTGCAGGCTACAGCAATGAACCGTGGCCGAGTAAGGAAGAGTACGTGTCATAGTAGAGGCGCGGTCGTAGCATGTCACACAGTCGTGTCAATATCATGCACACGTACATACAGCCAGGGTGCAAGAAAGTAAATACGGCTATGTATGTATATACAGGCGGGGTCTCGAACGCCTACTCACGCATATGTATGGCCAGGGCTCGTGTACATGCAGAGGCAGCGACGGCATCCTGTTCATCGGCAGCCAACCAGCTAGGTTGTGACGGGGAAACTGCGTCGTCGTGTTCATCGAGAGGCAACGAAATGCATCATGTTCATCGGGAGCCAACCGGCTTGGACGGAACAGCCAAAACGAGGCCTAGCATACCACATAACGGAGGAAACGACCTTCTATTCGACCGTCTATGATCGAAACAAGGTCCTATTCATCGGGAGGGGTCTGGCGTACCGCAAACCGGAGGAAACAGACTTGTGTTCGAGCTCCTACGGTCGAAACAGGGTGCTGTTGATCGGGAGGGGTGTGGCATACCGCAAAACGGGGGAAACATACTTCTCTTCAACATCCTACGGTCAAAATGGGGGTCCTGTTCATCGGGAGGGGTGTGGCGTACCGCAAAACGGGACTCCACGGGCTACTGTTCATCCACCGTCTATTGCCTCGCTCCATCCTCCACGGACTACTGTTCATCCACCGTCGACCTCCTCCAGCCTCCACCTGCAACTGTTCATCCACGGCGTCTCCCTCCAGCCTCCACCAGCTACTGTTTATCCACAGGCTCCTGCTCATCCATCCTCCACTGGCTACTGTTCAACCACCCCTCTGCTACCTCTACTTTGAAACACTGAAATAGGCAAAAAAAACAGCAATGCGGGCTGGGCCTCCGGTTAGTAGGTTAGTCCCAAAAATGATATAAAAGTGTGAAGTAAAGCCCATAAACATCCAAAACGGGTAATATAATAGCATGGAACAATCAAAAATTATAGATACGTTGGAGACGTATCAAGCATCCCCAAGCTTAATTCCTGCTCGTCCTCGAGTAGGTAAATGATAAAAACAGAATTTTTGATGTGGAATGCTACCTAGCATATTTCTCAATGTAATTTTCTTTATTGTGGCATGAATGTTCAGATCCAAATGATTCAAGATAAAAGTTCATTTAACATAAAAATAGTAATACTTCAAGCATACTAACAAAGAAATCATGTCTTATCAAAATAGCATAGCCAAAGAAAGCTTATCCCTACAAAATCATATAGTTAGGCTATGCTTCATTTTCACCACACAAAATAATCCCATCATGCACAACCCCGGTTTCAGCCAAGCAATTGGTTCATACTTTTTAACGCGCTTCAGCTTTTTCAACTCTCACGCAATACATGAGCGCAAGCCATGGATATAGCAATATATGTGGAATCTGATGGTGGTTGTGAAGAAGACAAAAAGGGAGAAGATAATCTCACATCAACTAGGTGTATCAATGGGCTATGGAGATGCCCATTAATAGATATCAATGTGAGTGAGTAGGGATTGCCATGCAACGGATGCACTAGAGCTATAAATGTATGAAAGCTCAATAAAAGAAACTAAGTGGGCGTGCATCAAACTTGCTTGCTCACGAAGACCTAGGGCATTTTGAGGAAGCCCATCATTGGAATATACAAGCCAAGTTCTATAACCCACTAGTATATGAAAGTGACAACATTGGAGACTCTCTATCATGAAGATCATGGTGCTACTTTGAAGCACAAGTGTGGAAAAAGGATAGTAACATTGTCCCTTCTCTCTTTTTCTCTCATATTTTGGTGGTCTTCTTTGGCCTTTTTTTTATTTGGGCTTCTTTGGCCTCTTTTATTTTTATAAAGTCCAGAGTCTCATCCCGACTTGTGGGGGAATCATCGTCTCCATCATCCTTTCTCACTTGGGATAATGCTCTAATAATGAAGATCATCACACTTTTATTGATTTACAACTCAAGAATTACAACTCAATACTTAGAACACAATATGACTCTATGTGAATGCCTCCGGCGGTGTACCGTGATATGCAATGAATCAAGAGTGACATGTATGAAAGAATTATGAAGGTGGCCTTGCCACAAATATGATGTCAACTACATGATCAGGCAAAAGCTATATGACAATGATGGAGCGTGTCATAATAAACGGAATGGTGGAAAGTTGCATGGCAATATATCTCGGAATGGCTATGGAAATGCAATAATAGGTAGGTATGGTGGCTATTTTTAGGAAGTTAAATGGTGGGTGTATAATACCGGCGTAAGTTGCGCGGCATAAGAGAGGCTAGCAATGGTGGAAGGGTGAGAGTGCGTATAATCCATGGACTCACATTAGTCATGAAGAACTCATATACTTATTGCAAAAGTTTATTAACCCTCGAAGCAAAGTACTACTATGCATGCTCCTAGGGGAAGGGTTGGTAGGAGTTAACCATCGCGCGATCCCGACCTCCACACATAAGGAAGGCAATCAAAAGAGGACCCCATGCAACAAAATTGTTACACAACTTTTACCATACGTGCATGCTACGGGACTTGCCAACTTTAACACAAGTATTTCTCAATTTCATAATTACCCCACTAGAATGACTCTAACATTACCACCTTTATATCTCAAAACAATTATCAAGTATCAAATTGATCATAGTGTTTAATGCACTTTCTATGATAGTTTTTATTATACCCAACTTGGATGCCCATCATTCTAGGACCAATTTTATAACCATAAGAAATACCATGATGTTCTAAAATACTCTCAAAATACTATAAGTGAAGCATGAGAGATCAATCATTTCTAAAAAATTAAGCCACTGCCATGCTCTAAAAAGATATAAGTGAAGCACTAGAGCAAAATTGTCGAGCTCAAAAGATATAAGTGAAGCACATAGAGTATTCTAATAAATTTCAAATCATGTGTGTCTCTCCCAAAATGTGTGTACAGCAAGTATGATTGTGGTAAACTAAAAATCAAAGACTCATATCATACAAGACGCTCCAAGCAAAACACATATCATGTGGCGAATAAAAATATAGCTCCAAGTAAAGTTACCGATAGACGAAGACGAAAGAGGGGATGCCTTCCGGGGCATCCCCAAGCTTAGGCATTTGGTTGTCCTTGAATTATTTTGGGGTGCCATGGGCATCCCCAAGCTTAGGCTCTTTCCACTCCTTATTCCATAGTCCATCAAATCTTTATCCAAAACTTGAAAAATTCACAACACAAAACTCAACAGGAAACATCATGAGCTCCGTTAGTGCAAGAAAGAAAAATCACCACTTAAGGTACTGTAATGAACTCATTATTTATTTATATTGGTGTTAAACCTACTTTATTCCAACTTCTCTATGGTTCATACCCCCTGATACTAGCCATAGATTCATCAAAATAAGCAAACAACACACGAAAAACAGAATCTGTCAAAAATAGAACAGTCTGCAGCAATCTGTAACTTTCGAATACTTATGGAACTCGAAAAATCCTACCAAAATAGGAAGTCCTGGGAAATTTGTCTATTGATGTACTGCAAAAATAATGAACTAAAAATCACGTTTATGTGATTTACTAAAATTATTCTCGTGCGTGAAAAAGTTTCTACTTTTCAGCAAGATCAAATTAACTATCACCATATGTTATCCTATAGGTTCTACTTGGCACAAACACTAATTAAAACATAAAACTACATCTAAACAGAGGCTAGATGAACTATTTATCACTAAAAGGTGCAAAACACAAGGAACAAAAATAAAATTGGGTTGCCTCCCAACAAGCGCTATCGTTTAACGCCCCTAGTGTAACGCCCACGATGCGGCTATATCTCTCACGTGTCGAGGCACGACTTAGAGGCATAACCGCATTGTAGGTTTTGTCGCAAGAAGGGTCATCTTCACACAATCCCATGTAATGAACAAGAATGGGATAAAGAGAGTTGGCTTACAATCGCCACTTCACACAATACATAAATAGATTCATACATCATCCAAAATACACTCATAGACCGACTACGGTCAAATCCAGATGAAAAGAAGATAACCCCAAATGCTAGATCCCCGATCGTCCCAACTGGGCTCCACTACTGATCATCAGGAAACGAAACATAGTAACGACCAAGGTCCTCGTCAAACTCCCACTTGAGCTCGATTGCACCACTTGCACTGGTATCCTCGGCACCTGCATCTGTTTTGGTAGAATCTGTGAGTCACGGGGACTCATCAATCTCACAACCACGAGATCAAGACTATTTAAGCTCATGGGTAGGAAAGGGGTAAGGTGGTGGAGCTGCAGCAAGCACTAAGCATATATGGTGGCTAACATACGCAAGTGAGAGCGAGAAGAGAAGCAACGCATCGGTCGAGAAGCTAGAAATGATCAAGAAGTGATCCTGAAACTACTTACGTTCATACATAACCCAAACCGTGTTCACTTCCCGGACTCCGCCGAAAAGAGACCATCATGGCTACACACGCGGTTGATGCATTTTAATGAAGTCAAGTGTCAAGTTCTCTACAATCAAACGTTAACAAATTCTCGTCTGCCACATAACCACGGGCACGGCTTTCGAAAGATAATACCCTGCAGGGGTGTCCCAACTTAGCCCATCACAAGCTCTCACGGTCAACGAAGGATATTCCTTCTCCCAGGAAGACCCAATCAGTCTCGGAATCCCGGTTTACAAGACATTTCGACAATGGTAAAACAAGACCAGCAAAGCCGCCCGATGTGCCGACAAATCCCGATAGGAGCTGCACATATCTCGTTCTCAGGGCACACCAGATAAGTCAAGCTACGAGTAAAACCAGCCCTCAAGTTTCCCCGAGGTGGCCCCGCAGGCTGCTCGGTTTGGACCAACACTCGAGGGAGCACTGGCCCGGGGGGTTAAATAAAGATGACCCTCGGGCTCGCGAAAACCCAAGGGAAAAAGGCTTAGGTGGCAAATGGTAAAACCAAGGTTGGGCCTTGCTGGAGGAGTTTTATTCAAAGTGAACTGTCAAGGGGGTCCCATAAATCACCCAACCACATAAGGAACGCAAAATCAAGGAACATAACACCGGTATGACGGAAACTAGGGTGGCAAGAGTGGAACAAAACACCAGGCATAAGGCCGAGCCTTCCACCCTTTACCAAGTATATAGGTGCATTAATTAAACAAGAGATATTGTGATATCCCAAAATATCCATGTTCCAACCCGGAACAAACTTCATCTTCACCTGCAACTAGCAACGCTATAGGAGGGGTTGAGCAAACGCGGTGACATAGCCAAACAACGGTTTGCTAGGAAAGGATGGTTAGAGGCTTGACATGGAAATATTGGGAGGCATGATAAACAAATGGTAGGTAGAGCAAGCATAGCGATAGAGCGAGCAACTAGCAAAGCAAAGATAGAAGTGATATCGAGGGTATGGTCATCTTGCCTGCAAAGTTCTCAGAGTTCACGAAAGCTTGATCCTTGTTAGTGTACTCAACAGGTTCCTCGTTCACGTACTCGTCTCCCGACTCTACCCAAAGCAAGAACACAAGCAATGGAACCACAATCAATCACGGTGCAATGCACAAGCAACATGATGCAATACATGGCATGTTATGCGAGATGTGATATGCAATGCGTATGCGTGCTCCGGGAGGAAAAAGGATGAACAAGGCATCAACTTGGCAAATCGAGTATTCTGCTATAAAGCTGAGACGATTTCGGTTGAAATCGATATAAAGATCACCGGGAACGGATGCACGGTTTGCAAATGGCAAGCAAAATAAGAATGACACAATTCTGTGATTAACAGCATGATAGCACTTAGAATACATAAAGAAACTATGCTACAGCACCCCAACATATCAACAAAGCAAATGTCAGTGATCTACAAGAGATGTGACAAAAGATGAACACTGAGCTACGGCTAATTCACACATTAACAGGTTCAAACAAGCATGGCAAAAGTGCAAAAGATATCAGCTTCACAGACTTGCTGAAAATACTGAACATGGCAGGAACAGCTCCAGGAAGCAAAGTTTAGGGCAAGCAAACATCATGATACAGGAACATATCATAGAAACTTAAGGCATGGCATGATACTACTAAATTCATAGAACAAAAGTCCCTTACTGACCATGAGCCAAAAAGGGCCAGAAGATATGATGACACCCATGTAAACATAGCAAGTTTCGTTAACAGAAAACAGAGCATGGCATTAACAGAATTATGAAGGCATCTTTGCGAGCTCGATTCACTCACCACAAGTCATTGCATGACAAGATAAGCATAGCACCAGCAAGAAGACATGTTTATGAAATTAAACATGGCAAGAACAAGCTCATAGCATGCAAGGATCAACTACAACAACCTTGGCACCTTTCATAGCAAAAGTAGAGCAGGAAAATGACATGCTAGACTACTCTATAATTGCAAAAAGGGGCATGGATGGATAGAGCATAACCATATGTTCAAAACATCCTTACTGAAGTATCTTAAAATAAGCATGGATCTCTCTGTAGCTTCAAGTTTACATGGCATCAAAATAACAGCAGAACAGGAACTGAAATCAGCAACATCACGAAGCCTAGTTTGCATGCTTGTTCTAGTCACCACATTGATCACAAAAATACATGGTATACACCCCTGTAAATATGGCATGGCATAGCCCGAAACACATGTAGAGCTCATGCCCGTAAGATGCACACCATAAATGTAGCGAAAATGACAAATGCCCATAATCTGTTAAGAATCAGAAACGAACATATTATAGCACTCTTGCATCAGAGATTTGGGCATCGAGATGACCTCAAACAAACATGGCCCAATGGAACAAAATGAAGAGCACATCCTGATGAACACTTCGATATATCATATGCATGAAACAGATCTACGGATGAGGAGATATGATGCGATGAACAGGGCATGAAATTACTGCACAAAAAGGACTTAAACGAAATCGGGGTCAACCTAGGGCTGGATCTGGATCTGGATCCGGGGGCGTGGTTCCCGAGGTTGGCCGGGCCACTCGGCGGAGTTGGGGCAGCGCGGCGGCCGAAGAAAGCGCCGGCGGGTCGGGGAAGGCAGGGGCCAGCGACCGAGGCGGCGGAGGCGGGCGACGGCGAGGCGGGCGGCGGGGAGGCGCTCGGGGCGCGGGACGGCGACGAGGCGGGCGCGGGACGGTGCCGGAGGAGCGAGCTGGGCCGCGGGGGCCGGCGGCGGGCCGCGGGCGGCGTGCGGTGGCTGGGGCCACGTGGCACCCTCCGGTTGGCCGTGGGCGGCAGCGGCTTCCTGTCTGGCGAGGCCGGACGTGTCCGGTGGCGGCGGGGCTATTTGATTGTGACGCCCGGATAATTAGGCTATAGTAATCACGTGTTAATGATGCCAAGCCATCAAAGTTACTGTCGTTAATCTCGCGCTAGTTCAGAACCGATCCAAATTCAAATTTGAAAGAAAGGCAAACAACAAAACTTTTGAAACATTAAAACCAAAATGTTCGGTTTGTGGCAAATAATCCTTACTAAGTATTTGTGAAGGAACCACACTTTTATTATGTGTTTTAATGCACTAAAATGATTTAAATATTAGCAAACCTGATTATTTAAATGCCTTTACAGATTGATAAAATATCAAACCAAATTAATTGGGGTCTAGACTTTTGTGGCGGTAGACTAAATCGAAATGTTCAATTAGATGCAAAGTATATATTTTTACAGAACCTAAAATAATAGGAAACAAAAATAAAACAGAAAAGAAAAGAGGAAAATAAAGAAAACAAAAAAAACAAAATCAAAAACAAAGGGGACACCCCTCGGCCAACTGGGCCAACAGGCCCAGCTAGCCACCCACGCGACCCAGCCGGCCCAACCCGGTGGTATAACCCCCACGCACCTGAAACCCTAGCCCGATCCCTTCCCCACTTCCCCCCTCTCGGTCCACTCCCCCCCACGACCTCCTCTGCCCTCGATCTGGATCGAGGAAAGCAGAGGCCCGACCACGCCACCGTCCCGGATCGCCGTCGCCGTTGCCTTCTCGCCGCCCCCGACGTCGGCGCCGCTCCCCCCCTGTCGCCCGCCTCACTGGACGCCCCCGCCGCCTCGACGCCACGCCCCTGCCTCGACATGGACGACCCCGTCGTCGTCCACCCGTCGCCTCGTCGGCGCCACCCGACCCGCGCCACCTCGAGCCGCTGCCTCCCCGTCTGGCTCACTGTGAGCCCCATCCTCCCTCCTCTCTCCCCCCCGCGCATCGACCGCGCCCGAAGGCCGCGCGCCCCGCAACCCGCACCGTGCGCCGCCCCCGTGCCATGCGCGTTGTGGCCACGCACACAGCCCCACACCCCCACCACGTCCTTGGTCACCTGCAGCCGCGCCCGTCACTGCCTGCCTCGCCCAGGTCGGACGCTGACCGCGCCCGGCGCGCGCCTAACCTCGCCGGCCTTCCCCGTCGTCTGTGCCCCGGCGGCCTCGTCCTGCTTTGCGGGCGAGTGCTCGCTCGGGTGCGCCTGCACCCTACGCCCGGGACCCGTGGCCGTTCGCCCGTTAGGGCTCCCCCTGAGCCACTGACCTTGGGGCCCCACGCCCCAGAACATTAAAAAAAAAGAGTTAAAGAATTAAAATAATTAAGTAACTAATAAAAATAGATAAAATATTATTTAGTTAAATAATTAATTAATTAAGTTAATTAATCATAATTAAATTATTCTAATCACTAACTAACCTAATTAACTCTGTTTAGTTAAACCTGCTAATTAAACAGTCAATGACAACCGGGTCCCACCATCAGATTGACCCAGTCAACCCCTGTTGACTGCTGACGTCAGCATGACATCATGCTGATGTCATAATTCCATTTTTGGATTAAATTAAATAATTAATTAAAATCTGAAAATGATTAAATCTTTAGAAAATCATATCTTTTAATCCGTAACTCGGATTAAAATATTTTCAACATGAAAGTTGCTCAGAACGACGAGACGATTCCGGATACGCAGTCCGTTCGTCCGCCACACACCCCTAACCTATCGAACTCGCAACTTTCCCCCTCCGGCTCCTCTGCCCGAAAACACGAAACACCGGGAATACTTTCCCGGATGATTCCCCCCTTAACCAGTACCACCTCATACCACGTTAGAACACGTCTAGCTCTGCTTGTTGACCTGTTATGCACTTGCTTGCTATGTATTTACTGTTTCTCCCCCCTCTTCTCTCCGGTAGCCCCCGTGACGATGCTGATGCCCCTGTGGACGACTACGTCACCGACGACCCCTCTCTCTTGCCAGAGCAACCAGGCAAGCCCCCCCCCTTGATCACCAGATATCGCCTATTCTCCTCTATACTGCTTGC
>NC_041389.1:668464143-668471682 GCF_002162155.2 Triticum dicoccoides | reverse complement strand
CGGCCTTCCCCGTCGTCTGTGCCCCGGCGGCCTCGTCCTGCTTTGCGGGCGAGTGCTCGCTCGGGTGCGCCTGCACTCTACGCCCGGGACCCGTGGCCGTTCGCCCGTTAGGGCTCCCCCTGAGCCACTGACCTTGGGGCCCCACGCCCCAGAACAAAAAAAAAGAGGGATTAAAAAAAATATAATAAAAAAAAAATAAAAAAAATGTTAAATGAATAAATAGATAATAATTAAATAATTAAAATGTTAATTAATTAATTAATTAAGTAATTAATTAAGTTAATTAATCCTGGTTAATTAACCTAATAACTAATTAACCTAATTAACTACTGTTAATTAAACTTAATTAGGTTAATTAGTTAACAGTGTATGACGAACGGGACCCACCTGTCAGGGTTGACTCAGTCAACCCCTGTTGACTGCTGACGTCACCATGACATCATGCTGACGTCATAAATACATTTTTTCGAATTAATTAAATAAATAATTAAATTCCAAAATTGTTAAAATCTTTTAAAAATCATATCTTTTAATCCATAACTCGGATTAAAATATTTTCAACATGAAAGTTGCTCAGAACGACGAGACGAATCCGGATACGCAGTCCGTTCGTCCGCCACACCCCCCTAACCTATCGAACCCGCAACTTTCCCCCTCCGGTTCATCTGTTAGAAAACACGAAACACCGGGAATACTTTCCCGGATGTTTTCCCCCCTTCACCGGTATCACCTACTACCGCGTTAGGGCACACCGAACACCGCGTATTGCCTTGTTATATTTTGTGATGCTTTGTTTGCTCTGTATTCATTATTTCTTCCCCCTCTTCTCTCCGGTAGACTACGAGACCGACGCTGCTGCTGACCAGTTCGACTACGGAGTTGACGACCCCTCTCTCTTGCCAGAGCAACCAGGCAAGCCCCCCCCTTGATCACCAGATATCGCCTATTCTACTCTATACTGCTTGCATTAGAGTAGTGTAGCATGTTACTGCTTTCGTTAATCCTATTCTGATGCATAGCCTGACATTGTCGCTACATCTGTTGATACCTTACCTGCAATCCTAAATGCTTAGTATAGGATGCTAGTTTATCATCATTGGCCCTACATTCTTGTCAGTCTGCCTTGCTATACTATTGGGCCGTGATCACTTGGGAGGTGATCACGGGTATATACTATACATACATACATACTATACAGATGGTGACTAAAGTCGGGTCAGCTCATTGAGTACCCGCAAGTGATTCTGACGAGGGGGCTGAAAGGACAGGTGGCTCCATCCCGGTAGAGGTGGGCCTGGGTTCCCGACGGCCCTCGACTGTTACTTTGTGGCGGAGTGACAGGGCAGGTTGAGACCACCTAGGAGACAGGTGGGCCTGGCCCTGTTCGGCGTTCGCGGATACTTAACACGCTTAACGAGATCTTGGTATTTGATCTGAGTCGGCTACGAGCCTATACGCACTAACCATCTACGTGGGAGTAGTTATGGGTATCCCGACGTCGTGGTATCAGCCGAAGCACTTCAGACGTCAGCGACGGAGCGGCGCGCGCCGGATTGGAACGTAAGCCTGCTCTTGTATTAAGGGGGCTAGTTCTGCTTCCGGCCACCCACGCAACGTGCAGGTGTGCTATGGGCGATGGGCCCAGACCCCTGTGCGCTTAGGTTTAGACCGGCGTGTTGGCCTCTCTGTTTTGCCTAGGTGGGGCTGCGACGTGTTGATCCTCCGAGGCCGGGCATGACCCAGGAAAGTGTGTCCGGCCAAATGGGATCGAGCGTGTTGGGTTATGTGGTGCACCCCTGCAGGGAAGTTAATCTATTCGAATAGTCGTGATCTTCGGTAACAGGACGACTTGGAGTTGTACCTTGACCTTATGACAACTAGAACCGGATACTTAATAAAACACACCCTTCCAAGTGCCAGATACAACCGGTGGTCGCTCTCCCTCAGGGATACGAGGGGAGGATCGCCGGGTAGGATTATGCTATGAGATGCTATTTGGAGATGCTACTTGGAGATGCTATTTGGAGGACTTCAGTCTACTCTCTTCTACATGCTGTAAGACGGAGGCTGCCAGAAGCGTAGTCTTCGACAGGATTAGTTATCCCCCTCTTATTCTGGCATTCTGCAGTTCAGTCCACTGATATGGCCTCCTTACACATATACACATGCATATGTAGTGTAGATCCTTGCTTGCGAGTACTTTGGATGAGTACTCACGGTTGCTTTCTTCCCCCCTTTTCCCCCTTTCCTTTCTTTCTGGTTGTCGCAACCAGATGCTGGAGTCCAGGAGCCAGACGCCACCGTCGACGACGACCCCTACTACACTGGAGGTGCCTACTACTACGTGCTGCCCGCTGACGACGACCAGGAGTAGTTTAGGAGGATCCCAGGCAGGAGGCCTGCGCCTCTTTCGATCTGTATCCCAGTTTGTGCTAGCCTTCTTAAGGCAAACTTGTTTAACTTATGTCTGTACTCAGATATTGTTGCTTCCGCTGACTCGTCTATGATCGAGCACTTGTATTCGAGCCCTCGAGGCCCCTGGCTTGTATTATGATGCTTGTATGACTTATTTATGTTTTAGAGTTGTGTTGTGATATCTTCCCGTGAGTCCCTGATCTTGATCGTACACATTTGCGTGCATGATTAGGGTACGATTGAATCGGGGGCGTCACAAGTTGGTATCAGAGCCGACTGCCTGTAGGAATCCCCCTTCCAACTCCTTGGCCGAAGTCGAGTCTAGACTTTACAAAACTTTTACTAACATGGGCCCACGTCGCCATTGGGTGGTACTAGGATCTTTTACTCCTCGACCTTTACTCTGGGACGCTGATCTCTCCTCTATTCGGGTTAAATGAAGTTTACTAAATCTAACAATAGGATCTCGTTATCACTTTCACCCGGAGAGCCCCTTGTTACTGATGATCGTCTGCTGCACCAGAAGACCCTGAAGATACTCTCCGCTGTTAACCCGACAACTTGTGTTCATCGCGTTTGCAATTCCCCTTCCACCGCAAACCCTTATGGATAACTACTTGCAGTTGTTATTCTTACATTCATCCCCAGTTGGTCTTGTTATTACAAGATAACCTGAAAACTCGTCGTTGTTTCGATAATCCTTTGAGCTTACTGCCTTGCTGTTCTTTGTCACCTGAATACCCCTACGGTTAATTATTGCAATTATCGAGTATCCGCTCATCCCCAGTTGTTCATGAGTTTCACAAAAGTCTTCGAAATATTATTCGATCTTCTGAAAATCCTTTGGAGCCTTTGGCTCTTGAAATTCTTGCTTGCTCGCATTATGGTTAATCCCATAAGTCTCGTAGTCTTATTGACATTCCTTGTCATTATCATTTTGGGTCTATTGACTCAATATGTTTGCGAATACACGCAATCATCATTGATCCTTATAAATTACTTTTCCGGCTGAGCTGCCATTCTTTTAACTGGAATTGGTTCTCGACCAATCGAATTGTCTTTGATTGTACCCTAAGGCTATTCAACTTATCCACCCCTAATCAGAGCATTGCTTCTGATCCCTTGATTTGGGAATCATAATTCCTTTGCATTTGACAATTGAGTTAGTCAATTGTTTCTATAATCTGATCTCCTTGCATTCTTCTTCCCCTAGTTGAGTACCAATACTCGTATCAGATCCTTTGTGGACCATCAAGTCCTTTGTTGGATTGTTATCCGACAGTGTCCTTCACATTTGATCACCTTGTGAGTTCTTCCCCTGATACATAATGCCTTTGTTAAGTTGTATCCTCTGCTTGGTCAACCATGCTCTGCTTTCGGGCTTGTGTTATTTACTCATGAAACTCGTGGTATATGTTTCTAAGAAGCCCCTATGGGTTGAACATATGCCTTCTCTAAACCGTGTGAACCCGAAAGTTTTCACGAGTCATACTCTTCTGGTGCTTCACCAGATAAAATTTCAACACTGCAACATCATCGAACGTGAGAAGTGAATGAAAGGTTATGCATTGGAGAAGTGGGAGTCGACCTTGAACTTTGTGTTCATGCCCATGGACGCGATGTATATCCTATCATGGAAGCTTCTTGTAATAATAACTATTTCCTTGATAGCTAACATATGGTATCTGTGAATTGATCCCTTGCAACCGTGGTTCCGACCATGATTGTTCTTCTTTGATTCCATTTCTCGGACAAGTTAAAACAATTGTCTTCTATGGATCAATACACCAGTCCGACCTTTACTTTGATCTTGTGTTGAGTATTACCCCCCTGGTATCTCGAGATTATCATGGTACTGCATAACTTCTTATAAGTTCTTCATCAAGTGCTACCTTACCACTGATTCCAATTTTTCAAGGGCTCTGAGTTATTAAACACTCAAAGACACCGATAACTGAACCGAGTCCGCTCTACGGTTCAACAACTCTTCAGTAAGCTTCTATAAGTATGAGTTTGTACCCGATCACGCCATTCCTAGCCTGTTTGGCTACATCATTGTCGTGATGATTCTAACTGTGCTACCTGGTCCTTATTCTCGGAGCACCAATTTGCGACGATAGCTAAGCTTACGTCGATCTTCCTCGTCATATCATTTCGCCTTGAACAACAAGCTAGATTTCAAGTTTGTGTCGTACCTATGGTTCCAATAACCTCTAGCTTCATCATTCTTTTGACTTGATGTCATCACCGATCGATTACGTCTTCATGGAATCTCTCGACAAATGTGTCGTGATCATCATGACTATTCTGAGCTCTTCCAGGATATCAATTGAGTTCATGATGAGAAATACCATCCTTGCCCTTGATGATTGTGTTATCATTGACCACTTTATTGCCTTCCCACCAACACAAGCTTGTTCGTGTTTGGTGTTATACCTTGAGTTCCTTGTTATCCAGTAAATGTTCTTCTTTACCTTGGAACATTAACATCTCTTATGTCCTCAATGTTGTGAGAATTTCACCACCTCTGGAGAATTCTTGATACAAGTGATACTTATCACCATCACCATTCTTTTCCTGGTCTCCGTGTTGTTTCTAACCGGAATACCAACAAATGGTCTGTGATGTGTAAATTCTAAACTTCTAGCAACCCTATTGCTTTGAAGTTATTGGTCTACAGTTTCATTCTAAGTCTATTGCTTATTGAATCATCAGTTGAACATTGATCGTGCTGCCTAGTCCAGATTCCTGGGTGCACCCTTCTACCAATTTTTCAGTTGTGTATGTTTTCCCTCGAGCATACATCATTATATCAATTGATCTGACAAATGATATTTCTTTGTTCACATAATTGTGGAAATAAATCCTTTGGAAATCTCGGTGAATTGTCATTGAGTTCACCAGACACCTCCTTGTCCTCTCCTTGGGTTAATGATGAACTCTTGTTAACGGAAGTCACTTCATAGTTCATTTCCCGAGAATCTTACAGTGTCATCCCGTCAATTGGTGTTGCACCTTTCTTCTCAGGCATCCTGAGCCTGAGGTATCCTGACACCAATCATACCTGAATCTCCGTCAGATATGATGGTTAGGACAACTTTCCAAGAGTTATGATATTGATCCTTTGATGACCCGGTAACATGATGTCATGCCTAGCACCCCCCCTCCCGGCTGGAGGACCTATCATTATAGATTCCTTTTCAGCAAGGTTATCCATTCATCCATGAGGAAATTGTAAGACTTATTCTATAAGTTATTCTTGACAGATCCCTCGTGTTTCCAAAGTCTGATCTTCACCTGAAGACCATGTCAATGCTATCTCGAAGCATGTCAATGGTACTCCGATTTTCAACAGGAACATTTGAAGCACGATGCTAAATTTTATTTATCACTTATCCTAAAACCGTTGTATGGGTAATATCATGAGATTCCTTCCCCCTTACCTAAATGGTTTTCTACTTTATATCCTGTCATGGATATCTTGCTCTGCTTGTCCTTGGGAAGGATATACCCTTGAAATATGTGGTTAAACATAATTTCCTTTCCACTGTTCTGTTTAATCTGATGATCATATTTTCCTTCCATTGTTGGTTTAACCTTTCTTGTGAACTATATGATCTGAGCAGTAATATTCTCCTGCTTATGTAAACACCTCGTTGTACAATTCTGTCAGTAAGACCCTGTTACTTTTGTTGATGACATTCCGGTAACCACCGATGGACGAGAACTTCGCCTACTGGTCCGCCTCGTTCAACGAGCAGGAAAATGGTTCTCTTCGTCCCTCGCCCTTGGTATCGATGTTGTTGCCGACATAACTGACAGGCTACCCTCTGACACGCCTTACTATCATGACCGTGCAAAATGTCGGCCCCCTTCCTACTTTCAACCACATGGTGGACCCATAACCCACAGTACCACAGGATCGAAACCTGACTCTCCTGTACACCCCCTGTTCCCAAAGTTATTCCTCCCGTGTGGACTCGTATGTAATTCATGAGCCACCTTCCGATGAGATCATCAATTCTGGCATCAGAAACAATAATTATTCCGTTGCTTGAAACCCCTTTCACCTTCTGACTAGGCATTGAACTCGCCTGGCTGCCAAAAACTTCTTATTGTACCTTCGTACCTTACTCTTGATGTATTCGATATGTTCAGCTCGAGAGATAATCTTACGCTCATTCATGGGTTAACCCCAGATTGTTTCCCTCATAAACATTCTGTCGTAGCCGAGCTGCCCCTTACCTATTTGCAAGTACGTTGGAGTTCCCGAGAAAAGGACGACATCACCATGATGGCCTGAAGCAGAGAAATGAAGACGTCAATCTAATGGATCGACCTCTTCAAGAAGAGCAACCAAGACTGAGAAGATTCGTTAGCATTTCGTAACCAGACCTTTCCCCCTTAGTCCCCCTCTTAAATCTCGGGACGAGATTTCTTGTAGTGGAGGAGAATTGTGACGCCCGGATAATTAGGCTATAGTAATCACGTATTAATGATGCCAAGCCATCAAAGTTACTGTCGTTAATCTCGCGTTAGTTCAGAACCGATCCAAATTCAAATTTGAAAGAAAGGCAAACAACAAAACTTTTGAAACATTAAAACCAAAATGTTCGGTTTGTGGCAAATAATCCTTACTAAGTATTTGTGAAGGAACCACACTTTTATTATGTGTTTTAATGCACTAAAATAATTTAAATATTAGCAAACCTGATTATTTAAATGCCTTTACAGATTGATAAAATATCAAACCAAATTAATTGGGGTCTAGACTTTTGTGGCGGTAGACTAAATCGAAATGTTCAATTAGATGCAAAGTATATATTTTTACAGAACCTAAAATAATAGGAAACAAAAATAAAACAGAAAAGAAAAGAGGAAAATAAAGAAAAAAAATCAAAAACAAAGGGGACACCCCCCGGCCAACTGGGCCAACAGGCCCAGCTAGCCACCCACGCGACCCAGCCGGCCCAACCCGGTGGTATAACCCCCACGCACCTGAAACCCTAGCCCGATCCCTTCCCCACTTCCCCCCTCTCGGTCCACTCCCCCCCACGACCTCCTCTGCCCTCGATCTGGATCGAGGAAAGCAGAGGCCCGACCACGCCACCGTCCCGAATCGCC
>NC_041389.1:668413540-668463800 GCF_002162155.2 Triticum dicoccoides | reverse complement strand
GCGTTGTGGCCACGCACGCAGCCCCACACCCCCGCCACGTCCTTGGTCACCTGCAGCCGCGCCCGTCACTGCCTGCCTCGCCCAGGCCGGACGCTGACCGCGCCCGGCGCGCGCCTAACCTCGCCGGCCTTCCCCGTCGTCTGTGCCCCGACGGCCTCGTCCTGCTTTGCGGGCGAGTGCCCGCTCGGGTGCGCCTGCACTCTACGCCCGGGACCCGTGGCCGTTCGCCCGTTAGGGCTCCCCCTGAGCCACTGACCTTGGGGCCCCACGCCCCAGAACAAAAAAAAAGAGGGATTAAAAAATATAATAAAAAAAAATTAAAAAAAATGTTAAATGAATAAATAGATAATAATTAAATAATTAAAATGTTAATTAATTAATTAATTAAGTAATTAATTAAGTTAATTAATCCTGGTTAATTAACCTAATAACTAATTAACCTAATTAACTACTGTTAATTAAACTTAATTAGGTTAATTAGTTAACAGTGTATGACGAACGGGACCCACCTGTCAGGGTTGACTCAGTCAACCCCTGTTGACTGCTGACGTCAGCATGACATCATGCTGACGTCATAAATACATTTTTTCGAATTAATTAAATAAATAATTAAATTCCAAAATTGTTAAAATCTTTTAAAAATCATATCTTTTAATCCGTAACTCGGATTAAAATATTTTCAACATGAAAGTTGCTCAGAACGACGAGACGAATCCGGATACGTAGTCCGTTCGTCCGCCACACCCCCCTAACCTATCGAACCCGCAACTTTCCCCCTCCGGTTCATCTGTTAGAAAACACGAAACACCGGGAATACTTTCCCGGATGTTTTCCCCCCTTCACCGGTATCACCTACTACCGCGTTAGGGCACACCGAACACCGCGTATTGCCTTGTTATATTTTGTGATGCTTTGTTTGCTCTGTATTCATTATTTCTTCCCCCTCTTCTCTCCGGTAGACTACGAGACCGACGCTGCTGCTGACCAGTTCGACGACGGAGTTGACGACCCCTCTCTCTTGCCAGAGCAACCAGGCAAGCCCCCCCCCCTTGATCACCAGATATCGCCTATTCTCCTCTATACTACTTGCATTAGAGTAGTGTAGCATGTTACTGCTTTCGTTAATCCTATTCTGATGCATAGCCTGACATTGTCGCTACATCTGTTGATACCTTACCTGCAATCCTAAATGCTTAGTATAGGATGCTAGTTTATCATCATTGGCCCTACATTCTTGTCAGTCTGCCTTGCTATACTATTGGGCCGTGATCACTTGGGAGGTGATCACGGGTATATACTATACATACATACATACTATACAGATGGTGACTAAAGTCGGGTCAGCTCATTGAGTACCCGCAAGTGATTCTGACGAGGGGGCTGAAAGGACAGGTGGCTCCATCCCGGTAGAGGTGGGCCTGGGTTCCCGACGGCCCTCGACTGTTACTTTGTGGCGGAGCGACAGGGCAGGTTGAGACCACCTAGGAGACAGGTGGGCCTGGCCCTGTTCGGCGTTCGCGGATACTTAACACGCTTAACGAGATCTTGGTATTTGATCTGAGTCGGCTACGAGCCTATACGCACTAACCATCTACGTGGGAGTAGTTATGGGTATCCCGATGTCGTGGTATCAGCCGAAGCACTTCAGACGTCAGCGACGGAGCGGCGCGCGCCGGATTGGAACGTAAGCCTGCTTTTGTATTAAGGGGGCTAGTTCTGCTTCCGGCCGCCCACGCAACGTGTAGGTGTGCTATGGGCGATGGGCCCAGACCCCTGTGCGCTTAGGTTTAGACCGGCGTGCTGGCCTCTCTGTTTTGCCTAGGTGGGGCTGCGACGTGTTGATCTTCCGAGGCCGGGCATGACCCAGGAAAGTGTGTCCAGCCAAATGGGATCGAGCGTGTTGGGTTATGTGGTGCACCCCTGCAGGGAAGTTAATCTATTCGAATAGCCGTGATCTTCGGTAACAGGACGACTTGGAGTTGTACCTTGACCTTATGACAACTAGAACCGGATACTTAATAAAACACACCCTTCCAAGTGCCAGATACAACCGGTGGTTGCTCTCCCTCAGGGATACGAGGGGAGGATCGCCGGGTAGGATTATGCTATGAGATGCTATTTGGAGATGCTACTTGGAGATGCTATTTGGAGGACTTCAGTCTACTCTCTTCTACATGCTGTAAGACGGAGGCTGCCAGAAGCGTAGTCTTCGACAGGATTAGTTATCCCCCTCTTATTCTGGCATTCTGCAGTTCAGTCCACTGATATGGCCTCCTTACACATATACACATGCATATGTAGTGTAGATCCTTGCTTGCGAGTACTTTGGATGAGTACTCACGGTTGCTTTCTTCCCCCCTTTTCCCCCTTTCCTTTCTTTCTAGTTGTCGCAACCAGATGCTGGAGTCCAGGAGCCAGACGCCACCGTCGACGACGACCCCTACTACACTGGAGGTGCCTACTACTACGTGCTGCCCACTGACGACGACCAGGAGTAGTTTAGGAGGATCCCAGGCAGGAGGCCTGCGCCTCTTTCGATCTGTATCCCAGTTTGTGCTAGCCTTCTTAAGGCAAACTTGTTTAACTTATGTCTGTACTCAGATATTGTTGCTTCCGCTGACTCGTCTATGATCGAGCACTTGTATTCGAGCCCTCGAGGCCCCTGGCTTGTATTATGATGCTTGTATGACTTATTTATGTTTTAGAGTTGTGTTGTGATATCTTCCCGTGAGTCCCTGATCTTGATCGTACACATTTGCGTGCATGATTAGGGTACGATTGAATCGGGGGCGTCACATTGATCTAGGGTTTGGACCAGTATTTTGGACGGGGAGGACATATTTATAGGTAGGAGGAGTTTGGAGTGTCCAAATGAGGTGTAGTTTTTGCCCACACGATCATGATCAGACGATAGAGAGCATGGAAGTGACTTAGATGGGTTATTGGGCTGTTTTGGAGGGTGTTGAGCTGCAACACACAAGAGGCCTTCACGGTTCCCCGGTTATCCGTTGGAGTACCAAACAGGCTCCAAATGACACGAAACTTGACAGGTGGTCTACCGGTGGTGTACCAAGGCCACTTGGCCAGCCTAGGTCCATTCCGAGAATGTTTAACACCCGCTCACGAAAAGAGGCAAGAGCGGTGCGCCGGTGCATGTGGGAGTGTCGGATTGCAAAACGGACAACGGGGAAAATGCTCAGATGCATGAGACGAACACATATGCAAATGAGATGCACATGATGACATGATATGAGATGCATGACATGAACAAGATGCAAAACGAAAGACAAAAACCCAACCACGGAGGGAATATCATAACACATAGCCGAAAATGGCAAGAGTTGGAGTTACAAATATGGAAAGTTACATCTGGGGTGTTACACCTAGCTAGGCATAAAAGCAAGAATAGATCTAAGTATTGCCATCTTTGGTATTCAATTCATAAGTGGCTCGCATAATAGATTCATAAGGTAGTTTGATTTTATTTCTAGGAAAGTGTTACATGCCTTTCCTTCAGTGAAATTGGAATCTAATATTTCCTTCCTTCATATCAATAATTGCACCTATCGTTCTAAGGAAAGGTCTACCAAGAATAATAGGACATGAAAAATTGCAACCTATATCAAGAACGATGAAATCTACGGGCACATAATTCCTATTTGCAACAATAAGAACATCATTAATCCTTCCCATAGGTTTCTTAATAGTGGAATCCGCAAGGTGCAAGTTTAAAGAGCAATCATCAAATTCACGGAAACCTAGCACATCACATAAAGTTTTTGGAATCGTGGAAACACTAGCACCCAAATCACACAAAGCATAGCATTCATGATCTTTAATTTTAATTTTAATAGTAGGCTCCCACTCATCATAAAGTTTTCTAGGGATACAAACTTCCAATTCAAGTTTTTCTTCATAAGATTGCATCAAAGCATCAACGATATGTTTGGTAAAAGCTTTATTTTGACTATAAGCATGAGGGGAATTCAACACGGATTGCAACAAGGAAATACAATCTATTAAAGAACAATTATCACTATTAAATTCCTTGAAATCCAAAAGAGTGGGTTCATTGCTATGTAAAGTTTTGACCTCTCCAATCCCACTTTTACCAAATTTAGCATCAAGATCTAGAAACTCCGAATCATTGGGACGCCTTTTAACTAAAGTTGACTCATCTCCAGTCCCATCATTATCAAGATTCATATTGCAAAACAAAGATTTAATAGGGGACACAGCAATAACTTTTAGATCTTCATCATTATTATCATGAAAACTAGAAGAACATGCTCTTATAAAAGCAATCTTTCTTAGCACGCATCCTAGCGGTTCTTTCTTTGCACTCATCAATGGAAATTCTCATGTCTTTGAGAGACTCATTGATATCATGCTTAGGTGGAATAGATCTAAGTTTCAAAGAATCAACATCAAGAGAAATTCTATCCACATTCCTAGCCAATTCATCAACTTTAAGCAATTTTTCTTCAAGCAAAGCATTGAAATTCTTTTGAGAGATTATAAATTCTTTAACACTATTCTCAAAATCAGAGGGCATCTTATTAAAATTTCCATAAGAGTTGTTGTAGGACTTACCATAATTATTTGAGGAATTACTAGGAAACGGCCTAGGATTAAAGTTTCCTCTATACGCATTGTTACCAAAATTATTCCTACCAACAAAATTCACATCCATAGATTCATTATTATTCTCAATCAAAGTAGACAAAGGCATATCATTAGGATCAATAGGAGCACTCTTATTAGCAAACAATTTCATAAGTTCATCCATCTTTCCACTCAAAACATTAATCTCTTCTATCGCATGAACTTTTTGACTAGTAGATCTTTCGTTGTGCCATTGAGAATAATTAACCATAATATTATCTAGGAGTTTAGTAGATTCTCCTAAAGCTATTTCCATAAAAGTGCCTCTCGCGGCCGAATCTAAAAGATTTCTAGAAGCAGAATTCAATTCGGCATAAAAAATTTGTATGATCATCCATAAATTTAAACCATGTGTAGGGCAATTGCGAATCATTAATTTCATCCTCTCCCAAGATTGTGCAACACGTTCATGATCAAGGTGCTTAAAATTCATAATATCATTTCTAAGAGATATGATCTTAGCGGGAGGAAAATACTTAGAGATAAAAGCATCTCTGCATTTATTCCATGAATCAATACTATTTTATCTTTCTTCTTTTGCATATCACACAAATCAACAAAGTTGTTTAGATGAGTAGCGGCATCTTCACTAGGAAGGCCGGAGAATTGATCTTTCATAACAAGATTCAACAAAGCAGCATTGATTTCACAAGATTCAGCATCATTAAGAGGAGCAATCGGAGTGCTAAGGAAATCATTATTGTTCGTATAGGAAAATTCACACAATTTAGTATTATCTTGAGCCATCATGACAAGCAATCCAACACTCAAGCACACAAGAGGCAAGCAAAAAAGAGAGGCGAACGGAAAAGAGACGGCGAATAAAACGGCAAGGGTGAAGTGGGGGAGAGGAAAACGAGAGGCAAATGGCAAATAATGTAATGCGAGGGAGATGAGTTTGTGATGGGTACTTGGTATGTCTTGACTTGAGAGAAGACCTCCCCGGCAACGGCGCCAGAAATCCTTCTTGCTACCTCTTCTTCGAAACATTGAAATAGGCAAAAAAATAGCATTGCGGGCTGGGCCTCTGGTTAGTAGGTTAGTCCCAAAAATGATATAAAAGTGTAAAGTAAAGCCCATAAACATCCAAAATAGGTAATATAATAGCATGGAACAATCAAAATATATAAATACGTTGGAGACGTATCACCCTCCATGGGATACTGTTCATCCAGCCCTCCACCGGCTAATGTTTATCCAGCCCTCCACGGGGTCCTGTTCATCCACCCCCAACCGGCTCGATCGAGGTCTTGTTCATCCAGCGGCAACGGCCTCTACCCCCACGGGGTTCTGTTCATCCAACCCCCACCAGGAACTATTCATCCAACCCCCAACAACGCTCGTTGTTCATCAAGAGGCAATAGGTCGATCGACTTCGGTTAGCAGCAGTAGCGAAGGAATCAATCGATCGGCTTCAGTTAACAGCCAGGGATCGATCGATAGCTCGAGTTCAGTAACGCGTAGCCAGTGCAATTGCTCGGGTTCAGTTAGAGCCCAATGCCTTGCACCCAAGCGCTTACGTGTATGAGAGAAACGTGCAAACCTCCATGCATCGCTCGGCCCCGACCACCCACTGCAACCGGGAACTCCCCAAAATTTTCCTTGCCCTCGCTTCTACCATGATTTTTTCCGTCATGGACCGCCCAAAGAATGTCATGCAGGTGCATCTCCGGCCCACCGAGGATGAAAAGCCCATTTTGTGTCATGATTTTTTGTCATAGAAGTAGGATCCCACCACATCTATGATGATACCGGGTTTTTTCATAATTATCATCATAGAAGTGTCATAAGTATGACCGAATTTTTTTTCGTTCGGCCCAAAATGTCACAGATGTGTCTTTTTTGTAGTGTTATCCACTCCTAGCTACTTAAGCATGGCATGAGAAATTATAATCTCTAATTGTCATTCCAAACATGTTTGATCGTAATAGGCTGAATCATGGATACTAGGTTAAACATATTTACAAAAACAAAACAAGTCAAGTTCATACCCGTTTCTCTCTGCCACAACCAGTTCATCAAATATCGTCATTATTGCCTTTCACTTGCGCGACCGAACAATATGAAAATAATAATAGTGCAAGAGTGTTGTGGACTAAGCTGAAATCTGCAAACATTTTATTTAAAAGGAGAAGACAAGGTAATATGGGCTCTTTGTTAAGATCAACAATAATGCATATGAGAGCCACTCAACATTTTCATCGTGGTCTTCTCCTCGGTATGACTCAATAGAAAGAAAAAGAAATTCAGAGAAACACACTAAAATGTTTTTGGAGTTTTTGTTTTTCTTGAACGAGCAAATAAAAGGGAAAAGCAAAAACGAGAAAAACAATTTACACGGGAAAGCTCCCAACAAGCAAAAGAAGAACAAGGAAATCTTTTGGGGTTTTCTTTTTAGTGCTACAACAATTTAAACTAGGAAGGAAGCCGAAAAGGAGCAGGAAATAATTTTTTGGATTTTCTCAAAGTTTTTCAAACACACAAGAAGAAAGCGAGAAAATAAATTTAGCATGGATAATACAATGAAAGAGTGTGGACACCGACAAATGAAATGAAATGTGTGAACATGAATGTAATGCCAGTGGAAATACGTACTCCCCCAAGCTTAGGCTTTTGGCCTAACTTGGAAATCACCACTCGAAGAAGCCATGGGGTCCTATGTTGAAGTGTTGGGGAGCGGGCACCTGAGGGTCCCACTCCTGAGGCTCCTCCTATGCCGCAGCCAGGTTGTTCTGGTAGGCGGCAATGTCCTCAAGCATAATCCTATATCCTCCCCTGGCAATAGGATCAAACGAAGCAGGTGCACGCAACGGAATAACATCATGGGTAATCTTACTAAAGACCAAGTTATATGGAACATCCATAGTGGTGTTCTCTCTATCAATAAAGTGGTGGTGTGCCATAGTCGCGCGATCTAGGTAAACCTTGGGCAAAGGATAATCATGCTGGCGTATCTGAATGCTAAAGTGAGTCGCCAAGCGAGTAGCGTAAATACCACCATGTATTTTGCCCTTGGATCTGTTAATGTGGAGGTGACGTGCCACAATAGCTCCCAAGCTATAAGTGTTGTCGTCGTAAAGTGCACGACGTAAAACAGCAAACTCTGGAGCACTGAGTGCACCTACCTTCTCTCTAGCAAGCAAACACTTCGTAATGAATAGAGAAAAATAATGTACAATCGGAAAGTGTAAGCTAGTGGTAGTGACACCCGATACCCCTCTCTCATCCCCCACTGTCGGAGTACCGTAAAAACCATCAAACTCCGCGAGCTAGGCTCTACTAAACCACCATCAGAAGGAATCAAGCATGTGTCACAAAATTCAGTAAGCGGTATCTGATGAGGTTCAGCATATAAGTTAAACTGCACCTCAGGGGATTATTCCTACTCAAGAAATTGAAACTTTGCACAAAGGAATTTATGAGGAGATGATACTGTTCACATTCAGCTGCGATGAAGTCGGTGAGGCCGGCATTAGCAGCATATTGTGCAAACTCCTGAAGGATTCCGGCCCCTTCCATGAACGGGTTATGCGACCATTCGCACGGCTGTACCTCCGCCATTCTTCAGGTATGGAGATCACTGTCAGATGACTCCCCAATAACTCCCTTGGAGTTCTTCTTGGAAGCAACCTTCCTAAAGATACTCATCTTTTTCCTATGAACAAAATTCTGGAAATTTTAGTCCACAAAATTTTCTCAACAAAACTTCATAAGATTGAAGGCAACTACTCATAGGGATGCATAGAGGCCATAGCAAGCATTCAAACTACTTAGAACTCTAAGAATTCAACATGCAAGCTCATCTACAGCAGCACCAAGAGTAACTAATTATTCAAAATACAAACCACTAAAGCAAAAACTAATTTGACCAATAGAGGAGTCACATACCAAGCAAAAATCCCCCGAAACAGTTTCAGAAACGGAACTTCGAGTAAAGAGATCGAAATCTGCGGGTTCGAGAGCAAGAACATGAGAGAGAGAGAGCAATGGTGAATTTTTTTCTGGAGGTAGGTGGTGATTTGGGATGAAGAGATAAGTGAGAGGGGCCATGTGGGGACCACAACCCACCAGGGCGCGCCTGGGGGGGCTGGCGCCTAGGTGGGTTGTGCCCACCTGGTGCACCTCTCTCTGATGTGATTTGCACCAAAAATTCTTAAATATTCAGAAAAAATCGTATTAAATTTTCAGAGCATTCTGAGAACTTTTATTTTTGGGTCATTTTTTATTGCACGGGAAATTCAAAAAACAGATAAAACATGGCATTTTCTTTTATTTAACTAAGAAAAAACAAAAAACAAAAGGTAGGGACAGAAGATAGTGCTCACTAAATTCATCAACTTCATACCTCTAAAAATGATCAATTAATAAGGTTGGTCAAGTCTTATTAACAACCACTTTCGATTAGCATGAAACCGAAGAACTTCCGTAAATGACTAACTTACCTCAACGGGGATATGAATGTCCCCAACAATAAGCATTTCATATTTATTTTTGGCAGTAGGTCGAGGTAGTTGAAAACTTTCAATAGTGATTGTCGGAGATTTTTCAATAACATTAATACCATTCACTTGGAATTGTTTCCTCGGAAAGTGCACCGTATGCTCATTACCATTGATATGAAAAGTGATCTTGCTTTTATTGCAATCAATAACAGCCCCTGCAGTATTCAAGAAGGGTCTACCAAGGATAATCGACATTTTGTCGTCCTCGGCCATCTCAAGTATAACAAAGTTAGTCAAAATAGTAACATTAGCAACAACAACGGGCACATCCTCACAAATACCGATAGGTATGGCAGTTGATTTGTCAGCCATTTGCAAAGATATTTCAGTAGTGGGTGTGAGTTTATTCAAATCAAGTCATTTATATAAAGAGAAAGGCATAACACTAACACCAGCTCCCAAATCACATAAAGCAGTTTTCACATAATTTCTTTTGATGGAGCAAGGTATAGTTGGTATTCCTGGATCTCCAAGTTTTTTAGGTACTCCATCTTTAAAAGTATAATTAGCAAGCATGGTGGAGATTTCAGCTTCCGGTATTTTTCTCTTATTGGTGATGATGTCTTTCATGTACTTTGCATACGGAGGCATTTTTAAGATACCAGTCAAGCGAGTACGCAAAAAGACTGGCCTTGGCATTTCAGCAAAGCATTCAAATTCTTCATCATCTTTCTTTTTAGTTGACTTAGATGGAAAGGGCATAGGCTTTTGAACCCATGGTTCTCTTTCCTTACCGTATTTTCTAGCAACAAAGTCTCTTTTATCATATCTTTTATTCTTGATTGTGGGTTATGTTGGGGAACGTAGCAGAAATTCAAAATTTTCCTACGTGTCACCAAGATCTATCTATGGAGCAACCAGCAACGAGGGGAAGGAGAGTGCATCCACATACCCTTGTAGATCGCTAAGCGGAAGCGTTCAAGAGAACGGGGTTGAAGGAGTCGTACTCGTCGTGATCCAAATCACCGGAGATCCTAGTGCCGAACGGACGGCACCTCCGCGTTCAACACACGTACAGCCCGGTGACGTCTCCCATGCCTTGATCCAGCAAGGAGAGAGGGAGAGGTTGGGGAAGACTCCGTCCAGCAGCAGCACGATGGCGTGGTGGTGGAGGAGGAGCGTGGCAATCCTACAGGGCTTCGCCAAGCACCGCGGGAGAGGAGGAGTACTTGGGAGAGGGGGAGGGCTGCGCCAGAACTTTGGTGCGGCTGCCCTCCCACCCCCCACATATATAGGGGCAAGGGAGAGGGGGGCCGGCCCCCTCAAGTCCAATCTGAGGAGGGGGCGGCGGCCAGGGGGGTTGCCTTGCCCCCCAAGGCAAGGGGGGCGCCCCCTTTTAGGGTTTCCCCCAAGCCCTAGGCGCCTTGGGCCTTGGTGGGGGGCACACCAGCCCACCTGGGGCTGGTCCCCTCCCACACTTGGCCCATGCAGCCCTCTGGGGCCGTTGGCTCCACTTGGTGGACCCCCGGGACCCTCCCGGTGGTCCCGGTACATTACTGATAGCACCCAGAACTTTTCTGGTGACCAAAACAGGACTTCCCATATATAAATCTTTACCTCTGGACCATTCCAGAACTCCTCGTGACATCCGGGATATCATCTGGGACTCCGAACAACATTCGGTAACCACATACAAACTTCCTTTATAACCCTTGCGTCATCGAACCTTAAGTGTGTAGACCCTACGGGTTCGGGAACCATGCAGACATGACCGAGACGTTCTCCGGTCAATACCAACAACGGGATCTGGATACCCATGTTGGCTCCCACATGTTCCATGATGATCTCATCGGATAAACCGTGATGTCAAGGACTCAATCGATCCCGTATACAATTCCCTTTGTCTAGCGGTATTGTACTTGCTCGAGATTCGATCATCGGTATACCGATACCTTGTTCAATCTCGTTACCAGCAAGTCTCTTTACTCGTTCTGTAACACATCATCCCGTGATCAACCCCTTGCTCACATTGTGCACATTATGATGATGTCCTACCGAGTGGGCCCAGAGATACCTCTCCGTCACACGGAGTGACAAATCCTAGTCTCGATTCGTGCCAACCCAGCAGACACTTTCAGAGATACCTGTAGTGCACCTTTATAGCCACCCAGTTACGTTGTGACGTTTGGTACACCCAAAGCATTCCTACGGTATCCGGGAGTTGCACAATCTCATGGTCTAAGGAAAAGATACTTGACATTAGAAAAGCTTTAGCATACGAACTACGATCTTTGTGCTAGGCTTAGGATTGGGTCTTGTCCATCACATCATTCTTCTAATGATGTGATCCCGTTATCAATGACATACAATGTCCATGGTCAGGAAACTGTAACCATCTATTGATCAATGAGCTAGTCAATTAGAGGCTTACTAGGGACATGGTGTTGTCTATGTATCCACACATGTATCTAAGTTTCCTTTCAATACAATTATAGCATGGATAATAAACGATTATAATGAACAAGGAAATATAATAATAACTAATTTATTATTGCCTCTAGGGCATATTTCAACAGTCTCCCACTTGCACTAGAGTCAATAATCTAGTTCACATCGCCATGTGATTAACACTCACATGTCACATCACCATGTGACCAACATCCAAGAGTTTACTAGTGTCATTAAACTAGTTCACATCATCATGTGATTAAGACTCAATGAGTTCTGGAGTTTGATCATGTTTTGGTTGTGAGAGAAGTTTTAGTCAACGGGCCTGCAACATTTAGATCCGTATGTACTTCGCAAATCTCTAGGTCATATTGTAAATGCTGCTTCCACGCTCCACTTGGAGCTATTCCAAATGGTTGCTCCACTATACGTATCCGATTTGCTACTCAGAGTCACTCGGATAGGTGTTAAAGCTTGCATCGACGTAACCCTTTGCGCCGAACTCTTTATCACCTCCATAATCGAGAAACATGTCCTTATTTACTCCAAGGACAATTTTAACCATTGTCCAATGATCCATTCCTGGATCATTCTTGTACCACTTGACTGACTCATGGCAAGGCACACTTTCGGTGCGGTACACAGCATATCATACTATAGAGCCTACGTCTGAAGCATAGGGGACGACATTCGTCCTTTCTCTCTCTTCTGCCGTGGTCGAGCTTTAACTCTTAACTTCATACCTTACAACTCAGGCAAGAACTCCTTCTTTGACTGATCCATCTTGAACACCTTCAAGATCATGTCAAGGTATGTGCTCTTTTGAAAGTACCATTTAGCGTTTTTGATCTATCCTCATAGATCTTGATGCTCAATGTTCAAGTAGCTTAATCCAGGTTTTCTATTGAAAAACACCTTTCAAATAACCCTATATGCTTTCCAGAAATTCTACATCATTTCTGATCAACAATATGTCAACAACATATACTCATCAGAAATGCTATAGTGCTCCCACTCACTTCTTTGGAAATACAAGTTTCTCATAAACTTTGCATAAACCCAAGATCTTTGATCATCTTATTGTTGGGGAACGTAGTAATTTCAAAAAAATTCCTACGCACACGCAAGATCATGGTGATGGCATAGCAACGAGAGGGGAGAGTGTTGTCCACGTACCCTCGTAGACCATAAGCGGAAGCGTTATGACAACGCGGTTGATGTAGTCGTACGTCTTCACGATTCGACCGATCCAAGCACCGAACGTACGGCACCTCCGTGTTCAGCACACGTTCAGCTCGATGACGTTCCCCGGGCTCCAATCCAGCAAAGCGTCGGGGATGAGTTCCGTCAGCACGACGGTGTGGTGACGATGATGATGTTCTACCGGCGCAGGGCTTCGCCTAAACTCCGCGACGATATGACCGAGGTGGAATATGGTGGAGGGGGCACCGCACACGGCTAAGGAACGATCCGTAGATCAACTTCTGTGTCATGGGGTGCCCCCTGCCCCCGTATATAAAGGAGCAAGGGAGGAGGAGGCGGCCGGCCTAGGAGGGGCGCGCCAAGGGGAGTCCTACTCCCACCGGGAGTAGGACTCCCTCCTTCCTTGTTGGAGTAGGAGAAAGGGGGAAAGAGGGGGAGAGGAGGAAGGAAAGGGGGGCCGCACCCCTTGTCCAATTCGGACCAGAGGGGGGCTGCGCGCCTCCTTCCTTTCGGCCTCTCTCCTCTATTCCCGTATGGCCCAATAAGGCCCATATACTCCCCGGCGAATTCCCGTAACTCTTCGGTACTCCGAAAAATACCCGAATCACTCGGAACCTTTCCGAACTCCGAATATAATCGTCCAATATATCGATCTTTACGTCTCGACCATTTCGAGACTCCTCGTCATGTCCCCGATCTCATCCGTGACTCCGAACTCCTTCGGTACATCAAAACTCATAAACTCATAATATAACTGTCATCAAAACCTTAAGCGTGCGGACCCTACGGGTTCGAGAACTATGTAGACATGACCTAGAACTATTCTCGGTCAATAACCAATAGCGTAACCTGAATGCTCATATTGGCTCCTACATATTCTACGAAGATCTTTATCGGTCAAACCGCATAACAACATACGTTGTTCCCTTTGTCATCGGTATGTTACTTGCCCGAGATTCGATCGTCGGTATCCAATACCTAGTTCAATCTCATTACTGGCAAGTCTCTTTACTCATTACGTAATGCATCATTCCGTAACTAACTCATTAGCTACATTG
This sequence comes from Triticum dicoccoides, assembly GCF_002162155.2. NCBI lineage: Eukaryota > Viridiplantae > Streptophyta > Magnoliopsida > Poales > Poaceae > Triticum > Triticum dicoccoides. Next base: position 668,449,984 of record NC_041389.1, on the reverse strand, counting down.
CTTGCAAGGCTTATAGTGATTTGCATTACCGAGAGGGCCCAGAGATACCTCTCCGACAATCGGAGTGACAAAACATAATCTCGAAATACGCCAACCCAACATGTACCTTTGGAGACACCTGTAGTACTCCTTTATAATCACCCAGTTATGTTGTGACGTTTGGTAGCACCCAAAGTGTTCCTCCGGCAAACGGGAGTTGCATAATCTCATAGTTACAGGAACATGTACAAGTCATGAAGAAAGTAATAGCAACATACTAAACGATCAAGTGATAGGCTAACGGAATGGGTCATGTCAATCACATCATTCTCCTAATGATGTGACCTCATTAATCAAATGACAACACATGTCTATGGTTAGGAAACAAAACCATCTTTGATTAATGAGCTAGTCAAGTAGAGGCATACTAGTGACTATATGTTTGTCTATGTATTCACACATGTATCATGTTTCTGGTTAATACAATTCTAGCATGAATAATAAACATTTATCATGAAATAAGGAAATAAATAATAACTTTATTATTGCCTCTAGGGCATATTTCCTTCAGTCTCCCACTTGCACTATAGTCAATAATCTAGTTCACATCGCTATGTGATTTAACACCAATATTCACATCTGCATGTGATTAATACCCATAGTTCACATCATCATGTGATCAACACCCAAAAGGTTTACTAGAGTCAATAATCTAGTTCACATCGCTATGTGATTAACACCCAAAGAGTACTAAGGTATGATCATGTTTTGCTCGTGAGAGAGGTTTAGTCAACGGGTCTGTCATATTACAGAGTCGTATGTATTTTGCAAATATTCTATGTCTACAATGCTTTGCATCGAGCTACTCTAGCTAATTGCTTCCACTTTCAATATGTATCCAGATTGAGACTTAAAGTCATCTGGATCAATGTAAAAGTTTGCATCGATGTAACTTTTACGACGAACTCTTTTATCACCTCCATAATTGAGAAACATCTCCTTATTCCACTAAGGATAATTTTGACCAGTGATCTACTCTTAGATCACTATTGTACTCCCTTGCCAAACCAGGGCAGAGTATACAATAGTTCTGGTCCATAGCATGGCATACTTTTATAGAACCTATGACTGATGCATAGGGAATGACTTTCATTCTCTTTCTATTTTCTGTTGTGGTCGGGATTTGAGTCTTACTCAATTTCATACCTTGCAACATAGGCAAGAACTCTTTCTTTGACTGTTCCATTTTGAACTACTTCAAAAAATTTATCAAGGTATGTACTCATTGAAAAACTTATCAAGCGTCTTGATCTATCTATATAGATCTTGATGCTCAATGTGTGAGCAGCTTCACCGAGGTCTTTCTTTGAAAGAAATCCTTTCAAACACTCCTTTATGCTTTGCAGAATAATTCTACATTATTTCCGATCAACAATATGTCATTCACATATACTTATCAGAAATGTTGTAGTGCTCCCACTCACTTTCTTGTAAATACAGGCTTCACCGTAAGTCTGTACAAAATTATATGCTTTGATCAACTTATCAAAGCGTATATTCCAACTCTGAGATGCTTGCACCAGTCCATTGATGAATCGTTAGAGCTTGCACATTTTGTTAGCACCTTTCGGATCGACAAAAACTTCTGGTTGTATCATATACAACTCTCCTTTAAGAAAACCATTAAGGAATGCAGTTTTGACATCCATTTGCCAGATTTCATAAAATGTGGCAATTGCTAACATGATTCAGACAGACTTAAGCATCGATACAAGTGAGAAAATCTCATCGTATTCAACACCTTGAACTTGTCGAAAACCTTTCGCAACAAGTCGAGCTTAGTAGATAGTAACACTACTATCAGTGTCCGTCTTCCTCTTGAATATCCATTTATTTAACATGGCTTGCTGATCATTGAGCAAGTCAATCAAAGTCCATACTGTGTTCTCATACATGGATCATATCTCAGATTTTATGGCCTCATGCCATTTCGCGGAATCTGGGCTCATCATCGCTTCCTCATAGTTCATAGGTTCATCATGGTCTAGTAACATGACTTCCAGAACATGATTACCGTACCACTCTGGTGCGGATCTTACTCTGGAAGACCTACGAGGTTTGGTAGCAACTTGATCTGAAGTTTCATGATCATCATCATTAACTTCCTCACTAATTGGTGTAGGAATCACTGGAACTGATTTCTGTGATGAACTACTTTCCAATAAGGAAGAAGGTACAATTACCTCATCAAGTTCAACTTTCCTCCCACTCACTTCTTTCGAGAGAAACTTTTTCTCTAGAAAGGATCCATCTTAGCAACGAAATAACTTGCCTTTGGATCTATGATAGAAGGTGTGCCCAATAGTTACCTTTGGGTATTCTATGAAGACGCACTTCTCCGATTTGGGTTCGAGCTTATAAGGTTGAAAACCTTTTTCATATAAGCATTGCAACTCCAAACTTTAAGAAATGACAGCTTAGGTTTACTGCTAAACCATAGTTCATACGGTGTCGTCTCAACAGATTTAGATGGTGCCCTATTAAACGTGAATGCAGCTGTCTCTAATGTATAACCCCAAAACAATAGTGGTAAATTAGTAAGAGACATCATAGATCGCACCATATCCAATAAAGTGCGGTTACGATGTTCGGACACACCATAACGTTGTGGTGTTCCAGGTGGCATGAGTTGTGAAACTATTCCACATTGTTTTAATTGAAGACCAAACTCGTAACTCAAATATTCGTCTCCGCGATCAGATCGCAGAAACTTTATTTTCTTGTTACGATGATTTTTCCACTTCACTCTGAAATTCTTTGAACCTTTCAACTATTTCAGACTTATGTTTCATCAAGTAGATATACCCATATCTGCTCAAATCATCTTGTGAAGGTCAGAAAATAACGATACTTGCCATGAGCATCAACACTCATTGGATCGCATACATCGATATGTATTATTTCCAATAAGTCAGTAGCTTGTTCCATTGTTCCGGAGAACGGAGTTTTAGTCATCTTGCCCAAAAGGCACGGTTCGCAAGCATCAAATGATTCATAACCAAGTAATTCCGAAAATCCATCTTTATGGAGTTTCTTCATGCACTTTACACCGATATGACCCAAACGGCAGTGCCACAAATAGGTTGCACTATCATTATTAACTTTGCATCCTTTGGCATCAATATTATGAATATGTGTATCACTACGATCGAGATCCAACAAACTATTTTCATTGGGTGTATAACCATTGAAGGTCTTATTCATGTAAACAGAATAACAATTATTCTTTAACTTCAAATGAATAACTATATCGCAATAAACATGATCAAATCATATTCATGCTCAACGCAAACGCTAAATAACATTTATTAAGGTTTAACACTAATCCCGAAAGTATAGGGAGTGTGTGATGATGATCATGTCAATCTTGGAACTATTTCCAACACTCATCGTCACTTCCCCTCAACTAGTCTCTGTTTATTCTGTAACTCCTGTTTCGAGTTACTAATCTTAGTAACCGAACAAGTATCAAATACTCAGGAGCTACTATAAACACTAGTAAGGCACACATCAATAACCTGTATATCAAATATACCCTTGTTCACTTTTCCATCCTTCTTATCCACCAAATATTCAGGGCATTTCCGCTTCCAGTGACCATTTCCTTTGCAGTGTAAGCACTCAGTTTCAGGCTTTGGTCCAGCTTTGGTCTTCTTCACGGGAGTGACAACTTGCTTGCCATTCTACTTGAAGTTCCCTTTCTTTCCCTTTGCCCTTTTCTTGAAACTAGTGATCTTGTCCACCATCAACACTTGATGTTTTTCTTTGATTTCTACCTTCGTCAATTTCAGCATCACGAAGAGCTCGGGAATCGTTTTCATCATCCCTTGCATTATAGTTCATCACGAAGTTCTACTAACTTGGTGGTGGTGACTAGAGAATTCTGTCAATCACTATCTTATCTGGAAGATTAACTCCTACTTGATTCAAGCGATTGTACTACCCAGACAATCTGAGCACATGCTCACTAGTTGAGCGATTCTCCTCCATCTTTTAGCTATAGAACTTGTTGGAGACTTCATATCTCTCAACTCGGGTATTTGCTTGAAATATTAACTTCATCTCCTGGAACATTTCATATGGTCCATGACGTTCAAAACTTTTTTGAAATACCGATTCTAAGCCATAAAGCATGGTGCACAAAACTATCAAGTAGTCATCATATTGAGCTAGACAAACGTTCATGACGTCTGCATCTGCTCCTGCAATAGGTCTGTCATCTAGCGGTGCATTAAGGACATAATTCTTCTGTGCAGCAATGAGGATAAACCTCAGATCACGGATCCAATCCGCATCATTGCTACTAACATCTTTCAACTCAATTTTCTCTAGGAACATATCAAAATAAACATATGAAAGCAACAACACAAGCTATTGATCTATAACATAATTTGCAAAATGCTACCAGGACTAAGTTCATGATAAATTAAAGTTCAATTAATCATATTACTTAAGAACTCCCACTTAGAAAGACATCCCTCTAATCCTCTAAGTGATTACGTGATCCATATCAACTAAACCATAACCGATCATCACGTGAGATGGAGTAGTTTTCAATGGTGAACATCACTATGTTGATCATATCTACTATATAATTCACGCTCGACCTTTCGGTCTCCGTGTTCCGAGGCCATATCTGTATATGCTAGGCTCGTCAAGTTTAACCTGAGTATTCCGCGTGTGCAAAACTAGCTTGCACCCGTTGTAGATGGACGTAGAGCTTATCACACCCGATCATCACGTGGTGTCTGGGCACGACGAACTTTGGCAACGGTGCATACTCAGGGAGAACACTTCTTGATAATTAGTGAGAGATCATCTTAAAATGCTACCGTCAATCAAAGCAAGATAAGATGCATAAAGGATAAACATCACATGCAATCAATATAAGTGATATGATATGGCCATCATCATCTTGTGCTTGTGATCTCCATCTCCGAAGCACCGTCGTGATCACCATCGTCACCGGAGCGACACCTTGATCTCCATCGTAGCATCATTGTCGTTTACACCATCTATTGCTTCTACGACTATCGCTACCGCTTAGTGATAAAGTAAAGCAATTACAGGGCGTTTGCATTTCATACAATAAAGCGACAACCATATGGCTCCTGCCAGTTGCCGATAACTTCGGTTACAAAACATGATCATCTCATACAATAAATATAGCATCACGTCTTGACCATATCACATCACAACATGCCCTGCAAAAACAAGTTAGACGTCCTCTACTTTGTTGTTGCAAGTTTTACGTGGCTGCTATGGGCTTAGCAAGAACCGTTCTTACCTACGCATCAAAACCACAACGATAGTTCGTCAAGTTAGTGCTGTTTTAACCTTCGCAAGGACCGGGCGTAGCCACACTCGGTTCAACTAAAGTTGGAGAAACTGACACCCGCCAGCCACCTGTGTGCAAAGCACGTCGGTAGAACCAGTCTCGCGTAAGCATACGCGTAATATCGGTCCGGGCCACTTCATCCAACAATACCGCTGAACCAAAATATGACATGCTGGTAAGCAGTATGACTTGTATTGCCCACAACTCACTTGTGTTCTACTCGTGCATATAACATCAACGCATAAAACCTAGGCTCGGATGCCACTGTTGGGGAACGTAGTAATTTCAAAAAAAATCCTACGCACACGCAAGATCATGGTGATGGCATAGCAACGAGAGGGGAGAGTGTTGTCCACGTACCCTCGTAGACCGTAAGTGGAAGCGTTATGACAACGCGGTTGATGTAGTCGTACGTCTTCACGATTCGACCGATCCAAGCACCGAACGTACGGCACCTCCGTGTTCAGCACACGTTCAGCTCGATGACGTTCCCCGGGCTCCAATCCAGCAAAGCGTCGGGGATGAGTTCCGTCAGCACGACGGTGTGGTGACGATGATGATGTTCTACCGGCGCAGGGCTTCGCCTAAACTCCGCGACGATATGACCGAGGTGGAATATGGTGGAGGGGGGCACCGCACACGGCTAAGGAACGATCCGTAGATCAACTTCTGTGTCATGGGGTGCCCCCTGCCCCCGTATATAAAGGAGCAAGGGAGGAGGAGGCGGCCGGCCTAGGAGGGGCGCGCCAAGGGGAGTCCTACTCCCACCGGGAGTAGGACTCCCTCCTTCCTTGTTGGAGTAGGAGAAAGGGGGAAAGAGGGGGAGAGGAGGAAGGAAAGGGGGGCCGCACCCCTTGTCCAATTCGGACCAGAGGGGGGCTGCGCGCCTCCTTCCTTTCGGCCTCTCTCCTCTATTCCCGTATGGCCCAATAAGGCCCATATACTCCCCGGCGAATTCCCGTAACTCTCCGGTACTCCGAAAAATACCCGAATCACTCGAAACCTTTCCGAACTCTGAATATAGTCGTCCAATATATCGATCTTTACGTCTCGACCATTTTGAGACTCTTCGTCATGTCCCCGATCTCATCCGGGACTCCGAACTCCTTCGGTACATCAAAACTCATAAACTCATAATATAACTGTCATCGAAACCTTAAGTGTGCGGACCCTACGGGTTCGAGAACTATGTAGACATGACCTAGAACTATTCTCGGTCAATAACCAATAGCGGAACCTAGATGCTCATATTGGCTCCTACATATTCTACGAAGATCTTTATCGGTCAAACCGCATAACAACATACGTTGTTCCCTTTGTCATCGGTATGTTACTTGCCCGAGATTCAATCGTCGGTATCCAATACCTAGTTCAATCTCGTTACTGGCAAGTCTCTTTACTCGTTACGTAATGCATCATTCCGTAACTAACTCATTAGCTACATTGCTTGCAAGGCTTATAGTGATGTGCATTACCGAGAGGGCCCAGAGATACCTCTTCGACAATCGGAGTGACAAAACATAATCTCAAAATACGCCAACCCAACATGTACCTTTGGAGACACCTGTAGTACTCCTTTATAATCACCCAGTTACGTTGTGACATTTGGTAGCACCCAAAGTGTTCCTCCGGCAAACGGGAGTTGCATAATCTCATAGTTACAGGAACATGTATAAGTCATGAAGAAAGCAATAGCAACATACTAAACGATCAAGTGCTAGGCTAACGGAATGGGTCATGTCAATCACATCATTCTCCTAATGATGTGACCTCATTAATCAAATGACAACACATGTCTATGGTTAGGAAACAAAACCATCTTTGATTAATGAGCTAGTCAAGTAGAAGCATACTAGTGACTATACGTTTGTCTATGTATTCACACATGTATCATGTTTCCGGTTAATACAATTCTAGCATGAATAATAAACATTTATCATGAAATAAGGAAATAAATAATAACTTTATTATTGCCTCTAGGGCATATTTCCTTCACTTATCAAAGTGCATATTCCAACTCCGAGATGCTTACTCCAGTCCATGGAAGGATCGCTGGAGCTAGCATACCTTTTAGCATCCTTAGGATCGACAAAACCTTTCTGATTGTATCACATACAACCTTTCCTTACGAAAACTGGTAAGGAAACTCGTTTGACATCCATCTGCCAGATTTCATAAATGCAGCTAATGCTAACATGATTTCGATGGACTTAAGCATCGCTACGGATGAGAAAATCTCATCGTAGTCAACTCCTTGAACTTGTGAAAAAACTCTTCGCCACAAGTCGAGCTTCATAGATGGTGACATTACCGTCCACGTCCGTCTTCTTCTTAAAGATCCATTTATCTCAATGGCTTGTCGATCATCGGGCAAGTCCACCAAAGTCCATGATCTGTTCTGATACATGGATCCTATCTCGGATTTCATGGCTTCTAACCATTTGTCGGAATTTGGGCCCACCATCACTTCTCCATAGCTTGTAGGTTCATTGTAGTCTAGCAACATAACCTTCAAGACAGGATTACTGTACCACTCTGAAGTAGTACGCATCCTTGTCACCCTACGAGGTACGGGAGTGACTTGATCCAAAACTTCATGATCACTATCATAAGCTTCTACTTCAATTGGTGTAGACGCCACAGGAACGACTTCCTGTGCCCTGCTACACACTAGTTGAAGTGGCGGTTCAATAACCTCATCAAGTCTCCACCATCCTCCCACTCAATTCTTTTGAGAGAAACTTTTCCTTGAGAAAGGACCCGTTTCTAGAAACAATTACTTTTGCTTCCGGATCTGAGATAGGAAGTATACCCAACTATTTTGGGTGTCCTATGAAGATGCATTTTTATCCGCTTTGGGTTCGAGCTCATCAACCTGAAACTTTTTCACATAAGCGTCGCAGCCCCAAACTTTTAAGAAACGACAACTTAGGTTTCTCCAAACGGTGTCGTCTCAACGGAATTACGTGGTACCCTATTAAAGTGAGTGCGGTTGTCTCTAATGCCTAACCCATGAACGATAGTGGTAATTCGATAAGAGACATCATGGTACGCACCATATCCAACAGGGTGCAACTATGATGTTCGGACACACCATCACACTATGGTGTTCCAGGCGGTATTAATTGTGAAACAATTTCCACAATGTCTCAATTGCATGCCAAAGCTCGTAACTCAGATACTCATTTCTATGATCATATCATAGACATTTTATCCTCTTGTCACAATGATCTTTAACTTCACTCTGAAATTACTTGAACCATTCAATAATTCAGACTTGTGTTTCATCAAGTAATTATACTCAACATCTACTTGAATCATCTGTGAAGTCAGAACATAACGATATTCACTGCATGCCTCAGCACTCATTTGGACTGCACACATCAAAATGTGTTACTTCCAACAGGTTGCTACCTTGTTCCATCTTACTGAAACCGAGGCTTTTCAGTCATCTTGCCCATGTGGTATGATTTGCATATCTCAAGTGATTCAAAATCAAGTGACTCCAAATGATCCATCTGCATGGAGTTTCTTCATGCGTATACACCAATAGACATGGTTCGCATGTCTCAAACTTTTCAAAAATGAGTGAGTCCAAAGATCCATCAACATGGAGCTTCTTCATGCGTTTTATACCAATATGACTTACATGGCAGTGCCACAAGTAAGTGGTACTATCATTACTATCTTATATCTTTTGGCATGTACATGTGTATCACTACAATCGAGATTCAATAAACCATTCATTTTAGGTGCAAGACCATTGAAGGTATTATTCAAATAAATAGAGTAACCATTATTCTTCTTAAATGAATAACCGTATTGTGATAGACATAATCCAATCAAGTCTATGCTCAACGCAAACACCAAATAACAATTATTTAGGTTTAACACCAATCTCGATGGTAGAGGGAGCGTGCGATTCTTGATCACATCAACCTTGGAAACACTTCCAACACATATCGTCAGCTCACCTTTAGCTAGTCTCCGTTTATTCCGTAGCTTTTATTTCGAGTTACTAACACTTAGCAACCGAACCGGTATCTAATACCCTGGTGCTACTAGGAGTACTAGTAAATTACACATTAACATAATGTATATCCAATATACTTCTATCGACCTTGCCAGCCTTCTTATCTACCAAGTATCTAGGGTAATTCTGCTCCAGTGGCTGTTTCCCTTATTACAGAAGCACTTAGTCTCGGGTTTGGGTTCAACCTTGGGTTTCTTCACTGGAGCAGCAACTGATTTGCCGTTTCATGAAGTGCCCCTTCTTGCCCTTGCCCTTCTTGAAACTAGTGGTTTCACTAACCATCAACAATTGATGCTCCTTCTTGATTTCTACTTTCGCGGTGTCAAACATCGTGAATATCTCAAGGATCATCATATCTATCCCTGATTAGTTATAGTTCATCACGAAGCTCTAGCAGCTTGGTGGCAATGACTTTGGAGAAACATCACTATCTCATATGGAAGATCGACTCCCACTCAATTCAAGTGATTGTTGCACTCAGACAATCTGAGCACAAGCTCAACGATTGAGCTTTTCTCCCTTAGTTTGCAGGCTAAGAAAATCGTCGGAGGTCTCATACCTCTTGACGTGGGCACGAGCCTGAAATCCCAATTTCAGCCCTCAAAACATCTCATATGTTCCGCGACGTTTCGAAAACGTCTTTGGTGCCTCTATTCTAAACCATTTAACTGAACTATCGCGTAGTTATCAAAACGTGTATGTCCGATGTTCGCAACATCCACAGACGATGTTTGGGGTTCAGCACACTGAGCGGTGCATTAAGGACATAAGCTTTCTACTGATCGCATAATCGCTACTGTCAACTTTCAACTATATTTTCTCTAGGAACATATCTAAACAATGGAACTATAGCGCGAGCTTACGACATAATTTGCAAAGATCTTTTGACTATGTTCTGGATAATATAGTTCATCTCATGAACTCCCACTCAGATAGACATCCCTCTAGTCATCTAAGTGATTACATGATCCGAGTCAACTAGGCCGTGTCCGATCATCACGTGAGACGGACTAGTCATCATCGGTGAACATCTTCATGTTGATCGTATCCTCCATACGACTCATGCTCGACCTTTCGGTCTCTTGTGTTCCGAGGCCATGTCTGTACATGCTAGGCTCGTCAAGTTAACCTAAGTGTTTCACGTGAGTAAATCTGGCTTACACCCGTTGTATGTGAACGTAAGAATCTATCACACCCGATCATCACGTGGTGCTTCGAAACGATGAACTTTCGCAACGGTGCACAGTTAGGGGGAACACTTTCTTGAAATTTTAATGAGGGATCGTCTTATTTACTACTATCGTTCTAAGAAAATAAGATGCATAAACATGATAAACATCACATGCAATCAAAAAGTGACATGATATGGCCAATATCATTTTTCTCCTTTTGATATCCATCTTCGGGGCTCCATGATCATCATCGTCACCGGCATGACACCATGATCTCCATCATCGTGTCTCCATGAAGTTGTCTCGCCAACTTATTACTTCTACTACTATGGCTACCGGTTAGCAATAAAGTAAAGTAATTACATGGCATTGTTCAATGACACGCAGGTCATACAATAAATAAAGACAACTCATGTGGCTCCTACCGGTTGTCATACTCATCGACATGCAAGTCATGATTCCTATTACAAGAACATGATCAATCTCATACATCACATATCATTCATCACATTCTTCTTGGCCATATCACATCACATAGCATACCCTGCAAAAACAAGTTAGACGTCCTCTAATTGTTGTTTGCATGTTTTACGTGGCTGCTATGGGTTTCTAGCAAGAACGTTTCTTACCTACACAAAACCACAACGTGATATGCCAATTTCTATTTACCCTTCATAAGGACCCTTTTCATCGAATCCGTTCCGACTAAAGTGGGAGAGACTGGCACCCGCTAGCCACCTTATGCACCAAGTGCATGTCAGTCGGTGGAACCTGTCTCACGTAAGTGTACGTGTAAGGTCGGTCTGGGCCGCTTCATCCCACAATACCATCGAAACAAGATTGGACTAGTAACGGTAAGCATATTGAACAAAATCAACACCCACAACTACTTTGTGTTCTACTCGTGCAAAGAATCTACGCAATAGACCTAGCTCATGATGCCACTGTTGGGGAACGTAGCAGAAATTCAAAATTTTCCTACGTGTCACCAAGATCTATCTATGGAGAAACCAGCAACGAGGGGAAGGAGAGTGCATCTACATACCCTTGTAGATCGCTAAGCGGAAGCGTTCAAGAGAACGGGGTTGAAGGAGTCGTACTCGTCGTGATCCAAATCACCGGAGATCCTAGTGCCGAACGGATGGCACCTCCGCGTTCAACACACGTACAGTCCGGTGACGTCTCCCATGCCTTGATCCAGCAAGGAGAGAGGGAGAGGTTGGGGAAGACTCCGTCCAGCAGCAGCACGACGGCGTGGTGGTGGTGGAGGAGCGTGGCAATCCTGCAGGGCTTCGCCAAGCACCGGGGGAGAGGAGGAGTACTTGGGAGAGGGGGAGGGCTGCGCCAGAACTTTGGTGCGGCTGCCCTCCCACCCCCCACATATATATAGGGGCAAGGGAGAGGGGGGCCGGCCCCCTCAGATCCAATCTGAGGAGGGGGCGGCGGCCAGGGGGGTTGCCTTGCCCCCCAAGGCAAGGGGGGCGCCCCCTTTTAGGGTTTCCCCCAAGCCCTAGGCGCCTTGGGCCTTGGTGGGGGGCGCACCAGCCCACCTGGGGCTGGTCCCCTCCCACACTTGGCCCATGCAACCCTCTGGGGCCGTTGGCCCCACTTGGTGGACCCACGGGACCCTCCCGGTGGTCCCGGTACATTACCGATAGCACCCGGAACTTTTCCGGTGACCAAAACAGGACTTCCCATATATAAATCTTTACCTCCGGACCATTCCGGAACTCCTCGTGACATCCGGGATCTCATCCTGGACTCCGAACAACATTCGGTAACCACATACAAACTTCCTTTATAACCCTTGCGTCATCGAACCTTAAGTGTGTAGACCCTACGGGTTCGGGAACCATGCAGACATGACCGAGACGTTCTCCGGTCAATAACCAACAGCGGGATCTGGATACCCATGTTGGCTCCCACATGTTCCACGGTGATCTCATCGGATGAACCACGATGTCAAGGACTCAATCGATCCCGTATACAATTCCCTTTGTCTAGCGGTATTGTACTTGCCCGAGATTCGATCGTCGGTATACCGATACCTTGTTCAATCTCGTTACCAGCAAGTCTCTTTACTCGTTCCGTAACACATCATCCCGTGATCAACCCCTTGGTCACATTGTGCACATTGTGATGATGTCCTACCGAGTGGGCCCAGAGATACCTCTCCGTCACACGGAGTGACAAATCCCAGTCTTGATTCGTGCCAGCCCAATAGACACTTTCGGAGATACCTGTAGTGCACCTTTATAGCCACCCAGTTACGTTGTGATGTTTGGTACACCCAAAGCATTCCTACGGTATCCGGGAGTTGCACAATCTCATGGTCTAAGGAAAAGATACTTGACATTAGAAAAGCTTTAGCATACGAACTACGATCTTTGTGCTAGGCTTAGGATTGGGTCTTGTCCATCACATCATTCTTCTAATGATGTGATCCCGTTATCAATGACATCCAATCTCCATGGTCAGGAAACCGTAACCATCTATTGATCAACGAGCTAGTCAATTAGAGGCTTACTAGGGACATAGTGTTGTCTATGTATCCACACATGTATCTGAGTTTCCTTTCAATACAATTATAGCATGGATAATAAATGATTATCATGAACAAGGAAATATAATAATAACTAATTTATTATTGCCTCTAGGGCATATTTCAAACAGGTTATCAAGATCAACTGTTGGTTCTATCTCAACATCATTGTCTGGTTCTTTATTATTTCGTTGAGTATCTTCACGAACCTCATCGTTATTTTTTTCATTATCAGAAGGTGAGTGTTCACTACCAGATTGAGTTTCAGCATCAGAGATAGAAACTTCATTATCATTATCAGGAGGATTTTCTACTTCATGTTCACTAGAGGCATGCAAAGTCCTATCATTTTTCTTCTTCCTTTTCTTTTTAGAAGGACTATGTGCATCAGTGTTAACCCTTTGAGAGTCTTGTTCAATTCTTTTTGGGTGTCCCTCAGGATAAAGTGGTTCCTAAGTCATCCTACCTCCTCCAGTCATTACTCTAACAACATGATCATTGATATTATTATTCATTTCATCTAACAACTCTCTTTGAGATTTAGCAACTTGTTCTAGCTGAGTTTGAACCATAGAAGCATGCTTTCTCACACCTTTAACATCATTTGAGATTCTAAATAACAAGTCACTCAAGCGAGCAATCATATCAGAATTGTATTTCAACTGTTTCATAACATTTGCATTGAAGTGATCTTGCTTTCTAATGTAATTTTCAATCTCATAAAGGCATTAGCTAGGGTGCATATTGTGAGGATTATCATTATCATTGAATTTCATTAGAGAACTTACCTCTACCACCTTAGGTGGTGGTGGTGTGTCAAGCCCATGTATTTCTTCAATAGGAGGTAAATTTTTGACATCCTCAGCTTTAATACCTTTTTCTCTCATAGATTTCTTTGCCTCTTGCATATCTTCAGGACTAAGATGTAAGATACCCCTCTTCTTCGGAGTGGGTTTAGGTGGTGGTTCAGGAAGAGTCCAATCATCATAATTTTTCAATATGTTGTTCGATAATTCTTCAGCTTGCCCAATAGTTCATTCCCTGAAAACACAACCAGCACAACTATCTAGGAAATCCCTAGAAGCATCGTTAGTCCATTATAGAATATATCGAGTATTTAATTTTTCTTAAGAAGATGCTCCGGTAAAGCATTAAGCAATTGGAGAAGCCTCCCCCAAGATTGTGGAAGACTCTCTTCTTCAATTTTCACAAAGTTAAATATTTCCTATAAGGCACCTTGTTTCTTATGAGCAGGGAAATATTTTTCAGAGAAGTAATAAATCATATCATGGGACTGCGCACACAACCAGGAGCAAGAGTATTGTACCAAGCTTTGGCATCACCATTTAATGAGAACGGAAATAATTTGAGAATATAATAATAGCGAATTTTCTCATCATGAGCAAAAAGGGTGGCTATGTCATTCAACTTAGTCAGATGTGCCACAACAGTTTTAGTTTCATAACCATGGAAAGGATCAGACTCAACCAAAGTAATCAACTCTGGGTCGACAGAGAATTCATAATCCTTATCGTCAACAAAGATAGGTGAAGTAGCAAACTGAGGATCACATTTCATTTTAGCATTCAAAGTATTTTCATTATACTTGCATAATAATTTTTCTAGATCATCTCTATCCTTACAAGCAAGAATATCCCTAGTTGCCTCCTCATCCATAACATAACCTTCCAGTACCTTTGGCAATTCATATCTAGGAGGGCTAGTTCTAATAGGTGTTTCAAGATTTTCAGTTCCAAACTCTTCATCGGTTTCAACATTCTCAAAAGCTTTAGTTCTAGCAAGTTGTTCATCAAGAAATTCACCTAGTGGCACATTATCATCAAGCAAGGTACTAGCATCATCATAAATATCATTCATAGCAGAAGTAGCATCATCAATAACTTGCGACATATCAGGATTAATAGCATGTGGTGGTGTTGCAAGTTTACTTATAACATAAGGTGAATCAAGTGCCGAGCTAGATGGCAGTTCCATACCTCCCCTCGTCTTAGAGGGAAAATCTTAGTCTTAGCCATCCTTCAGATTCTTCATAGTGACAATGTAATAGTAATCCCAAGTGACTCACCAAATATAGCTATGCTCCCCCGCAATGGTGCCAGAAAAAGGTCTTGATAACCCACAAGTATAGGGGATCGCAACAGTTTTCGAGGGTAGAGTATTCAACCCAAATTTATAGATTCGACACAAGGGGAGTCAAAGAATATTTGCAAGTATTAGCAACTGAGTTGTCAATTCAATCACACTTGGAGATTAATTATCTGCTGCAAAGTGATCCGTAGCACAGTAATATGATAGCTTTGATAGTAGTGGTAGCAGCAACAGTAATGGTAACAGTGATAGTAATAGTTTTGTAGCAGTGACAATAGTAACAACAGAAGTAGTAACTTAGCAAGATCAATATGTAGGAAAATCGTAGGCATTGGATCGGCGATTTTCTGGATGATATTCATCATGTGACAGTTACAACCTAGGGTGATATGGTACTAGCTCTAGTTCATAAATATAATGTAGGCATGTATTCCATAAATAGTCATACATGCTTATGGAAAGAACTTGCATGACATGTTTTGTCCTACCCTCCCGTGGCAGCGGGGTCCTATTGGAAACTAAGGGATATTAAGGCCTCCTTTTAATAGAGAACCGTAACAAAGCATTAACACATAATGAATATATGAACTCCTCAAACTACGGTCATCACCAGGAAGTGTCCCGACTATTGTCACTCCGGGGTTGCCGGATCATAACACGTAGTGGGTGACTATAACTTGCAAGATCGGATCTAGAACATAGATATAATGGTGATAACATAAACGGTTCAGATCTGAAATCATGGCACCCGGGCCCAAAGTGACAATCATTAAGCATGGCAAAGTCATAGCGACATCAATCTCAGAAGATAATGGATACTAAGGATCAAGCCCTAACAAAACTAACTCGAACATGATGAATCTCATCCAACTCCTCACCGACTAGCGAGCCTATGAAGGAATTACTCTCTCCTCGTGGGGAGCATCATGGAATTGGCGATGGAGAAGGGTTGGTGATGATGAAGATCTGGCCGGAGCCCCAAACGGACTCCAGATCTGGCCTCCCGATGAAGAATAGAAGGTGGCGGTGGCTCCGTATTCTGAAACGCGATAATTCTTCTTCCTCAATTTTTTTTCTGGAAACATGTGATTTTATAGCGTTGGTTTCAGGGTCTACGGGGCCACCAGGTAGGGACAATCCACCTGGGCGCACCTGGAGGGGGCGCACACTGGTGGGTTGTGCCCACCCAGGTGCCCCCTCCGGTGGTTCTTGGCTCCAAAAATTCTCTTTTATTGAATAAAAAATCCTCACAACTTTCGTTCCAATCCGAGAACTTTTATTTCTGCACAAAAACAACACGATGGTAGTTCTACTGAAAACAGCATCAGTTCGGGTTAGTTTTATTCAAATCATGCAAATTAGAGTCCAAAACAAGAGGAAAAGCGTTAGAAATAGTAGATACGACAGAGACGTATCAGCCCCTTTGCCCACAAATTAACCCATGAAGAGCAAAATGTATTGCCAGTTCTATGAGAAAACGTTAACTTCAGTGCACAAAAACTACCAAACTTTTTAGAAGAATGCTCATAGTTTATACTCTTGCGGTGCATTCATTCATTGTGATGCAAGGATAATTGACGTGGAGTCTCTTAGAAAACTAGGCTGGAGTAGGATGACCATCCTGCTCCATGCTCCCTGATGACCCACCAGTATAGAGGATGAATTACAGTCCTTTCGATAAGTAAGAGTGTCAAACCCAACGAGGAGCAGAAGGAATTGATAGGCAGTTTTCAGTAAGGATTTTACTGCTAGTGCTATAAGATAGTTGTGATAGATAGTTTGATAACAAGATAATTGGTAACAACTAGCAAGTAACAAAAGTGGCAAGGTGCGTCAAGTGGCCAGATCCTTAATTGAGCTAAGGACAAGCTGGTAATACTTATAGTAATCAAAACTCTCTTGAGGACATGGGGAAATATTGCCAAGTTATTTTCACCATGATTCATCGACTTAATGTTCATTGCCTTGATACGTGTATGTGGGTGGACCGGAGCTAAGGCAATGTTCTTACTTAAAAAAACTAATTATGATTATACCCTCCATGCAAGCATCCGCAAATACAAGAGAAGTAATTAAGATAAATCTAACCATAGAATTAAACATGTGGATCCAAAACAGCCCTTCACGGAACAAGTCATAAACTAGGGTTTAGGTTTCTATCACTCCCACAACCCATCATCTACAAAATAATTCCACAGTGACTTCTCCTAGGCCCAAAGATGGTGAAGTATCATGTAGCTGATGTTCACATAACACCACTAGAGGAAGAACAACAAAACATAATGTAAAAACATTGAATAGTGATCAACTTCACATGATTACTAATAATAAGACTTCTGACATGTCCTCAAGAACAAATAGAACTACTCACAACTCGTCATGTTGATAATGACCAATGGGTATAAATATGTGTTTAGCAATCTAAATATAATAATCTTCCACCAAGTAAACCAGCAAGCATCAACTACAAGATGTAATCAACACTACTAGCACCCCCAGGTATCAATCTGAGGTTTGATACAAAGATTGAACAGAATAGATGAACTATGGTTTGGAGATGAGATGGTGATGATGAATATGATGATTCCCATGATGAGGAGAGCATTGGTGATGATGAAGGCTTCATTGTCCCCCTCCCGGAGGGAAGTATCCCCGATAGAATCGCTCCACTAGAGAGCAAAAGTGCTCCTACCCCGGTTCCGTCTCGAGACGGTAACAGGAAGTCCCGAAACTCCTCTCTTTATTATTATTTTCTAGGGAAAAAGAAATATATATAGTAGAAGGACGTCGGGTGGGGACCTGCCAAGGGTCCAAAAGCCCAGGTGGTGCGGCTAGAGGAGTGACCGCGCCACCTGCCCTTGTGGCCGGCTGGTGGCCCCCCTCTGGTATATTTTTGCTTCAGTATTTCTTATATATTTCAAAATAATTCTCTAGAAATTCACGCTTCATTTTGAGCTCTTTAGAATTTCAATATCTTCTGTAATTTTTCCATGTTTGAATTTTAGCTGCCCTTAATCCTCCTTTCTTGATGTATCTTGCATTTTAAATGGAGAAAATGCATTAGAATTGCATCATACTATGAAATATGATGTTGAAATAATTTAAATAATAGTATAAAATAATGATGTAAAATAGGTGTATCAACTCCCGCAAGCTTAGACTCCGCTTGTCCTCAAGCGAATAACGAAGTCAGTAAACATGACCACAGCTTTATAGAGAGAGGTGTCGATAAATAAAGAATACGAACATGGCAGCATCATATTAATAAGCGTCATTATATATCATAAACAACAACTTTACGTCGTAAAACTTCTTATGATCAATTAACAATCTATCCACATGTTAAAGTATGGACAGTAAACTCTCTTGAAATTCAACAAACTATGTTTTCAATCATTAAGCAATTGCAATTCATCTTATTTTCTTGAGGAGTCTACATAAGATTTTTTGTTTAACAAACTTCACATACTCAACTATCATATAGTTTTTTGATTTGTGGCACTTAAAGCATATTTTTAAAACAAGTTGTTTCAATCGGACAGAAAGGAAGACGGGGGTTTAATGTTTCATCTCACAACTTATTTATCTCAGGGATAATTATCAACAAGAATAATGCATGCTCATATATATTCAACTGGATATATTTGTCTGGATCTTTCCGAACCACATAATGTTTGCCAAGTGAAGAGTATTTGAGATTGGAATAAAGAGGATTTGGCTCATGCATATATAGAAAGTAAAGTTTTAATAGGAAAAGTAAAAGATAGAATCTTCACAGAGAGAGATAGAGGTTGACATGCGTTTTTGAATTAGACGTCTAAACTCTTAATGAAAAAGAACATTACTTTAATATTGCCCCTTAGAATAATGGCATTTACTCGTTCCGTTCCATAATGTAGTGCATGTAGATTTTTCGAAAAGTCAAACCTCACAAATTGAACCAAATTTGTAGAGAAAAATATTTACATCTATAATGCCAGACATACATCATTAGGTTCATCATACGATGTAGTTTCATATTTTGAATATTTGGTATTGTAGATATAAATAGTTATCTCTATAAACTTGGTCAAATTTTACAAAGTTTGACTTTTCAAAAAATCTATACGCACTACATTATGCAACGGAGGGAACATTGAGCACGCTGCCGCTTTTATTACTCCTCCATCACAAGTTCTCACAAAATTTATTTTCCTTTCAATAAAAGATTACACATATTTAAAGCAATTTTATTGCATACACCAATAACAACTTACTTGAAGGATCTTGCTCAATTCATAGGTAGGTATAGTGGACTCTCGGAAAAAAAAACTAGGTTTAAAGATTTGGATGCACAAGCAGTATCGCTACTTAGTACAAATTCATGGGTATTTAAACTCGAGTATCCAGGAATTTTCAATTTGATTTCCCAACGAAAATGGTAAACAAAACAAATTTAAACGTGCACCGGCCGGTTGCAATGTGAAGGGGTCCGTCTACTCTGTCCAGTACGCTCTCTCTTAAATATTCTGGTGACGTGGTATCGAGCAAGGCGAACTATAGACGCCGGCGGACCGGCCAAAATTTTGGCCGGTCACCCCGGTCCGTTGGATTCGTCCAGTAATACCCATCAGATCTCTACCCTCACATCATCCTCTATGCAAAAAACGATTCTTCCTCACGCCTCCTTGCACATCTCGCCGCGGCCACGCTTGCCGGCCATCGGTGACGCCAGTGCTTGCCTCCCACGGCCGCCCACGCGCTCCCCGGCCTTTCGCGCTCGTCCAAAAAGAGCGCGGCCGTCACCAGCCCTGCATACTGTGTTCGATGTAGCACGGACCACCGAGCCATCACTGTCCCCAGCATGGCAGCATTGTGTGGCCGTCGTAGCGTCGCTGGGCATGGAGCCATGGATATGGCAATCTCGGTGGCCATCCGAAACTCATGCTTGTTCCAGCAAGAACATACGTCCGTTGTAGCAAAATTTATTGTGGATGCATTTCTGCCTCGTTGTCGTTGCCGACACTCGACTGGTTCCAGCAAAAATACATGCCGGTGGTAGCAATTTATATTATGGATGCAGCTCCGCCTCGCCGTCGTCACCGACGCTCGACTGGTTCCAGTAAAAAGATATGCCGGATGTAGCATGTTTGTATGCTGACTGTAACATTTTTTACCGTGGTTTGCAGCTCCGCCGCGTCGCCTCTTGCTGCCGACGCTGGGCTAGGCTGGTTCCAGCGAAAAGATATGCCGGACGAAGCATTTTGGCGCACCGGTGGTAGCATCTTTGCCCCGTGGATGCAGCTTTGCCCTGTGCTACCGCTTGTTGTAGCAGACTTCCCCGTGGTAGCAAAATCCTCGTGGATGCATTCCGCCAGCCGCCCCATGGTTGTAGCTTCGTGTGCGAGCTCACACCATGGCCGGCCTCGTCACAGCTTTGCGGTACTTGCAGTCCCAGCAAGTGCAGGAGCGGCACACAGCACATGATGGCCGCCCCATCTCAAAGACGGTAACAGCCGAGCGCATGCGGGTGTGGTCGCGCCGAGCACCAACAGCAGCGCGCGATGGCGTATGTATGGAGGCGCTCTAGCGGGGCAGGAGTTTTGTGGAGCCGGATTGGAGGAGGGGGAGAACAGGGTGGGGGCGAACGAATGGTCCAGAACGCTTGGGGAAGAGGAATGGGATAAGGAAAAAGGAAAGTGGGCGGCGCGTGGGACCAATAGGACGTGTGGACACTGGACAGGACGCGACCGGCTCAGTTTCCGCCGGACGACCGGATACAAACATTACCCATCGAGCAATGCTACATGCACGAGGTGATTAAGGGGGTTTTACGGGATGGACCCACTTGGAAATTTGTGATTGGTCATTTGGAAAAATTAGCCCCACACCTTCCTG
Organism: Triticum dicoccoides; assembly: GCF_002162155.2. Lineage (NCBI taxonomy): Eukaryota > Viridiplantae > Streptophyta > Magnoliopsida > Poales > Poaceae > Triticum > Triticum dicoccoides. Next base: position 668,428,874 of record NC_041389.1, on the reverse strand, counting down.
AAAATCAGGGGGGGGAGGGGGGGCTAGTTTAGTTAGTTGGAAAGGCCCCGTAATTGCCATGTAAAGGTCTGTGAGTCTAGCATTTTTGCGTGGTATCTATCGTAAACAGGCGTGCGTCAAGCAATTTCCTATCCAAATTTGTTGCAAATTGTCCCTTTCTTCATTCTCCTAAACCTCTCTTTTCATCAAATGGTTGGCGTGCACAACCTTCGGCCTAGACTGGCAGCTGCTGGCGGCCGCCGGCGAACGCAGACACGTCAGCCAAGTCGCGGCCGCGTCATTGAGCTCACCTTCTCCCTGCAGTGGCACGCCATCGCCTACAGCAAGCTCTGGCTCTTCGACATGGAGGCCCTCCGCTCGGAGCCGCAGTGGCATGGCGTAGGAAGGACACCACAGCGGAGCACGGCCTCAAGCTCGCATCATGTCGAGTAACGTGATTGTATTAGGAAACTTAGGTTAGACTAGGAAATATTCTGGCTTGTCTTATACTTCAAGTAGATCATGTACTTATATATATATATGCCCACGAGGCACAAGCAATTCGATGAACTATATCACCAAATCTCTCTCTCCCTTCTAACATGGTATCTATCGCAAGTCGAGCCTAAACCCTAGCCACCGCCGCTTCCGCACCTGCGCGCCGCCCCCTGGGGCGGTCGGCCTCCATGACCATCGCCGGGGGCCGCGCCGCCCGTACCTAGGGTTCATCCACCGGTCGTGTTGACCGGCTGCCCTAGAGAGTCTTTTCCCCGAGTCTTGCTCCGGGGTTTTCTCTCTCCCGCCGGTCATCTTGGTCGTGCGGTTTTTTTTGGTTTTCGATCTATTCTTGATCATTTTGCGTCGCCCACCGCCGCCGTCGACCTCGAGCGCCTCTACTCCGACCCCGGCGCGACCAGCCGGCCTCTCCTCCGACCCGGCGGCCACGCGCGCCGAGGCGGCCCGTCGGGGCCAGCCGTCGTCCGCGCGTCGGTCCGCCCGTCGCCCTGCGCCGGCCGGCTCTGCCCTGCTTCGATCGGGACACCTGCATCGCCCCGACCCGGCGGCCTCGCGTCATGCGACGGCCAATCATAGCGTCGCTCGTGCGCCGGCACACCCATCGATCCACGTCACCCGCCTTCGCCGCGTCTGTACGGTGGCCCGGCGGTCTACCTCGCCGGCCTCGTCCTCGGCTGCGTCGGGACGGCTGCGTCAGGCTCGTCGGCTGCCTCAACTCGGGCGCCGCTACTCCGTTGGTCGCTCGGGCCTCGCTGCCCAGGCGCCGGCGTTGCTTTGGCAGCCCGGGTGCCAGTGCTGACAAGCTCGTCCGCACGACGTCTCACGCCATCCGCCGTCGTTGGCTTCATCTCGGACTCCGCCACCACCACGCCTCCACCAAGCGGCGTCCCCTACCTCGCGCGCGATCGGCTTAATCACCCGCTCGCCTCCATGATCCGCCTCATCTACGCCGCGCGACCGACCTGGCCCGTCGGTTACACGCGCCTCCGCAGGTCCCGTGAAGATCGTCCCCGAGTTTAGCGCGCTTCTCCACCGATCGAGCATCGGGCTGCCACTGCGTCGCCCCATCGGGCCGCAGCGCCGCCGCCCCGTGGTTCTCCTCGCGGCTGCATCGACTCGTGCCTCGCCACTGCTCGCTCCTTTGGGTCGTCGTGTCGTGATACGCGGTCCCCGCCGCCGCCCCGAGGCCGTCCACGCGGTTGCACCGACTCGCGAACCGTTGTTGCGTCGCCCCTTCGGTCCGCAGCGTCGCAGCTCGCGGTCCCCGCCATCGCCCCGACCCTCCTACCGCCGATGCGTCGCCCCTTCGGGCTGTAGCGCCGCGGCCCGCGGTCCGCTCCACACCCATCACGCGTCGACCTCCCATGATATGCACCGCGCCGTCTTCCTTGGCGCGGGAACGCCACCGTCCGCGCCGGTCTTCATCACACTGTCAGGATTCTTCGCCTACTTCGAGCATCGCCGCCGCACTCCTAACCTAGCCGCCGCCGTCGCTGCCTTCGTAGCCGCCGCTGCCGCCCGTCCACCCCCTTCATCTTTGTCCAAGCACCAGCCCATCGCCAGCGTCGTCGTCATTTACCCCGACAACTTCGTCTACTCCGACCACCGTTAGTGACATCGGCCCCGCGCAGATGGACGCCGCAATCGTCGTTGAGTTCTTCTCTGCTGGCCCCTCCGACTTCTCCAACATGGCGTACAGCTCATGCAGGTCCCTCGTCTACGCATGCCCGGTGTTGGCAATACCGATGCGTGCCTTCATCCACGACGTGTCCCCGAGCCTGGCAAGCCTGGTCGGCGCTTCGTCAACTTCGTCTTCATCCGCCTACGCATGCTCCGTGCTGGCAACACCGGTGCGTGCCTTCGTCCACAATGTGTCCCCGGGCTTGGGAAACCCGCCGCGATGCGTCGTCAACAACATTTTCTTCCCGGCGCACCCCTACTTCGGCACCACTGCGCCCATGCTAACTCGACGCCCTCTTGCGCCCGCGGCTCCACGGCGACTTCCTCAACACCGGCCACCCTGACTCAACATCGACCACGGCATTCTTTGCACGGCTACCTCGACCACGGCTCCGCCACCCACGCTCTCGGCTACATCGACAAACGGTACCAAGGGTTGTCGCCTGCTTGAGCAACCTCGTTTGTTTCCACTCCAGCCATGACTCTGCGATGCGTCGACCGTTACGACTGTGGGGGGTGTCCGTCGGCTTGCCTTCGGATTCTTCTCCAGTCTCACCGTCTGCGTCGCTACCGTTGTGACTGCGGGGGGATGTTGAGTAACGTGATTGTATTAGAAAACATAGGTTAGACTAGGAAATATTCTGGCTTGCCTTGTACTCCAAGTAGATCATGTACTCCTATATATATGCCCACGAGGCTCAAGCAATACGATGAACTATTCCACCAAATCTCTCTCTCTCCCTTCTAACAAAAACTACCCGTTCGCCAACGATGGGCTGCCATCAAGCAGTAATCAAGGGATGGTGCAGGCGTACGTTTCCCGGTATTACTACTTTACTAGTACCCGGACTCTAGCACCGCCGCCGGTGACACGGGGTTGCAGGCGTTATGGGCGGAGGAGCCCGTGGTCGCCGTCTCCTTCGGGAAGTTCCTGGACAACCCTGACAACGCTGGTGATGTTGGTGCTGGACGTGTTGTCCTGTCCAGACACTCCTCCAACGAGGAGTACCTCGGAGGGACGGAGACCGCGCCTTGGGGCTACGACACCACGGTGCAGGCGGCGTACCGGTGGCTCCACGAGCCGCTTCAGGAAGTGGAAGGAGATCGTCGATGGATGGAAAAGGACATGAAGCTCTGAGATGGCCGACGGCGGCGGGCCGTTGTCACTGCAGGTCGGTGGGCCCTGACCCGCTGCAAGCGTAGAGATCCAGGAAGCCGAGCACGTGGCCGCAAGACGGCAATTGCCGCATGTGTATGCGCGGGTGTTCCCGTTCAGCATCAGCTCCGGCTGCCGCCGACGGCGGTAGGTGGCGCCCTCCGTGCGAGTGTTAAACTTGTCCAAGTTCAGTTTCAACAGTTAAGTCAGTGTCGACAGTAGGTTTAGTTTTGACTGTTAAGTTCAGTGTGACTAGGTTCAGTTTCGGTGGTTATTTCTTCCGTCGTCAACACCGCCGGCATGATTATGAACTTGTTGCTCGTTCAATCACGGAAGCAGCCATGATACGGTCGATGAACACGGATACGTCGGAGCGTACTACTCCCTCTGTTCGGAATTACTCGTCCATTGTGACAAGTAATTCCGAACGGAGGGAGTACTATCTGGTTCGTGGCATCCACACCGTAAAGTCGACCGTCATACCCGCGGGAGCTGGCTGAAAGCGGCGGTGGAAGACATGTGCTGGATGACGGTGGTGTGCATGGGCACGGCGACCTTCCAGGCCTTGTTGAGGTCATGGAAGGTTTGTCTCTATTTCTCCATCTCCACTGAAACGCCCCCTAGAAAACGCCTCCCGTTCTGAACTCATCGAAAGGAGGACAAACTGAAAAAAAGACATGAGTACGGACCTCCTGTTGCTCCTCTGTTTCGCGAGTTGTTGTTGAACTCTGCATGAGCATATGGTCATGGTGGTTGGAAGGGAAAATATCAGTTGCTACCAGCACTTAGATGATAGCGTGATACGGACTTCTGGGCCGTTGGATCAGATCCAACGGCTCGTCGAAATCTATTGTACCTACGCGAAATTTTGACTCTCGGATAACTTCTTCGCAAAATGTTCAAGAGCTCCAGAAGCCATCGAACCTGAGATCCAATGGTGAGAAATGTGTCTTGTGATTGAAGAGACCGTGCGAGTGGCTTGAGCGGAAGGCCTATGGGAGGTGGCACAAGTAGCATGTGCTATGACATTCACAAACTATGTGGAATTGCGTCGTGGGATTAAGGGCTACCGATGTCACTGTTACTTTGGTATGTGCTTTATCTATAAAATGGGTTGCGAGCCTGTTTGAAGATGTGGCTGTTACGTTCTCGCGTGTTATCACAAGACGTGGCAACACTATCTATACTCAGAATTTGCTAAAGCTAGACGGTCTGTTAGAGTCACCATTGATGGTTACTGGGTCACCTGACAGTAAATCAGTAATGCGCAGCGAGCAAGTGTTTTCCTAGTAGAGACCTCATTTACCCACCTCATTTACCGCCTCCGTAGACATAATTTGGGTGACATACGTGAACAGCAACAGCATAAATTTAAAGCAGTTTCTTTTGAGAGAATACTTAAAGCAGTTGGAGACTGGATACAAAGATACTGGCCCGATCGCTGTCAACCCGTCTTGACATTGAAACACCACTACGGATCAACTGCTGAAAACAGCAATGATCGCATACAATCGTCATACTTAGCCTCTATTTGTTAATTGTTATATGGGGAACACATGAAAAGTTATTCTTTCGACAAACATGAAAAGCTCAAGAAAAGCGAGAAAAGGCAAAAGAGTGAAAGAAACAGGGATGTGTGTACACGTCAGGTACGTGAAAAAACGCTTCATATTAGGTACTTTATTTCCTATCCGTCCGTCCAATCCTCATCCAATCGCTCACATGTCGTCTTCTTCCTCCCAAGCGTGTTTCTCTTTAAGCCACGATCTGGTTCATCCTTCTCTGCAACCCCCGACCTACCCCACCCAATCCACTTGCCTCCACCCCCCATGACCGGCGGACGCTACTGCGCAAAGTCTCGTTGCCCCGTCGTCCCCTCAACCTCCCGCATCTCGTTTCTGGCCATCGCCCCCGCCATCCCTCTAATCCCCGTACCACCGTCGAAAACCTCCGGCTATCCGCTGCATCCCCCCTCCGCCACCCCTAAGATGGATAATGGAGCTGATGATTCCCATAAGATAGATGATCGAGATGTTGCTTTCCTTAAGATAGATAGTGGGGCTGGTTTTCTCCGGCGAGGTCCGGCCTCTTCATCTCGCGCACTTGAGAAGAAGGACGGAAGAAGGAAAAAGTGACAGACGCAACAAAAAAGTTTAATGTAGCTGGAAAATAGCAAACCTCCCCGTAAATAAAAGAAAATAGCAAAACCAAAGACAAAGACGATTATTATGTATGCATCTGTCCATAAACATACACCCTAAACTGCAACTATACATTTCAAGATTCGTACACATCACGCCACGTCCACCAGGTTCCAATGGTCAGTAATTTACAAACCCAAACATATTAAAAAGATGAAACTAAGTCCACTTGTTTGATCATATAAAACATAGAAAATACCTATAAAACTGTCTGATGTAGTACACCAATTTTCAAATTAGCCTAACTAATCCAGAGCCATGCATTTCTTTGCCGCCGAGCCGCAACAGGGAGCAGAGCTCCTGCATGCCCGTCCATACGTGCGTTTCGTCTCTTCAGCAAATTTCAAATCTCACATCGCGTGGGCCCACCGCACCGTCAGGTCGGCCGGCCGGCAGGTCACGCGTCCGTTTCGTCCCCATGTCCTCTCTCTGTTTTGGGTGGGTGCGCGTGCGCATCAGTCGCAGGCATGATTATCTCATGTCATGGCCCGCGGCCGGCGGCACTGTTGAGTGGTCGATCACTGCAGCATGGGGCGCGCGAGCGCGAGCGCCGCCACGCCGGCGAGGACGGCGGCGAGGTCCAGCGGCGGCCGCGCGGCTGCGGCCGCTCCGGCGAACTGGTCGCCCCCCTGGTACACCATCGTGCCGTTGATCAGCGGCAGGCCCGCCGGCGCCTGCGGGTTCGACCCGGCCGACTTCACGCTGCACAACACATATAAATGAAACGTACCGTCAGCACGAAATGTTAATGGTATAGTAATATGGAGTGTGCATGCGTACACGTCAGTGCAACAGTCAGCTCCTATCATTTGAAAATAAGTCACGGAGAGGAGAGTGTAGGTCGTGACGGGATAACACGTTGCGTGTCCGGTGCGAGAGACGACGGTCGACTAATCGACTTGCCGTGGGCAGGGGCGATTTGGTTTGGAACTGTTCGATCGGCGGCATGCGGGGTACCGACCGGGCGCTCTCGGACGGATGCGGCGAGGTCGTTGTTGGCCGGCTCGGCTCGTCGGTGCGCCGTGCACGTCAACCGGACAGCGGTGCAGCACCACCGCGTCCGGGGCTATCTAGAGGTCAAAAGATGTTTTCCATTTGCTTTTGGGAGCCATGGAAAGGCACTTGTCTTTTGGTTTGACAAAAAGGTTCAAGAACGACGGACATCTCGGTGACGCGTGGGGTGGGTACCTGGTGGTGCTGGGGCAGAAGGTGATGGCGTAGGCGGAGACGCCGCCGGCGCAGGTGAAGGTGGAGGTGGCGTCGTCGTAGGCGTAGCTGTAGGCGCGCGGGCACGCGTTCTTGAAGAACTGCGAGTAGGCCGACGGCCGGCACGTGCCGGGGCTGCCGTACTCGCCGCTGCAGCAGTACTGCGCCGTCCCGAACGCCTCGCACGCGCTCTTGCACGCCACGCCGCCGCCCGCCCCCGCCGTCGTCGACGACACTCGCAGGTCGCCCGGGCACGCGCCGTTCAAGTCCACCACGCACCCCGTCGGCGCGCAGTTGCCGCCCGCCGCGCCCGCACCCGCCGCGGCGGGTGCGCCCTGCTCCGGCGCCACCAGCATCGGCAGGTTGTACCCGTCCACCAGGCTCACGTCGTAGAAGTCCATGCCGTCGTTGCCGTCCATCGTGAACTCCGCCAGCGTGGCGGGCGGCGCGGCCCCGCCGCCGCCGCAGTCCTGCCGCCCGGAGCCGCAGTTGCCGGTCACGCACGCGAACTTGCCGGCGGGGTCCGTGGAGCAGAGCGTCCGGCCCCAGAGCCGCCCCGACCACCCCGCGGGAACCGGCATGGTCCTCGACTCCCCCGGGGCGAGCACGAAGCCTGTGCTGTCCATCTCCGGGGAGCCCGCGCTGGAGAGGATGCCCGGCCACACCGTGTACTCGCAGTTGTTGGTGATGGCGAACGACTTGGACGCCACACCTGAAGAATCAGTGACCAACCATTAGCAAACCAAGTAAACTGACCAGAAGATTTGAACGAACTTGAATTGCGCTTGGACGTGCGTCCATGGATGGATTGGACTGCAGCTTACCGTTAACTGAGACGAGCAGTAGGGCGAGGAGGGAGATGAGAGCTCGCTGTGCCCGTGTCGCCATTGTAGCGAGCGCAGAGCGTTGCTCAGATGGTACGGTGGCCGGTATGGTTAGGACAGACACGTGGGTTTTATTTGCGAGGCGGTGGTGGTGTGGCCGCAATTGGTGTGGGCAGGCGTTGAGGGTATTTATAGAGAAAAAAACATTTTTCTGTGGGAGAAGATGAGGCATGCCAGATAAGATATTTTGCTGTTTTTTACGGCGGATATGACGTGTAACTTTCTTGATTTCTGGGGCTATTTTACATATATCTATTGGCCGTCCGATGTGATCGTGTTCCATCGCCTCTGCCACGTGCGAATCGCGACGCAATGCACATCTGTCGTTCGGCGCAGTCCATTGAGACTTTTTTTTATGAAAAGAATTCCTGGTCTATTTCTCATCAATTATGTGAGTACAAATAATACTAAGAGTAACGAAAATTACATCTAGATCTATAAACCACTTAGTAACGACTACAAGACTAAAGCGATCTGAAGGCACACCACCATCATCGCTCTTCACTTACCAAAGCTGGGCAAACCATGTTATATAGACAATGAGAAAGTCGTCGCTAAAGCATCATAGGACTAGTGGAACAGAACAGTAATCATCGTTGATGAAGACGTGTATAGATCAAAAGGATCCAACCTAGAAACACCCGAACGAAAAACAAACAGGATCCAAACAGATCCATTGAAGACCAACTCCAAACAAATCCCGCGGCATCCGCCAGAGACACCCCTTCACATGCCCTCCGCACGATGTTAGACACACCTTCTCTACATCGTTTACAGTGAAACATCATTGAAAACTACTTGTCAATTCTCTCTGCTCTTTGTTGGGTTCGACACTCTTTTAAAAAATGCTACGATAGATCCCCTATTGTTTATGGGTCATCAGGGTTCCACTACCATACCAAGGTTGCGCCGTTGTGGGGTGGTCACCACTTCCAACGAGGCTGTTGTGACGTACCTAGAGCCACCAACCCTGGTGGATCCAGGCGCCATTTGAGCAGACACAATGGATTCCTGCTGGATTGATTTTGACTGTGGGCGGGCGCACTTCTCCTGGGAGCGACGTAGAGCCGTTGTGGACGGCCATATTCTCTTCTACCCCGCATGGGATGAGGCCTCAGTCCACGAACTCAGACTTCTTAGAGTCGGATCCACTGCACGTCATGCCGGAGAAGGCTAGCGTTCACCGGAGAGGACTTAGGGGGGGAGGGGAGTGGAGCGAAAGCTAGCCATCATCTCCCTATTTTCCTATGCGATCATCTCCAGATTGTAAGATCAATAGATCATTATTCATCCATATTTGACGCCAAACCATGCGGAAATTCGTAGGGGCACATAAGTGCGGGGCACTCACTTGCCAAGCACTGCCGTCCCCTCGATTTGCCTCACGATTCCACTAGTAAAAAAAGGGTCAAATGTGAGACACATTAGTCCCGGTTTGTAACAGAACCGGCACTAATGTGTCCATTAGTGCCGGTTCCAACGGCTAGCCGGAAGGAGCTCTTTAGTACCGGTTCGTGGCAAACCTTTAGCACCGGTTCGTGCCACGAACCGGTACTAATGAGAGTGGTGGCAGGATGTTGTCAGAGTGGGGCCCTTCCAGCACCTTTAGTACCGGTTCGTGGCACGAACCGGTACTAAAGGTCGTCCTATATAAATCCTTCGTCCACCCGCACTCTGTTCTTCCCCCTTTCCCCTCTCCCTCTCCTCTGTTCTTCCCTTCTTCCTCTCGAGTTCATCACAAAATTTGCCCCAAATTTGTCAAGATTTGTAGGCCCTCATCCATTCAAATGATCACCAAGGTTAGCAACTTTGTCCTTTCATCTCTCATTGCTAGATTAGCTCTTGCATTGGTTTATATAGTGATTAATTGTGGGTTTTAGTAATTTGGGAGGAATTATATGTGGTAGTATTTGATTTATATGCAATTTGAGGTCAAAATAACACTTAGTTTGCATATGTAGGTGTGGTTTACTTAGTGCCTTCTAAATCTCCGTCGTAACCACCTTCGATCGCCCCGCACCGTCCCGTCGCCGGCACCACCTTGTGGTGAGCCTCTTGTTCATGAAATTTTATATAAAAAATTGATGTTTGTGTGATTTGGATATATAGTTACTCATATAATAATTATCTTACCCGTACGTTGTTTGTTATACATAGTGCCATGGTTTTGATATCCGTCCCCGTCGGCCCTCGTCCTTGTTATGATTCGGATGTGGTATATTCTCTTTTAAAACTATTTGTTGCATTTCGTGTTTATGACAAATTATGCCCATCAAGTTGACATAGATATTTTTATCTAGGAGGTATGTGAACCGGAAATTCCAACCGACCCTATTGTCGAGAGGTTAAATTTAGTTGAAAGAGAAAATTAGTACTTGAAAGAAAAATTGAAAAGAATTGAGGGGGAGAAGATGGAATTGGAGTTGCATGTTGCCGATGTCGTCGATGATCACAAGATCAAGATGGAGAAAATGCGCTTGAAGATTAGAAAGATTAGAAAATATGCCATCGATAGTGAGGCTTGGTATCATTATGCTGTTGGATCAATTGTTACCTTAGTTGCGATCTTGATCGCATTTGTTGTTGCATTTAAATGCTTTAGCTAGAGAGTTATTTGTTTGTTGCATTTAAGTGTTGTATGAACTTTATGTATGAACTTGTATTAATTTGGTCTATTCGGTGTTGTGTAATGAAGATGAGCCGGCAATGGATGTATGATGACCGATGCTCTCCCCAGTTCGTTGAGGGCGTGCATACTTTTCTGCTTGCGGCTGAGGCAAACAAGCGGGCGGATGGTTTTATGCCTTGTCCATGTGCTGGCTGTAAGAATGGTCGCAATTACTCTACGTCAAGAACCATTCACGTCCACCTGTTTGAGTCCAGTTTCATGCCCCACTATAATGTTTGGACCAAGCACGGAGAAAGAGGGGTTATGATGGAAGACAATGAAGAAGAAGAGGACGACGACAGCTATCCTGGCCATGGGTTCCCTGAATACGATGATACAACAATGGGGGAAGAAGCTGAGCCGGTAATGCAGGAAGAAGCTGAGCCGGCAATGCGGGAAGAAGCTGAAGAAGAGGCATCAAATGAGCCCGTTGATGATCTAGGTCGGGCCATTGCCGATTCAAAGAGAAACTGCGCAAGTGATTTGGAGAAGAAGAAGTTGCAGCGCATGTTAGTGGATCACAAAAAATTGTTGTACCCGAATTACGTAGGTGACAAGAAAAAGCTGGGCACCACACTGGAATTGCTGCAATGGAAGGCAGAGAATGGTGTATCTGACAAGGGATTTGGAAAGTTGCTGGTAATGATAAAGGATATGCTTCCAAAGGACAACGAATTGCCCGAGAGTACATACGAAGCAAAGAAGGCTGTCTGCCCTCTAGGGTTAGAGGTGCAGAAGATACATGCATGCCCTAATGATTGCATCCTCTACCGCGGTGAGTACGAGGATTTGAACGCTTGCCCGGTATGTGGTGCATTGCGCTATAAGATCAGCCGCGATGAGCATGGTGATGTCGAGGGCGAGCGCCCCAGGAAGAAGATTCCTGCCAAGGTGATGTGGTATTCTCCTATAATACCACGGTTGAAACGTTTGTTCCAAAACAAAGAGCATGCCAAGGCGATGCGATGGCACAGAGAAGACCGTAAGAAAGACGGAAAGTTGAGAGTACCCGCTGACGGGTCGCAGTGGAGAAAAATCGAAAGAAATTACGGGAAGGAGTTTGCAGATGACGCAAGGAGCGTATGGTTTGGTCTAAGCGCATATGGCATTAATCCTTTTGGGGAGCAGAGCAGCAACCATAGCACCTGGCCTGTGACTCTATGTTTGTATAACCTTCCTCCTTGGTTGTGCATGAAGCGGAAGTTCATTATGATGCCAGTGCTCATCCAAGGCCCTAAGCAACCCGGCAACGACATTGATGTGTACCTAAGGCCATTAGTTGAAGAACTCTTACAACTGTGGAATGGAACAGGTGTACGTGCGTGGGATGAGCACATGGGGGAAGAATTTGACCTAAAGGCATTGCTGTTCGTGAGCATCAATGATTGGCCTGCTCTCAGTAACCTTTCAGGACAGACAAACAAGGGATACCGCGGATGCATGCACTGTTTGGATGATACCAATAGTATATATTTGAATAGTTGTAAGAAGAATGTGTACCTGGAACATCGTCAATTTCTTCCGAGCAGGCATCCCGTAAGAAAGAAAGGCAAGCATTTCAAAGGTGAGGCGGATCACCGGACGAAGCCTCGCCACCGTACTGGTGCTGATGTACATGATATGGTCAAGGATTTGAAGGTGATATTTGGAAAGGGTCCTGGCGGACAACCTGTTCCAAAGGACGCTGACGGACACGCACCCATGTGGAAGAAGAAATCTATATTTTGGGACCTGCCATATTGGAAAGACCTAGAGGTCCGCTCCGCAATCGACGTGATGCACGTGACGAAGAATCTTTGCGTGACCCTGCTTGGCTTCTTGGGCGTGTATGGGAAGACAAAAGATACACCTGAGGCACGGGAGGACCAACAACGTATGCACGGAGAAGACGGCATACATCAGGGTCATGCAAGCTACGCTCTTACCAAATAAGAGAAGGAATCTTCTTTGAATGCCTGCTCAGTATTAAGGTACCGTCTGGCTTCTCGTCGAATATAAAGGGAATAATAAACATGGCAGAGAAAAAGTTCCAGAACCTAAAGTCTCATGACTGCCACGTGATTATGACGCAACTGCTTTCGGTTGCATTGAGGGGGCTTCTATCGGAAAACGTTCGATTAGCCGTTGTGAAGCTATGTGCATTTCTCAATGCAATCTCTCAGAAGGTAATCGATCCAGAAATCATACCAAGGTTACAGAATGATTTGGTGCAATGTCTTGTCAGTTTCGAGTTGGTGTTCCCACCATCCTTCTTCAACATCATGACGCACGTCCTAGTTCACCTATGCGAAGAGATTAACATTTTGGGTCCTGTATTTCTACACAATATGTTCCCCTTTGAGAGGTTCATGGGAGTCTTAAAGAAATATGTTCATAACCGTGCTAGGCCAGAAGGAAGCATCTCCAAGGGCCATCAAAATGAGGAGGTCATTGAGTTTTGCATTGACTTTATTCCTGGCCTTAAGCCGATTGGTGTTCCTAAATCGCGGCATAAGGGCAGACTGGATGGAAAATGCACGCTAGGAGGGGAACAAATAATATGTATGGACGGACATTCTCTCACTGAAGCACACTACACAGTTCTACAGAATTCCGCCTTGGTGGCTCCGTATATGGATGAACACAAGAATTTGCTACGCTCCAAACACCCGGAGCGGTCTGATGACTGGATTACACGTGAACAAACCAGGAGTTTCGCCGGCTGGTTGCAGACACGTACCATGCATGACACCTCTATTGAAGATGACATGTACTTGCTGTCCCAGTTACCATCTTCGAATATAATGACTTTCAAAGGGTACGAGATAAATGGTAATACATTTTACATGATCGCCCAAGATAAGAAGAGCACCAACCAAAACAGTGGTGTCCGCTTTGATGCAGAAACCAAGACGGGAAAGAAAACATATTATGGTTATATACAGGACATATGGGAACTTGACTATCGACGTGGTTTAAAGGTCCCTTTGTTTCGGTGCAAATGGGTCAATATGACACGAGGCGGGGTAATGGAAGACCCGCAGTACGGAATGACAACAGTGGATCTCAACAATCTTGCGTATGCAGACGAACCATTCGTCCTAGCCAATGATGTGGCACAGGTTTTCTATGTGAAGGACATGTCTACCAAGCCAAGAAAAAGAAAAGATAAGGAAGCGAATGCATCGTACGATGAGCCAAAGCGGCACATAGTTCTTTCTGGGAAGAGAAACATCGTGGAAGTGGATGACAAGACAGACAAGTCAGAAGATTATGAAAAGTTTGATGAAATTGCTCCATTCATAGTGAATATTGACCCAAGCATCCCGTTAAATGATGAAGATTTTCCATGGTTACGGCGCAAAGGGACACACGCGAAGAAAAAGTTTCACACCCAAAGATCTGGGATGTGATCGGCTTCACTAGCTACCATCACTTTCTTCTGTGTTTCGCACCCAGAGGGGAATCTCTGTAATAGTTAGGGTAGTTATGTGTTTTGGCATTTGAAACGCGAAGAAATTTTATGTGCAAACAAATTCACACTAATTTCAAATAATTCAAAATTTAAACTATTCAAATTTGAAAACTACGGGCACTAACAGAAAGTTTGTAATTTTTTGTACCTAAAGAGGCTGTGTCAGCCTCCGGTCAGGCTATGGCCCCACCATCACCATTTAGTGCCGGTTCGTACCACGAACCGGTACTAATGAGGTTGTGTCAGGTAAGGCTGGGGCCCCACGAGCACCTTTAGTACCGATTCATGGATGAACCAGACGTAAGCTGTTTTTTAGTCCCACCTCGCGAAGTGAGAGGGACTAGGAGCGGTTTATAAGCCCTGAGTGCAGAGACGATGAAGAAGAGGATCAATGCTCACGTTGCTTAGCTTCAAGCCTTCAAGAATACGGTAGACTGCACGGAGCTATGCGCAGTGCAGTTTACACTATTCCGAAAGGCTTGAAGCAAATTAACGAGCATTGCACCTCTTTTTTATTTTTAATAACTTATTACAACTCCGGACTTCTTCTGTTATGGCAAAAACTAATTGCACGTCGACATTTCTTTTTTTTTAAGTTATAACTCCAGACTTTGACCATCAAGTTTTGCAGAAAAGAAAAAATAGCAGAAAAGAAAGAAAAACTATAGCTGAAAAAAAAACTATATAAAAAACTACTCAAAAATAAATAGAAGAAAATAAATATAGCAGAAAAGAAAAAACTACTCAGAAATAAATAGAAGAAAAAATAAAGCAGAAAAGAAAAAAAATTATATTTGCTATTTTTCAATCGTTTACAAAATGACCGTGAATTGAAAATCACTACAAAATGAACTCTGAAAATGTTGAATTTTGGCAAACTAGATGAAAAACTACTCACAAATAAATAGAAGAAAATAAATATAACAGAAAAGAAAAAACTGTACAAAAAACTACGCAAAAATAAATAGAAGAAAATAAAGCAGAAAAGAAAAAATGTTGAATTTTGGCAAACTAGATGAAAAACTACTCACAAATAAATAGAAGAAAATAAATATAACAGAACAGAAAAAACTATACAAAAAACTACGCAAAAATAAATAGAAGAAAATAAAGCAGAAAAGAAAAAATGTTGAATTTTGGCAAACTAGATGAAAAACTACTCACAAATAAATAGAAGAAAATAAATATAACAGAAAAGAAAAAAATATACAAAAAACTACGCAAAAATAAATAGAAGAAAATAAAGCAGAAAAGAAAAAAACTATAAAAAAATTGGGGCGCTACCCTGTGGGCCTGATAGGCCACAGGTGTGTAATTACAGGCCTTAAAGGCCCAGCAGACTCATAGGGCAGCGCGCAGAGTTTAGGCCCACAAGCCTGCTATACAGAGGAGTTTGAAGTGGTAGCCGCGACTGGGTTTATAAACCAGTGCGGCTGCCCTTCGCCCGGCGAGGTGGGACTAAACTTTGGGGTGGCAGCGCGAGGCCTTTAGTACCTGTTGGAGCCATCAACCGGTACTAAAGGGGGGGCCTTTAGTACCGGTTTGTGCCACCACCCGGTACTAAAGGGGGTCGCTTCCCGCCGCTTGGGC
>NC_041389.1:668371388-668413024 GCF_002162155.2 Triticum dicoccoides | reverse complement strand
TGTGAGCTCCCCCCCTCTAACCCCTCTCCCTCGCCCCCGGCGGCCACCATGGGCGCCGCCCCTCCCCGAGCCCATACACACATACACAAGCATGATGAACACACACACACACATATGTATGAATTAATGCATGTATATATTAGTATATACGTATTTTGTATGTTTAATTAGTTTAGATTATTTAGATTATTATTTTTTCACTATTATATATGTATGAATGCATGTTAGATGGATATAATTAGTGTTTAATTAGTATGGAATTTTTTTTATATAATGTTGTTTTTCAGTTTTTTAATGGATATGTATAGAAGTTGTGTTTTCTGTTTTTAGTGTTAGATGCTTAATTAGTATGAAATAGTATATAGATTTTTGAAATAGTAGAAATGTTAGAAATTTTAGTTATCAAAATCCAATCATTAAAAAAATGTTACTTTTTGCGGGCATATAGCTAGTATTTGTTCTCGACGATGTCCGGCCCGCATCCTCGCCGTCGACCCGTCCGCGACGACGTCCAGCCGACCCATGTCCGGGACTGGGCTCCGCCGGGCTGGCACTGGGAGGTGCTGCCTGGAGGGACGCGCCGCTTGATGAGGAACCCGGCCCCGGGTCCCGTCGTCGACCCTGATCTCGTTTGGTGGCGTTCGCGTGGGCCAGTTTCGCTGCGGAGGGACCCGGCCCCGCCGGAGGTGGTACGTCGCCGTGTCAGGGAAGAGGACGAGCACGTCCATTGCTACATGGTTGCGTTAGAGGGCGGCATGTTCTCCAATACCTGGCAGTATCTTCGGGGATCTCACTTCAGCTATGATCCTGTGAGGGTTCCTTCTCTTTGGGTGTCCATCGCCCGCGCCGCAGGAACCACGAGTGTCCTAGATTCTTCTGTAGTATTCGATCTTTAATTAGCTAGCCAGTGATGTACTATTCAATATTATATATTATTCGAGACGATGTATTCGAGATTATATCTATTATTCTAGACGAAGTATTTGAGATTATATCTATTATTCGAGACGATGTAATTTAAATACTAAATTGTTTTATATTTCTTTTGGATTAGTTAAATAAAAGCTATGGCAGACAATACCGACAGAGAGGGAGAACAGACCATGTTCGATATGATACGCGGGCCAGATGATGATCAGAATGAAGAAGATTATGACGGCTCTGAATTTCTAAACAACACCGGAGAGGGTGATATGATATTCGATCGCGACGACCGAATTAATGAAGTCATGAACTACAATTATGACGATGACGAAGAACATGTTGATCCTGAAACAACAAAGACCGGCGAGGTATATATATTTATATAAGCAGGTATCTGGTGATCATCACATATTTTAAATGACTTGAAGATATATTAACGAATCGATCTTTGTTCTTTCAGCCATCCGGATCGAGCAAATCTTCAGGCAAAAGGACGAAACGAGGCCCGAACAAAAAGTTGAAGGAGGGCGTAAAGTACAATATCGAGGCAGTCAGACCTAATGGCGAACCATTAACGCCTAAGAAGATTGCGGACAAGTTCGTTCGTCAGTGCGGAGTTCTTGTGAAGGACCAACTCCCGATCTCCCTTCAAGAATGGAGAGAGCCAGCAAAAGACAAAAGACAAAAAGGCAAAGAGGACGCTGCTCCACGTCCAGATGTTACTTTTGTCAACAAGAATCAAAAAGATCTGCTTTGGGATACTCTCATGGAACATTTCACCCTACCAGATCATTTCACAGAAGCAGATGTACAGAAAGTCAAGGACGTTGCTCTTAGGAAGATGGCGGTTGCATTCAAGAACCACAAGAATCGTGAATGGGACAAGTACGTCAAGGGAGGAAGGAAGACTCCAGTATTCGAGGGAACACTGGAGAACCAACGTGCTCATTGGGACGATTTCGTGAAATTCAAGGATTCAAAATTAGCTAAGGAACGGTCAAGAATAAACAAGAAGAATGCCGAAAAAAAGGATAAGTTCCATAAGTTGGGGCCAGGTGGCTATGCGGTGGCAATGCCTAAGTGGGATAAGTCTGAGAAAGAGATGGAGGATGCAGGTGTCACTCCGGTTACTAAGAGCTGGCCCCCCAGGTGCAGGACTTGGTTCTATGCGCATGGGGGGAGTTGGACCCGAAGACAGGCAATGTTTCGACGAAGGCAAGTCTGAAGGGAGCCGACGATGCGATACTTGTTGCAATAGAAGAGGCACGATCGGGGGTGTTCCAGCCCAACAGAGAGAACGACGAGCTTACGCGTGCCCTGGGAAATCCTGAACACCCGGGAAGAACACGAGGCATGGGCGCTATTCCGTGGTATGAGGGGTTTTCAGACTAGAACACCGACTACAGAACCCGTGCGAGAAAGAAGATTGCGGAGGAGAAGAAGAGGAAGATGGAGGAGGAGTAGAGGAAGCGGGACTATGAACGCCTTCAAGGCCTAGAAGCAAGTCAAGCGGAATTGGCAGTCAAATTCCAGCGGCAGCAGGAGCAGATCGACTCACTTACCCAGCAAAGGGGGTCTCAGCAGCTGCAGCTTCTAGCGGATGATCCAGCATTGGATAGCACCGCCCCATCCATGCCGAGAAGCAGCGCGGGTTCCGCCCCGGACGACGCAATGCTGGGTAGATACCCCGTGGATGACATCACGGAGAACACTAACTGCGAGCTACACGTCAAAATAGCGAACATATCCATGAAGGTGGCGGACGCCGTTGCTTTTACAAATCCCCCCGAGGCAACCTTCCATTGCAACCCGATTCCAGCGGGCTATGCTCGTGTCTTGGTTGATGAGGTGGTGGACCCACCATATTCGAAGCTACAGCTTGACATTCCTGAAGGTGACGACGAGCGCTTTCTCGGAGAGGCCAAACATCGTATCATCCTATGGAAAAAGGATTGCATCATCTTTCAAAGGCCACCGACACCGCGTCAGCCGACTCCTCGTCGAAGTCCGCCACCGAGTCAGCAGTCTCCCGCTCCTGCAAGTTCACCAAGTCCGGCAAAGTGTCAGGCCACTCCTCCTCCAAGTCCGGCAAAGTGTCAGGCCACTCCTCCTCCTCCAAGTCCGCCACAGCGTCAGACGTCCACTCCTCCTCCAAGTCCGGCACAACCTCAGGCCACTCCTCCTCCAAGTCCGGCACAGCTTCAGGCGGCCACTCCTCCTCGTCCAACTCAGCCCCGTTAGCCATCTCCGCCGCCTCAGCAATCGCAGAAGAGACACCCCGCAGCTATGGTGCGTAGCGGTACGAGTTGAGGTAGTACAGGAAGTACAGGCGGAGACAAGCAATATAAATATGGTCCAAGCCTCACGCCTCTTCCGCAGAGGGCTTATGACAGATTCGAGGAGAAAATTGCAGCCATATCGAAGGCCGAGGTGGAAGCCCATTTTGCACCGAAACCGCCACCGCCGCCAAGGGAGAAAGTGCCTGAGGAAACGATTGACCACTTCATTCGTATGGCTCAACCACCAGCTCCCAAGCCTGTTGACACAGACTATGAGCGCCACATCAGGAAGTTAAATCGAGCACGTCTACGTAAGGAGGCGAGCGCGGGATCGAGCAAACAAGAAGCAACTGTCAAAAAATGCGAGAAAACCATTCCCCAGCTGGGAGAACAGGCGGCGCAATCGATCCCCTCGCTTGTTGTGCCAACAACACGTGACAGTACGCGCGCCCAATATTATTGTGGGCAAACAGTTTACGTTCCTGAGGTGGGCAATGTGATAATAATGGAGGAGCATATAATGCAGGCTAAAGTTCTCAAAATCACTGTTGGACAACTCCTCGAGATCGAGCCCATGCATGTGCTTAGAGATGATGAAATAAAACAAAAATATGTCCGGGGCCAACCTTTGGTCGAGCCAGACAAGGTCAAGAACCTCCCAACGAGAATATATGAATTGCATCAATGGTACCTGAACATTACCAAGATTTCAGATCGATTGTCCCTCATGGTGAATGTCAAGGAGGATCATTACTTCCATGAGAAAGCTCTGTCCGTTGAGTATTCTGAACTGTTTCAGTTATACAATCAAGACGCACTCGACAAATCTATCGTCAGTTGCTATTGTCTGTAAGTGATTTCTTTCTGTAATTGAAGTCTCAAGCTAGGTGTAGTGATCCTTTTGGTCAATCATTACCTGTAATTATCCTCACTATATTCTTTTCTGTGGTATTATGCAGGATGAAGATGTATGAAATGAGAAAAGCTGGACGGTATGGCATTGGGTTCATTGACCCAAACACTGTTAATGAATACACATGGCGGATAAATCGACATCATCAAAAGGACGTAGAGGACAACATGCTAGAGTTCTTGAAGCGCCTCAAATACAATGAAGATATACTACTTCCTTACAACTTCCAATGAGTCACACTGTCTTGTACTACAAATTCTCTGTTTTTGCCTACTAGCTAGCTACATGTTTTTGCTTACATATGCCCGCTTAATTAAGACATGCAAACGTGTGTGCATGCAGATTTCACTGGGTCTTGTGTATCATTAAAGTTGACGACGGAACAGTTGAAATACTGGACTCACTACTCAAAGTTAAAACTGACTATAACATCTTGTTTGGGATAGTCAACAGGTAATTTCAATCATTATTAACTATATATCTCGGCCTATTTAGTTCGTCATTTCATGATATGAACTATTTAATAACCCCTTTATTCATTTTCTTTGTCGGCGGGCAGGACTTGGGCAAGGTTCATCAGCGTCACGGATGGCGAATGGAAAAAAAAGCTTCAATGGTTTCGACCCAAGGTAAGTAATTAAGCAGTACTAGCTAGCTAGCTAGCTGCCATCTCTTTAATTATCATGCTTGATTAATTATTATCTGATCAAATTCCATTCTCGTAAAGGCCCTGAAGCAGGCGCAGGGGACTGATCTGTGTGCATTCTGCGTTTGCGAGAACATTCGCATGATGGCGTCCGAAAGGAGCAGATCTCAAAGACAGGAATGAGTACGCTTGTCAGAATACTATTCACAATTTTTACATCATTATCGATATCTAGTCACACAACTAATACACATGCATATTGATCTCCTTCTTAACAGTTCAGAGAGGTGCGGGAGAAGCTCCTAGAAACGGAGCGCGTACAAGCACTTCAAGAGGAAATAGCGGGATTTTTGCTCGACCAGGTCATAAATCCGAAGGGAGAATACTATTACCCGCTACCGCCCCCATGAAAACCACTTCCAATTGTCATCGTGCTCCGAAGGCACCAATTAGGCTAATGCCACTGGCTCCGAAGGCAACATGCATATGTAGGAGAAATTGTATATAGCTAGCTATACATTTGTGTATGTGTGAATTAATTAATATGGTGGTTTGTGAGACATTGATGATATATATATGCATGATTGGTTCTACTAGAAATTATATATATATATATATATATACATATATATATATATATATGCATAACGTGTACAATGTGTAGTATCGTAAAATACCAGCAAACGAAAAAGAATTAAAATGGAAACACAAAATTAAATGAAAAAGAAATCATAAAACTAAAAAAAACCCAAACCTTATAGTACCGGTTGGTATTACCAACCGGTACTAAAGGGCTCCAGACCCCCCGGAGCTGGCTCGTGCCACGTGGTTGCCCTTTACCACCGGTTCGTGCTGAACCGGTACTAAAGGGGGGGGGGGGAGGGCTTTAGTGCCCACACTTTAGTGCCGGTTATGAAACCGGCACTAAAGGGCCTTACGAACCGGTGCTATTGCTCGGTTCTGCACTAGTGTTCGTGAAGCAACTGAATCCCACACGAGGACAGTAAAAAAGAAAATCCCTCAAATAGATTTAAGTTCCAACGATGAAACTTACCCTTTTTGCATGAAAAAATGCCTGGTTTCAACAAGTTTCAAAGATATGATTTTAAGAAAATTTCTCAGTCAATCATAGACATAAAATAATTGATTTTTAACGGCCGCTCATTTTGAAACTTAATAATTTCTTTCAAAATTCATCAAAATATATTTAAAATGGATCTTATTTGAAAGCTTTGGTTGCCACAAACACAAATATGAAAATTATACTTGATTTTAAAAAAAAAAGATATAGGACTTTGAAAATCGGAAGCCAAAATAAAAAGTTGGCACGAGTGACCTGAGTGCCTCCACATTTGCGTGCCGTAAATCCACCATGGGGTACGGACATAATTTGCGTCCAGAAGATCGATGATGGTGACTCACATCACATCGCTCGGAGCACGATATCTGAATGTAAGCCGTGGCGCCCTAAAGAAGAGTCCTAATAGATCATAGAGGAAAAAAATTATTCATGTATTGCTTCACATTTTTTTTGTAAAATGTTTGTATTTATATGCAAACCAAAGAAAACCTAAAAACCAGAGAAAATCAAAAGAAAACGCAAAAATAGCTCAAAACAACATTTTTTTGAGAAACACCTGTAATTTTGTTCATACTCAGACCATTTTTTTTTTACCAATTACAGGTACTTTGATGTGGACCTAAAATCCAAGAAAATACAAAGTAATTCCTATGACTAAGAATTACGATAAAATCTTTTGAAAACACCTTCCATCTCTTTGGATTGATACCCCGCCTGATTTCAATATAAAATTGCTAGCAGACTATGTATCTATCATTTGATTAATAAAGTAAGTCTTTCCTAAAAAAAAGTACTTCGGTAAAGAAGCTGCTGTTGGACGACTTGAGCAACAATGTTGACAGCAGGGGATTGCTCGGAGTATCAGGGTAGCACTGCCGTGGGAGGCACTTCGTTGGTGATTCAAAATTACTCGTTCAAAAAATGAGTGTATTTTAGTTGTAGATACATCCATTTTTATTATTTTTGTGATAAGTAATTCCGAACGGAGGAGTACTTGTATATTTTTCCAGGTATATATAAAAAATCATGTTTTCCATCAAAAAGGTACTGTACTAGGCGAAGCTGACAAGTGGGCTTCACGCTTGGTGGGACCCATGTGTCAGTGTCTCAATGGTAGATTAGCCAAAGTCAGGGGATCCTCGTCCTAGACGAAGCCCACCCAAACAAACGAAGACCTCCGAGGGCTACCCTGCAAGATCCCCCTGCCCTTGGACTCCGGCCCCGACTCCGGCCCGGCGGCGTGCTTCTTCCCCGCTCCGCCTCAAATCTCGGCCCCGTCCGGGGCCGCCGACGACCCGGCGCTGGTCTCCCTCCTCCCCCGACCAAGGTCAGCCTCCTTCCCCTCCACCTCTTCCACCTCGCCTTCACCGTCCCCGCACGGCACTCATGAGTCGCTGCTCCAGATCCACCAATCGCCAGTCAGGAGTTGCGCCCCTCTCCGTCGTCACCGTCGCTCTCTCTGATTAGCTTCATCTGGGTTCTAGTGATTAAATTTAACCTGCAGAGTTCTTTGTTCGCAGATAGGCAGGGTTTCGTCCTGCCAGTAGCCATGTTGGAAAAGATCGGGTTGCCGCCCAAGCCGTCGATGCGAGGGGCGACCTGGGTGCTGGATGCCTCCAACTGCCAGGGCTGCGCCGCTCAGTTCTCCTTGTTTACACGGAAGGTAATCTCATGATTCTTGGCCTTGTAATGATGGTATGAAGCATACTGTACTCCTCTGCCATGATCGAATCAGGCACAATAGTCCGGTTCATATAGTTTATTGATGGTGCTGCAGTTTCCTTTGCCATATTGCGTGTCATGTCCACCCCAATTTCAGTTCCATTTCATGGGAACCCCCTTCACTTTTGGAACACTGTTTCACACTACTTGTAATGTTCAAAGAAAGCCTACTCATTACTTGGATAAATTCTCGCCTCTGCCTCTGCTGTCATGACTATGGAGAACCAAGAATTAGCAGTTTTCACAGGTTCTATGGGCTTTCACCATGTGCTTGCAAGGCGGTTAGATTAGGTGTTGACGCGCATCTCAGCCTGTTAGTACTCGATCGGATCACAGCCCCAAAAAAGTACAGAACCACTACATGCTGCAAGCTTCACACCTTTTAGTTCCGTGCATTGCAATTATGTCGAGGAGGATGAGGTCATTCCCATGAGCTTGTGCAGATGGGGAAAACTAAGTTGGTGCACATTCTCACTGGAATGACCTCAATGTATG
This sequence comes from Triticum dicoccoides, assembly GCF_002162155.2. NCBI lineage: Eukaryota > Viridiplantae > Streptophyta > Magnoliopsida > Poales > Poaceae > Triticum > Triticum dicoccoides. Next base: position 668,404,964 of record NC_041389.1, on the reverse strand, counting down.
TCGACTGATAATCTCTTTTAGTCCTAGCAGTGAAAGTTAATAATTGCTCTGTTTCATGCCTAATAAAAAAATGTTGTACTGCATGTTTGTTTTATGCTATCTGAATCTACATTCGCAAATCCAAAGCTTTAAACAGTAAATTCTTGTGCTGGTGCTGGTCTCTCATGAAGTTTGGATTTATTGGGTCTAAAAATACCTCTTGTTCTGTTTCAGTAATTTAAATGGTTGGATTCACCGTTAGTGTTTGCATATTTGTTACTTGATAGAAACTTCACATTTCTTGTAATCTTATGGAGATGGTTGGACCAGGAGTTGTGTTAACTTTTGTGTATTTACTAATATGTAGCATCATTGCCAAAGATGTGGAGGCCTCTTTTGCAGCAGTTGCACCCAGCAGAGGATGGTGTTACGTGGACAGGGTGACTCGCCTGTTCGAATTTGTGATCCTTGCAAAAAACTCGAGGAAGCAGCACGCTATGAGTTGAGATACAGACACAAAAATAGAGCCGGAAAAGGTTAATTTATTTCCATGCGCTTTCTATCAAATTTGTTTCTCATCAAAGGAATTATGATTCAATTGATACTTGATACATCTAAAAGTGGCAAGTCCTGCTTGATTAAAAATTAATCTGATTGTCAGCATTGGACACAGTTGCTTTTGTATTATGCAACCTTCCCAACCAGAGCACATTAGGGCACTTGTGCACAGTCGAGCTCAACGTTTACGAGTCGATGAGTCGATGAGTCGTTCGAAGGTTGAGACTCATAGACTAATCGTGACTAGTCTAGACTACTGCTGGACTAGTTGACATGGTACTGTAGTTCACAACTGCAGTAATCAATTACCAAAACCTAGTATTAATATGTAATATATACTATAGAAAGTGCATTGGAGCGTCAATTTGTCCTGCAGATTAGGCCAGTAAGCATATTTCCATGTTGGGTCCTTGCTCCTAGTTGGCTTCTTGCAGGATCCTTCGATGGATCATATTGCTCATTGGCCTGAGCTGCAGCTGCTGAAACAATACTTGAGATATTTCCGGCGTAGACATTGCACTTCAGACCTAAGGATCTTGAAACTGAAGCAAACAAAACGAAATAAGGAAGAGGGCAGGGGGTAAAAATCGAATCAAAGAAGGGAAGAAGAGAAGGGAGAAATTACTTTGCTAGTATGCTTGCTTGCTTACTGCAACCTGAGGGACGAGCGGATCTAGTGGCCAGAAGGCAGCAGAGGGAGGGAGACCATAGGGGCAGATCTAGGGAGAGCAGAAGCAGTGGAGGGAGAGGGCCAGAGCAGAGGAGTGCAGATCCATGGAGAGCAGAAGCAATGGAGGAAAAGGGGCAGGGTGGCTGGCTCACTTATCCCCTCCCAATCCCTAAAAAAAATTGAGCCGAACGACTCAAGGTGCACGACTAGTCTAGACTAGTCTACGACTAGTCCTTCGACTCCTCGACTCGGCGAACTAGTCTACACGAGATTTCTAGTCGACACCCAGAATGCGACTCATAGACTAGTCTAGCGACTAGTCTTGACTAGTCCCTCGACTCGTAATCAATGGTTGAGCTGCAGGGCTGAGCTCTGCAACATTCGTCCTCCTGTTTGGAGTTCGTATGAGATGTATATCCATGCGGTTTAAAACAAAAGGGATAATTAACTGAATAACCTAACAATGGTGCTTTCGTCTTCTTACTGCTAAACAAGTAACACTTAGGCAGTGTTTGTCCAATTCATGCGATTTAATATGTTCCTGTTTGTCTGGTAGCTACAGCTCAGAATTTCAAGTGCTGAGAAAACCATATAATTTTTATCTTTGTTATGAAAGGTTCTATTATCTGTAGATGTTACACATGTGAAGTTATTACTAGTTTGGTTATTTCATGGTTCTCATGTTTATTATGCATTGCTTTCTTTATTATTTCCCACCAAGCTGAAACATGGTTAAGTTTTACTCCAGTTATAGTACTATGCAGTTGTCAACTTAAAGAGTGCACAATTATATATTTCTTTTCACATCTATTTTGCTAGAAATACTTGACTTGCAAATAATTCTGTGTATGTTGTTTTCACAGCTAACACAAAAACAGCTTCTAAACCAGAGGATGTAATACTTAGTGAACTTCTTGGAGGTGATAGTGTGCAAGGTCAGCTTTCTCGTAGGGAATCTCTGGGTTCTGAGGTTCCTGGGAGAACCGTAAGCACTGCCAGTGCATCCAGTTCTGGTTCCAGAAAAGCCAGTATGGATGGGAATGGTGATGGAAGCCTTTCCACTGAAGCACAAAATTATGAACTCAACAACACTGCATCCATTTTTACTCCGGAAGAACTGCGTCAACAAGCAGTAGAGGAGAAGGGAAAGTACAAAATACTGAAGTCAGAAGGAAAACCTGAGGAAGCACTGCGGGCGTTCAAGCATGGTAAAGAGCTTGAGAGGCAAGCCGCAGCACTTGAATTAGAATTGAGAAAGAGCAGGAGAATGGCGACAAAAGCTCCCAATGTTAGTGCCGTTGTTGGTACCCAGAAGATTGAGGATTATGATGACGCTGTAACGAAAAAGGCTCCAAGTGGGAAAAGGGTTAGAAAAGAAAAGAATGATCTTGCTTCTGAACTCAAAGATCTAGGCTGGTCAGATGCAGATCTTCATGATGAAACAAGGCCGACTGCTATGAGTGTTGAAGGAGAGCTGTCACAGATTCTTAGAGAAGTAGCACCAAAGACATCAGAGGGCAAGAAAGCTGGTGGTATTGACAAATCCCAGGTTAATGCTCTGAAGAGACAGGCCCTAGTGCTGAAGCGTGAAGGTAAACTTGCTGAAGCAAAGGAAGAGCTGAAGAAGGCTAAAATTTTGGAAAGACAACTGGAAGAACAGGAGATTCTGGGCGAAGCGGAAGAGTCTGATGATGACTTGGCTGCAATTATTCATAACATGGATGATGATAACCAGGACGACATATTATACGACAATTCAAGACTACCTGCTATCAATTTCGAACAAATTCTGGCTGTCTCTGATGATCTTAACTTCGATGGCAATTTCGATGTTACAGACGATGACATCAATGACCCAGCTATGGCTGCTGCCCTAAAATCATTTGGTTGGAGTGAAGATGATGATAACCAAATGGACAGCCATGCACCTGTTTCTTCTTTGAATCGAGAGGCAGTAAAGGAACAAGTGCTTGCTCTGAAAAGAGAGGCTGTTTCTCACAAGAAAGCTGGTAATGTTGCAGAGGCCATGTCATTGCTTAAAAAGGCAAAGCTACTTGAGAAGGATTTGGAAACTGAACAGCCAGAGTCGGAGGTCCTTTCTCCAGGACAGAAAATTACACACACTGAAGATATCAGAGTCACAGAGATTAACACGCGTCGTGTATCAGCACCGAAAAGTAAGCTTGCAATTCAGAGGGAGCTGCTAGCTCTGAAAAAGAAGGCACTAGCATTGAGAAGGGAAGGAAAGGTGGATGAAGCCGAGGAAGAGTTGAAGAAAGGCAGTATTCTTGAGAAGCAACTCGAAGAGCTTGAAAGCTCTTCCAGTAGACCCGTAGCCAGGGAAAACATGGGCTTTAGTTCAAAGTCCCCACTTAATGCTGAACCCCCTAGTCTGGATTTTACTGATGAAGGCTATGAACCTGAGGTGACAGACAATGACATGCAGGATCCAGCATTGCTGTCTGTGTTGAAAAATATGGGATGGGAAGATGATGATAATGATTCTGTGAAAACAACAGATAAGCCATCGAATCGTTCACCTGTAGTTGCTCAGAAGCCAAAGAAGAATAAGGGTCAGATTCAGAAGGAACTGCTTGCTATCAAAAGGAAGGCTCTTGCATTTAGGCGGGAAGGGAATAACACAGAAGCTGAAGAGGAACTAGAGAAGGCGAAGGTCTTGGAGGAGCAACTGGCGGAGATCGAAGAATTGGCCAATTCAACTGCTTCTCAAAAAGGTTCAGGTCCTGGTGAACATGAGACTATGGAAAATAAATATGATACTCAACAGGTCCCTAATGTTCATGCTACTGCATCTTCAATAAGACATACATTGAAGGAGGATGTTTTGTTGCCAGTGAATGCAGCTGAACTTGGTGCGTCAATGGACACTATAGCTAGTTCTGGGAGCAAACCACAAACTGAAACAGTCATTTCTCAACCTGCCCGCAAATCAAGTGATGGAGCATACTCAGCCTTCTCCAGGTCACCTATTGCTGATCAGTTGCAAACTGCAGAAGCATCACATTCACCTTCTGATGTTGATCATAAAGAACCTCCGAAGCCACATGGAGGCGACACAGTCAGAGATGATATCTTACTCCATAAGAGAAAAGCAGTTGCTTTTAAGAGAGAAGGGAAGTTGGCAGAAGCTAGAGAAGAATTGAAACTAGCAAAACTCTTGGAGAAGCGTCTTGAAGCCCCTCAACAAGACAGTGAGGATGGTGCACATGAGTTAGCCACATCAGCTGTGCAGCAGAGCAATTCGATCCAGCAGTCTGCCAGCGCCACCACCCACACCAACCCGTTGACCTATGCCCCTCCAGCACAGGAGAACAAGTCGGTTGAGCCTCAAAAAGCAATGTCCAGCCGAGACCGTCTCAGAATCCAACGTGAATCCCTCACTCACAAGCGCAACGCCCTCAAGTTGAGGAGAGAAGGAAAGACTGCGGAAGCAGATGCGGAATTCGAATTGGCCAAGTCACTAGAGAGCCAACTGGAAGAGTCAGATAGCCAGGGTTCAAACTCTGGAGGAAAGTCTGAAGCAAGTGACGCGTTTGTGGAAGATCTTATTGATCCTCAAATGATGTCTGCCCTAAAATCCATTGGCTGGAGCGCAGCTGACCTGTCCACGCAATCTCCGAGCCCTCAACCTTTGGTGAAAGCAGAGGCAAGGCCAACCGTCGCAGCTACAAGCAAGGCTCAGACAGAGAAAAGCCAGCTCGAGGAACAGATAAAGGCTGAGAAACTGAAGGCCCTCACCTTGAAGCGCGAAGGGAAGCAGGCAGAGGCTCTGGAGGCCCTTCGCTCAGCAAAGCGCCTGGAGAAGAAGCTGGTCTCACTTAGCTAAGTACTCCTTCACCTTCCTTACCTCACAATTTTGTTTGGTAAGTCATCCCAGATGATAGTTTGTCTAATAAGGGTGTAATACTGTAATGCATGTCTGAATTAGTAGCAGAAGGCTTATAACTTGTGAGCCATGTGTGTATGTAAAACTGTAGCAACTGAAGTTGCTGGGGCAACGATTGTTTTCATGACTCCAAAGTAATTACTGCATCCGTGTAACAAATATTTTTAGTTCTTTTATATAGTGAACTTAAGTTGGTTTATTTGTATCATATAGAACCTCACAGGAGCAACAGGGGGGCCGTACAAACAATAGTAGAATCATCATTTGTGCGTGCGCACCTCAAGGTTTTCAACATCGAGTGTAGAAAGGCTGATGAGGAAATTCACATAAGTTTGAAGGTTTTGAGGGCATGTGGGGCATACCTCGGGATCACATTAGCATCAAGGCCCTTGCTATATCTTGTGGATTCCAAGTACTCCCTCCGATCCAAAATAATTGATGCAACCTCTATACAATGTTGTATAGAGACTGCCATTTAATTTGGATCGGAGGGAGTGGCTTGTTTGTTGTTTGATTTCCAGTTTGTTGAACTCACTCAAATTAACTTTGTTGTTTGATTTCCAGTTGGTCGGAACATACATTCCCATGCTTACGTAGTTATCAGGAAATCATGATTACTAGGATAGGATGTTTGTGTTTTCGGTACTGCAGTCGGTCGGGTTTGTTCATGTGCCCTGTTTGGACTGCTTGCTTGTGCAGGAAACTGTTTTAGACGTTGGATTCTCGTGGATGAGACGTTGCTTCTGTTTGCCTGTCTGTTTGATGCACGCACTATCCTGCAATCCTGGGTCCATGTAAGCACGGGAGGGGAACAGACTTAGGTGGAGAAAATAACTGCCATAGTAAACAGAAACAAAAGGGCCTTGGTGCCAAAATTCATCACCAAAGGGTCAATATGTATTTCTTGTTGATACTTTCTTTTGGTTTAACAAAAGGGCCTTTGGTTCAATATGCATTTTTCTTGATGACTCTGACATCTCAAAGTTAGTGTTGCCGCGCATGAGCTACTAGTAGTTCGCTTCACTTTTATTAGTACTAGATGACCTGTTGCGCCCATAGCGCAAAAAGCGAGAGCGAGCCATGAAAGTGAAAGTGATTTAGAGCCAATTTAATAGATACTTAGGTACACAACGTTATACGGAGTATATTTCATTACATGGTAGCATGATAGCTCAAAAGAAAGTTATGAGATCACTTGCTGATAGCTTACATTGCCTTTATAAAGCAAACTATTTTAGCAGAGATGCATCATATAGATAGAGCTGGTCTCTTAACCCCTGGCTGAGTGTTGTATTTGCTGCCAGTAGGAAAGACATGAAGCGGTGATATTAGGTAGAGCCATCACTGCATGTTCCATCAATATTGACCATGATTTCATCGTCTAAACAACTCTTCATCGTAGGTGTGTTTGGTTCCTGTAGACCAGGTTTCGATATTGTTGTCCTTCATTTTGCTATACATTCCAAACCTTTTTTCCTGCCTGCAATTAAGCCATCGCTCTAAAATATATTAGTTCTCCCACACACACCATTTCTTTTGCCTTGGCAAAAGATAAATTGCAAACATACAAATTTATGAAAAAAAAACGCCACCCATATACATAAACATGGTCAGATTAATATCAGCACACAGGCATCTCTAATAAATGTTTGCTCTCTCTCACTGGTAGCTTCCAACAATCAGACCCTCCCCTCTGCTGGTACTACCATCCATAAAACTCAATGAGACCTTGAGATCTACCTAAAGGCTTAAAACCCCTACCTCATACTTAATACTAATGATGTCACATGCATCCTATGACAAAAAGAACATGTAGAATAGAAGCATGGTAGTAGTGAAATACTTTTTCGTAAACCTAATAATGGCTAACATTAAAACCTGACGGTTGAAGCATTTCGCATCGAGATATGTTGTCTTCGTTTCCAGAACAAACCCCACCAAAAATAGTATTCTTGCTCTGGCAGTGAGTGAAACCGGGAAAGACAGCTAGGGAGTCAACGATCCCTTGGCTCACTCGTTCTTGTATCCAGTTAGTTACCATTCAAAATAATTTGTGTCTTTCGATTTGAGATATTGCAGTTGAACAAAGATAGAAGGTCAAAATATATCGTCCTTGGATTTATGTGGAATAAAAACAGAGGCTGCTTGTGCAACTGGTGCAAGTAGCCAAAGCAAACCAAGAATTAAAATTTAAAACCATTATACTTAGATGGCATATTTTATCGATCCTGGTAACATTATGGTCCAGGCATACCAGTGCAAGGAGATACTTAAATGTCGTCTTTATACATAACTGGCTCAGGCGTATCAAGCCTGATAATGGGAAGCACGATAGACTAAAAGCATCAACTTACATCAAAAGAAAGCTATGGATGAAGCTTGCAGTAGCTTATTTGCACCAACTTTATAAAGAAAACTACATAGCTAGCTATATAATATAGTGCAACTAACCAGCATATAAACAGAAGTGAAACTAACTATACAGATTTAGGATATATAGTGCAAGTGAATGATAACGGACGCTTATTTTTCCTTCCTGTAGTACAAGTCAGTGTCTCATCTAGCACCAAGGCCCCACATTTATCATATTTTTGAACATCTAATTAAATGAGAAAAAAATAATGAATTGTACGTGAAAACAATATCAATGCTTGACAAACAGTACCACATGAGAGTTTGACAGAAAAAGGAAGCAAAAAAAAAACACAATAGAAAAAATTAAAAAATAATAATGGTTATCATAAAAAGGCAGAAAGTAATCGACACAAAAGCTTGCGTCAAGCTGATCACTAATGTCAAGTATCAACAGGTAATAGCACGCTCATTACGTTAGAAAGTAAATGTGAGCCCTGCCCTGTTCTGCTTACCTACAGGGAAAAGGTACAAATATGTCTTACATATTTATTTGCAGAGAAATTAGAAATCAACATGTTCATGTGAGGACTAATGAAACTGAAACACTGATGATGAATAACATTAATCAATCTTGGTCTAGAAGAAAACAAAATGGTAGATCATGATATATGAATTGCTCACAAGTAAATCTGAGGCAGCTGGTCATCAATATATAGGGCTCTCCACGCTGCCGGAAAATTCATCCTTTGTGCAAATAAAATATCGGATTGATGGTTAAAATTAGATCTAGCAGAGATCATGGGCATTCATATTTTCAGACAATAAAAAATTACATATCCCATGAAGCATTATGTACACTGAAATGCTCCCACTACACAAGCTTTGAGATACAGTCGAAGTATTACCGGTCACATTTGTCACATTCCACCATCATATATACTGTCAATCTCGTCCATGAGGAGTATTAGGCTTCTTTGTCCCGTGAAGTTGATCCACACATTATATAATAATAATAAAACAAATCATAGTGGAAAAGTTCATGATATTGACCAGCTGCCACTATAATTCAGAGTGGCATTGTTGATAATTACTTTGATAGAATTTGATGTGCTCCCCTCGACACCTTCCTCGATCTTGGATTCTACTTTACCACAACTATCACTTGCATTAAACTGCTATGCATATACTAATCATTTGAATTTATGCCTCAAAGTTAAATAAAGAACAGAAGCTTAAGCACAACCACTGATTTCTACCGGGATAATTGACGATAACCCCCCTTGTTGGCAAATCCTTGATCATATACCCCCCCGACGCTGTCTCTGACATGTGGGGTTTAAGTGGCCTGGGGGGGGGGGGGGGTTTACAGCTAGCTCATATAGAGGCCCGAAGAACAACCTTTGTTCACATGACCAACACCATGTATTGATCTATCAGACAAAAAGGTAAAAACAAACACTTCTGAGACCTTCATTTACAGTGTAGCTTTGCTCAGTGGGTAAGAGTGCAAAATCATGTCATGTGCTCTATTACACAGAAAAAATCAAACATCAAAATGCAGGAACAAGCATGACTGTATTCAAGAGAGAGATAATTCACCTTGGGCTTCTTAATCACACTCTTCCTCAAAATTCTTCTTCTACTCTCCACAAGTAACCAAAAATTGAGGCACTTGAAAATGCATTCCCCTCCCAATCCTTGAAATCAGAAGAAACACTCATATGCAAAAGATGTAGTAAGTCTAGGGTGAGATTTCTTAAAGTTTTTGCCTATCCCTGAGGCCTTTAATCTAAAATAGTACCCTTTTTTAGAACAATCTTAAAAGCTACCTTAGGGCTGCTTGATTTTTTTTTTTGCATCTGTGGAGACGTGAAAGGAGGCAAGTCCATAAATAATGTCTACTCATTCAGGTTAGTGATCAGGTGGCTGCAACCGCAAAAAAATGGGGCTTGCTTGGCAATAAAAATAGGTGTTCCATAGAACAAGGGGCTGTTGTTTGTTTAAATGGTATTTGTAGCCATAAGGTTGTTAGTTTAACAAATACATGTATACATGTACGCCTACAATCTTACAATTTACAGCACATACAACGAGCAAATATACAACAAAAGTTTAGTTCTGAATTTTGGCAAACAACATAAAGAAATCATATTATTACCTAACAAATACACGTGTACATGCACGCCCAGAAAGCTTAGAGTTTATAGGACACACAACGAGCAAATATACAGCAAAAGTTCAATTCTGAATTTCGGCAAACAACATCCAGAATTCATATTAGTAACAAACAAATACAGTGCACATGTACGCCTAGAAAGCTTAGAGTTTACAGGACACACATCGAGCAAATATGCAGCAAAAGTTCACTTCTTAATTTGGGCAAACAACATAAAGAAATCATATTATTACCTCTAGGATTGGGGAAGCCGAGAGAGACTGGAAACAACGTGTATGTCTAGAAAGCTTACAGGACCTCTATAAAGCACTTCTGAACAGGGCTGCTTATCTGCACATACACAAGATACAGTCAGACATCATCAAAACTATATTACTTGCATTTATTACCCATGTATGCATAGCAATAGAACTACAACAGGCGGTATCACACACTAGTCTACTGATCACGAAGACACCCTTCATCTTTTGTTGCAATGACAGTTTGAAGGAAACGACACATAGAAGCGCAGTCCTATACATAGAATAACCTGACAAAAACTTGACAAAATCCCAGGCCCTCCCTGATCAATTTGCACCAGAAACACCGGAGAAATCTAATGAAAATAAATACAGCAAACATGGCAACCCAACACACCAAATTTACCAGAACAAAGAATGTGAAACTTTATTAATACCTCATGTACAGCAACACATCCCCTTCTCCTCATGATGGTTTTGGTGCCAAGATACCTTCCGGTGTTGGGGTTCGACCTTGTCTTCTCTTTGCCTGTACTTGTGTTTTATGTCAAAAGCAAGACCGAATAAATTATTAGGATCTGAAGAACACGAGTAGTATGGAATATTAATAATGGTGGGCGTACAACCCTTTGGTTCAGGTAGCATTGCTTCAATTTTAGGATGTGTATCTTCTGAATTTGATGCCAAACAACTACGGGTGTCAGCCTGCTCCTGTGAACAAAAAATTTCAAACAAGAGCACTCAAATATTCATCTTGGAAGGGTCATGTGGTTTCCCCCTCACGCCTCCCTGTTTGCTCTGTTTTGCGCAGATTCTTTATAGTGGTGTGCCTAGCAGGTTTACAGGCAGATTGGCATATAAAAAGCATATAATATGTTTCTGTTTCCATTTTCTAGATGGCGCACCAACCTCTTTGAAGCTCACATCATTTCTTTGTAGCACAGTTTTCTACCCTTGAGCACATTCACGAGTCTTAAATCTTCAGCTGGCATCAAGTGCGTAACATAGTAAAAGCACCAAGTACCCTTCATGACACTCAAATATAATGCTCCTAAGCCTTATTAATCTTGACCAACGTTATAACAACGATGAATACAACAAGTCATACTATTGGCACGGAAAATCGCCGCGCAACACCAAGATAATTGTCATGCTTTCGTGACGACGAACGATTGCTTTCCGAGCAAAGCAACAAAGATCCCTCGCTTTCGTGGAGGAGAACCGGCTGCTTTTCAGCGCAAAACTGCAAAGATTACCAAACCCTAGGGCTGCTAGGGCTCGGCAGAGAAGAACGATAGATAAAAAGACATACGTAAAAAAGTAATGTATTTGTTGATAAATCGATTGTTGTTTTTCTCAATCGGCCATGGCCTATTTATTAAGGCACACATGACTTGGCCTATACAGAAATACTTGTCGTACAAGTATAGAACTTCAAAACTAAACCGATCAGGATCTGATTCGATTACCATGTATACTACCCTTTGCCTTATATGAATATATAAAAATATTCCGGCCACGTCGCAATCACAGCCCAAGTTATACACATACGTATAAATACCCTTGAGCCTACAAGGAAAATAATAAAATACTCCGGCAAGGTCACTAATCACACCGGCTAATAATGATTGATCATTCATCATGTATTGTTGCATCTTCTCATAGGTGACTCCATAGCTCATGCAAGAATCCTTCATCTTAGCAACCACAGTTTAGCCCAGCGTACGAGAATTTGTCCAAGTAGCCGCTAATCCTTGCAAAATCCCATATATTTGTCCTGGGTAAATAGCTTTAGTGTACCTGATCTCCTGATGTGTCATCTGCATTGGACTATGACCACGCCTGCATTTTGAATTAAACAACAAGGGTAGATATATGTATGAACGAATAATCCGACCACATTCATTTAAATTAATTTGGCCGATCATACAGACTATTAGCCAAATTACACCATGAACACATGCCCCCCTGTTTTTGGTATAATTGTATTCACCAAAAACACTATCACATTTCCATAGGAAGGCTTAGATAACTTCACCGGCCATATAATTTGTTGAAGGGTGATGTCCAAACAGCACATCGTTCAATTTCCTCTTTGGAGATATATTCAAATAATATGTCAGCCGAATTTTCTTAGGGCGATATTTAGAATAATATATCGGCCACATTATCTCAAGCCTCCTTTGACATGCTAGGATAGTAATTTTTTCAATATTTTTCATTGGGAGATTTTGGCAACTTCTCCACAACACGCTTCTCCATCCATGTCATCTTCGACACCATTGGTTTTTGTCGATTGAACAAGCGATTCTTCTCGGCTATCTCTTCTTTCATTCTAAATGCTCGTAGTCGTTGGGCACGCCGTTTCTTAGTGTGTGTGAGTCCCATGGGACACCACCGAATTCCTGGTTTAGTCCCTAGTGCAGCTGAAATAATTCTGCTGCCCCCCGAGTCTCTAGGCCTATACTGTTGTATTGTTGTTCTGGGAGCAAATATTTTGTTGTTGGCCGAAGAAATCATCCACTAATCATATGTACTCGTAGTTCCATATTGCCCACGGCCTCCAGTGAATATATCGGCACATGCATCAGCCGACTCAGTAGTACTAGCATGTACAACTTTCTTCTCTGAACATGTGTGCACCTTAGCCTCTAAGTTAGATGCATCAATGTATCTTGTTTCTCGACTATTCTCTACACTTGCAGCCGATTGGTGTTGACCAAGTTTCATAACATTAGAAGCATCCAAATCATTTGAACTTTGTATAGACTTAGATTCAGCATGCCTCACCGGCACCCACACAAACTTCTTATCACCTCTATGAATTATGCCATTTGTATTGTGCCTCCTAGGCGAGTTTGAAGTTCCCAAGACCACCATGTCATCATTACCACGGATTACATTGCCATCATGTGGTCTCACTTCCTGATTAAACTGAACCCCTTTTTCATGCAATGATTTCCTGTACACTGGCCCTGCTGGAATCCACTCTGGTCGAGAATAATACATTGGCCTTGTAGGATATGGCGCCCAAGGATTAAAACCCCATGGAGGAAACCGTGGATAAATAGGAGGTGCGCATCCCCCATATGTCGGATCCATTTTAAAATACATCTGCTGGTCATATGGATTTCCCTGCCGTTGCTGATGACTGGTAGTTCTGGAAGGAGATCTAGGACACTTATTACCTCCAAGCCGATTAAACACATTGCTTGCCTTGCGTGAGGTGTACTTTTCCAACAACATGCTAACTGTCGGCTTTGGTCTTGGAGCTTGTTTCCTTCTTCCATTGACTTTCCACACTCCTACTTCTAAATTTTTTGGTTTGATCATCCTTGGCGGAGCACTATCGTCAACAACATTCTTTTCTCTTGCAGATTCGGTCTGATCCGACCGAATAAGCATTTTCTTACTCTTAAGCTCGACCACATTGATGGAAAAAGGGTCACTGTCAAGCTTTATCTTAGAACTTTCTGTAAATGTCAATCGTCCTTCATTAATGGCCGATTGCACCTGTCGGCGAAACATGTTACAATCATTAGTAGCATGAGAGAAAGAATTGTGCCACTTACAATAAGCTCGTCTACCCAACTCTTCTGGAGGTGGAATTACATGGCCCTCTTTCACTCTAATTATTTTATTTTGCAGTAACATATCAAAAATTCTATCACACTTGCTAACATCAAAAGTGTATTTTGTTTCATCTCTTCTAGCAGGCGTGGGCTTCAAAGCAAAACATGCAAAGGGTTTTGACTTTGACGCTGGAATCCATTCGGCTACACATATATTAACGTCAACTTCACTAGCCGAATTACTATCATAATCAAAGGCATTACCTACATGATTATCCTTCTCATTATCAATATTATCTTCAAACCGGCTATATTGTTTAATCTCCTTAGTCTGGTTTTCTTGCGCCAAAGCCTTCTGCAAAACTTGATTAACATCTAAAAATTCTTGCCCTTCTAGTTTATCCTTAATATGAGCAATAAGACCCGAAAAGGCAAGATCGGCTAAATCTTTTTCGGCTATGGTCAAGCTGAAACATCGGTTTTTGACATCCCTAAACCTCCTAATATAATCATGAACATGCTCATTATATTTCTGCCTAACCAAAGTTAAATCTGAAAGCCGAAGTTCTGTTTCACCGCTATAAAAGTACTCATGAAATTTTTGCTCCAATTGTGCCCATGTTGAAATAGAATTAGGAGCAAGCGATGTAAACCAAGTAAATGCAATACCGGACAAAGACAACGGAAACAATTTAATCCTATAAACATCCGATGTGCCGATATCACAACATTGGGCTAAAAATTGTCCGATATGCTCGAAAGTAGATCTACCATCTTCCCCCGTAAATTTAACAAAATCTGGAATTCTAAAACCACGAGGATATGGTGTCGAGTCAAAGTAATCAGGGTATGGTTTTTGATATGCATGTGCTTTACTCTTAGGTTCTAAACCGAATTCTCTTAGTATACTAGCAAGCTTATCCTTAAAACTATCATTCGGCTGTAGAGAACTAGTTTGTGGAGCAGATGGAACGCTAGCACGTGATGGAAACTCCGGCAAAGAAATTTGAGCTTGTGATGCTTGCAACGGAGACCTATTAAAATATGAATCGGGTACCGGCCCGCACGGAATCCCAGTATTGACAGTCAGTAGCGATGGTGTACTAGAATTAGAACTAGCACTTCGGTTATTGATGTTGTGATTTTGTGGAACCGAAGTTGAGACAGTAGGAGCAGCTACGCTAGGCATAAAATTATTAGCCGAACTGCTCACATAGTTCTGGCCACCTTGATCGCTATTCAAAGGAACATTGGGATGCACAACGTTATTAACCGATGTACCATGTGTATGAATATTACTAGGAAATTTAATGAATCCTGTATTTTGCAGCGGCATCAGCTTTTCCTCAGAATATCCATCATTGATTTGCAGCACTAACGACCGAACATGACTAGGTAAATTATTTTCAAGATCTTTATGAAGCTGCTCCTTCAATTCTTCAATTCTATTAGCTAGTGATTGAGTAATTGTGTGTGTCGTAGTTTTCACATCAGAATCGTACTTGGTAGCTACGCACACATCAATTGGATGAGAAATTTCTTCAGTTGAATTTTTTACCTCGGCGTTGATCGAATCTGAAGGGTTTGGCACATGTACCTTCTTGATGACGCCGATCCTTGTCTTGCGGTATCCAGTCAACTTCAATTTTAGTCGCTCAGCCATCTCTTTCTTAAGCTCTTGTTCAAGCCCGTGCCGATCATTTTCCGACAGATCGTCGAGTGTGACGGCAATGACGTTCTCCGGGTCGATGTCGCTCCCATTCCTGGACTCGGTACTCATCGTGTGCTTCTTCTTCTTTCCTTCCCCAGCGGAGTCGCCAATTGTGTTGGCACGGAAAATCGCCGCGCAACACCAAGATAATTGTCGTGCTTTCGTGACGACGAACGATTGCTTTCCGAGCAAAGCAACAAAGATCCCTCACTTTCAGGAGGAGAACCGGCCGCTTTTCAGCGCAAAACGGCAAAGATTACCAAACCCTAGGGCTGCTAGGGCTCGGCAGAGAAGAACGATAGATAAAATGACATACGTAAAAAAGTAATGTATTTGTTGATAGATCGATTGTTGTTTTTCTCAATCGGCCATGGCCTATTTATTAAGGCACGCAGGACTTGGCGTATACAGAAGTACTTGTCGTACAAGTATAGAACTCCAAAACTAAACCGATCAGGATCTGATTCGGTTACCATGTATACTACCCTTTGCCTTATATGAATATATAAAAATATTCCGGCCACGTCGCAATCACAGCCCAAGTTATACACATACATATAAATACCCTTGAGCCTACAAGGAAAATAATAAAATACTCCGGCAAGGTCGCTAATCACACCGCCTAATAATGATTGATCATTCATCATGTATTGTTGCATCTTCTCATAGGTGACTCCATAGCTCATGCAAGAATCCTTCATCTTAGCAACCACAGTTTAGCCCAGCGTACGAGAATTTGTCCAAGTAGCCGCTAATCCTTGCAAAACCCCATATATTTGTCCTGGGTAAATAGCTTCAGTGTACCTGATCTCCTGATGTGTCATCTGCATTGGACTATGACCACGCCTGCATTTTGAATTAAACAACAAGGGTAGATATATGTATGAACGAATAATCCAACCACATTCATTTAAATTAATTTGTCCGATCATACAGACTATTAGCCAAATTACACCATGAACACATACAAGCAGGCACTGCTTGGCACAGATATGGCAGCCACATTAGTATCCGCAGGAGCAAACAAACAACAAACCTTGAACAAAACAACACATAGAAACGAGAGAGGGGCATAGGGAGACGTGGAGGAGAAAAGACCTTGAGCTGCTGCTGTTCCTCTCCATGTCTGGGTGTCATCCTCCTCTCCTTCCCTGCATCCACCAACAAAACAGAGCAAACAGGGAGGCGTGAGGGGGAAACCACATCCACGGCTGCCGAAAAGAACCAAACAGAGAGGGGGGAGAGGGGAGGGGGGGGGGACCTTGAACACGAGTGGCTGGACGCCAGCGCCGTGGAGGTCGAGATTCAGGTGTAAGAAGCCCTCGACGGCGGCTACAGCGGTGCGCCCCTCCTGCTCCTCCTCCTCCTCGAGCAGGACAAGGCTGGCGGCTGCAGCGCGAGAAGAAGGCCATGCTCCTGTATCCTGCTGCTCCCCTCCTCCTGTCTCGAGGGCGAGCTCCTCCTGCCGAGGCTCGAGGGAGAGCTCCTCCTGCCGAGGCCGGATCGAGGCTGACGGGCACCGACAGAGCACGGGGCGGCCGAGGCCGAGGCGTAGTGGAGAGGGAGGGGAGCGGGGCGGATCAAATCGAGCGCCGCCGTCGTCTCCCTGTGCCTGCCGCTGGAGGGAACGGTGAAGGGGAGGAGGAGGCGGCACGGTGGAGAGCAGGGCAGAAGGGGAGGAGCCGGCGGCGCAGTGGAGAGGGAGGGGAGCGGGGCAGATGGAGGAGGAGGTGCACGCGCGTGAGAAGACGCGGGATGAATTGTTCATGGCGAATAAAAGGAGACGTGGCTGGTGCCCACTAGTTCATCCTTTATATGTTCAACAACTGGGGATGTTTGGCATGGTGAGCCCCCGATTCCCTAGTTCTGTTTGGCATGGTGAGCCCCCGATTCCCTAGTTCTTTTCCTTTAAGTTGCAACAGGCAACATTATCATTTGAATAAAGTTGCCGAAGTTTTTAAAAGAAGAGATGCTATGCATACGACACACCACATCCAATTTATGTATTATGCAATAAGCGAATTGTTGGATCACATCAATCTTCTTGTTTATGCAGTTTCACAGCAAAATCATACACATCTAAAGACGACCACGAGCAGGATCAGGGTGGAGGCTCATCGGAGCTGGGACCGGACGCATCCGGCGAGTCGCACGGCTCCACGGCGGCATCGGAGCCAGCGCCGGTCCAGGCGCCGAGGAGAGATGCCCCAGGTCGTGGAGGTGGAGATGCGCGTCTGGCACGCATCAGCGAGGGAGGCAATGATAGTGAGCCCTCTGATGTGGCTGCTTGCGTCCAAAGTGCACGGGTGACCCCTCCCCGCCCTGCTTTGCCGTCTGTCCGCCCGACCCATAGTGCTGTGGACGCGCACGCACCAGTGCTCAGCGCGGCATCGTCTTGCGGTTCAAATGGGGAGGCACCCAAGGCGGTCGACTGTGATTTGAAGGATATCCTGGGCTCCCCACCGTCAGTCTGCCTAAGCAGATGGAAGCAATGCGGACCCTGCAACGCCAGCCATGCAATGCTTTTGACCAACGGGCTTGCGGTGGGGGATCCGATGCGGACCGAGATGGATGTGGCTACAAGACAAGACAACAGGCGGATCCAGGTGGGGTCCATAGAATGCACGCTGAGCGAGGGCGCGGGGTTCAAAATTGTGGCGGGCCGCACACATGCCCGCCCCGAGACGGCCAGTGATCATGTACTGGATCCAGACCACGACAGAATGGCATGAGAGGAGGATTGGGTGGACGCGGTCTTCGAGGACGCGCTCCCATGCAGTGGATGCACATGAGTTAACACAGACGCAGATTCCCAACGATGTGGGCCGGTGGGGAGCATGTTCTTTGTCTCCCTTCCATCGAACGGGATGCCCCCACCTGTCTGCCCAGGGATGGTGGATTGCCATGCAGATCATGCAGCCCATGCACGTTGCTGCCCGGTGCGAACCAGGTGGACGAACTTTGTGCCCAACTGAGGAAAGCCCAGACCCCAATACTGTCGACCCCACCAGCTAAAGCTCATGCCGTGACACAAAGGCGTACAAGGCAGAGGAGAGTTCCGATCTCCAACCCACGGAGGAGCGCCAGAATAGCTAGGGGCATTGGACGTGGCTCAGCAGCAACGAAGCAACAGGGGGTGCTAATCCGGAAACTATGCCTAGCAAATGAAGCGGAAATCATCACTGACGAGGCACTTCACACGTATGCACAACTCTTCGACCAGCCACTCTCGGATGGCCACATCAAGGCAATCCCCGCCTTGTTTGGATGGGATGCCTCTGCATTGCCGCTCGACGGCACGGAGGAAGTCGTGGAGGACCGGCTTTAAGGTCGGTCATGGTGGTTTCCTTGGTAGGCTTGCAAAATGAATGCGTCATCTTTCAAGACCCTAGTGTGGAATGTGAGGGGCCTTAATACCCCGACACGTCAGAGTGCAATATCTCAGGTGGTTAGCTCGGTTGCACCGAGCATTGTGTGTCTCCAAGAGACAAAAATGGAGCTTGTAACGACGGAGGTGGTCGCCCACTGCCTTGGGAATAAACTCGAGAGTTTTTACTACCTACTCGCGATAGGAACGAGGGGAGGCATCCTTCTAGCCTGGGATGCTACCGTGGTGAAACTATCCAACCCGCACTATACGACGAACGCACTCACCGCGCTAGTCACGCACATTGGAGGGTCGCAATGGTGGATGACAGGGGTCTACGGCCCACAGCAAGACCTTGAAAAAGTGGAATTCATGCAAGAATTGGTAGACATCCGCGAACTGATAGCTGGACCATGGACTATGATGGGTGATTTCAACTTATTAGTCAATCCGGAGGACAAAAACAACACACTAGTGAACAAACGGATGATGGCGCGGTTCCGTGCAAAGCTTAATAACCTCGAGCTCAAGGAGGTTTACTTGAATGGGAGGAGGTACGCTTGGTCCAACGAATGGGCGCAAACGACAATGGAGAAGATCGGCCGCGTCTTCACCATGTCATCTTGGGAGGAGCTATACCTGACTTGTCAACTCACAACCCTGGGTTCCTCAATCTTAGACCACTGTCCACTATTGCTGGACTTAGAGGCAGATCTGCACATGGGTAAGCATTTCAAGTTCGAGGCATTCTGGACAAGAGCTGATGGTTTCATGCAAACGGTGGAGGAGTTGTGGAACTCCGTGCCCAGGGAAGAAAGCCCCTATGTCACGCTCGATCTCAAATTGCGAGCCACGGCGAAAGGGTTGAAGAAGTGGAGCGACCATTGGATAGGCAACGTTAAACTACAAATTGGCATTGCCATGGAGATAATCACTCGCCTGCACAAAGCAATGGACACAAGAGCACTCTCTCCACAGGAACGAGACCTACGGCGCATATTGAAACTAAAGTTACTTGGCCTCTGCTCCCTGAAACGAACAATCGCGCGTCAAAGATCAAGAATCCTCTCCCTCCGGGAGGGGGATGCAAACACTAGCTTCTTCCACCAACACGCTTGCCACCGGCAAAGGAGAAACATGATCACGACGATCAGAAATGGGGACACCACCGCAAGCACACATGATGAGATTGCAAAGGAAGTGGATGACTACTACACAAATGTGTTTGCCGACACACTGGGAAGGGCGCGCACCATTGATCTCGGCCTCCTGAACCTACCGACCACAAACCTGACGCATCTTGATCAGCCTTTCACCGCGGAGGAAGTGGAGAGGATTGTGAAGAACATGCCCATGGACAAGGCACCGGGTCCAAACGGCTTTACAGGATGGTTCTTTGCGTCCTGCTGGCCTATAATCAAAGATGACCTAATGAGGGCACTCCATGCTTTCTACCAAGGCGACATGAGGGGTCTACATGCCATTAACAAGGCGATCGTGGCCCTCCTTCCCAAGAAGGATGGAGCAGTGGACATTCGTGACTTTCGGCCAGTGAGCCTGGTTCATAGTGCGATAAAGATCTTTGACAAGACACTAGCTACACGGCTTGCAGCGGATCTTCCTTCCATAGTGGGAAACCACCAGAGCGCCTTCGTGCGGGGGCGATCCATCCACGACAATTTCATGCTCATCCAATGCACGACACGAAGGATCCACGCCCTACGGGACCCAGCCATTATGCTCAAGCTTGACATATTAAAGGCGTTTGACTCGGTGCAATGGCCCTTCCTACTAGAAGTTCTATGCAAGGCTGGATTTGGGGAGCGATGGATCATGTGGATTTGTGGGATGCTGGCAAGCACATCAACAAGGATCATGGTCAACGGTACGCTGGGACGGCCAATCTATAACACCGTGGGCTTGAGGCAAGCTGCCCCACTATCCCCAATGCTATTAATTCTTATCATGGAGCCCTTGCACCGCATGTTTGAGCTCGCGACCGCTAGGGGACTGCTCGCTCCGCTGGCAAGAACAGGGCTGCATCACCGCCTCTCGATGTTTGCCGACGACGTAATGATCTTCCTCAAGACAAACGAGCCGGGTTTGAACACACGCGCATCACTTCTTACTCTGTTTGGAGAGGCATCAGGCCTTCGCGTCAACCTTGCCAAGAGCGTTGTCTATCCTATACGATGCTCTGCCGAGACCATGGAAACAGTGGAGCAAACACTTGGATGCCCGAGGGGTGCCTTCCCATGCAAATATCTTGGGCTGCCGCTCACTCTGAGGAAGCAGTCTCATGTACAACTATCAGGCCTTGTGGATCAACTCGCGGCGGCATTGCCAAAGTGGAAGGCAGCAAAGATGCCAAAGAGTGGAAGAATGCTTCTTGTTCAATCTGTGCTATGTGCGATTCCGCTACATGCGACGATGGTGCTCGACCTCCCGCAGAAGACAATTTCAGCAATGAACAGAATTTGTCGCAGTTTCCTATGGTGCGCTAAGGCAAACTCGTCCGGCGGCAGCTGCGCGGTCGCTTGGGAAACTGTATGCGCCCCCAAATGGGCGGGTGGACTAGGCATTCCCAACCTAGGATGGATGAACAAAGCTGTGCAGGCAAGGTGGCCTTGGTTACAACGATCAGACACAACATGACCATGGGCAGAGTTTGACATCACTGTGCCAGAAGCTTCAAGGCAAATCTTCAATGCGGTTGCTCGCTGGATCCTAGGAGATGGAAATGCAGGACTCTTTTGGGAGGATAGATGGCTCGAAGGACACCAGATCATGGAGATTGCACCCTTGATATATGGGCGAGTCAGGAAGAGAATAAGAAGCACATGCACCGTATCCCAGGCGCTACTGAACGACTGTTGGGTCGCCCAAGTGAGCCCGGAGGTATCAGCTGACTTGTTACGTGAGTACCTACAATTGTGGACCATGATCAAAAGGGTCGAACTTGACCCAACGCAGCGCGATATCATCTCTTGGTCATGGGAAGCAAGCGGATGCTATTCAGCGCGGTCTGCCTATGCAACCAAGTTCTGGGACAGGCAGGTCGTCCCCACGGCTGAATTCACTTGGAAATCAAAGGCACCGGCGCCCTGTCGCTTCTTCACATGGCTCGCAATCCAGGATAGGTGCTGGACGTCCGATCGGCTGGCAAGACGTGGACTCGATCATCAAGATTGCTGCCCAATGTGCTGAAGGAAATATGCCCTAGAGGCAATAATAAAGTTATTATTTATTTCCTTATATCATGAAAAATGTTTATTATTCATGCTAGAATTGTATTAACTGGAAACATAATACATATGTGAATACATAGACAAACAAAGTGTCACTAGTATGCCTCTACTTGACTATCTCGTTGATCAAAGATGGTTAAGTTTCCTAGCCATAGACATGAGTTGTCATTTGATTAACGAGATCACATCATTAGGAGAATGATGTGATTGACTTGACCCATTCCGTTAGCTTAGCAATCGATTGTTTAGTATGTTGCTATTGCTTTCTTCATGACTTGTACATGTTCCTATGACTATGAGATTATGCAACTCTCGTTTACCGGAGGAACACTTTGTGTGCTACCAAACGTCACAATGTAACTGGGTGATTATAAAGGTGCTCTACATGTGTCTCCGAAGGTACATGTTGGGTTGGCGTATTTCGAGATTAGGATTTGTCACTCCGATTGTCGGAGAAGTATCTCTGGGCCCTCTCGGTAATACACATCACTTAAGCCTTGCAAGCACTGCAACCAATGAGTTAGTCGCGGGATGATGTATTACGGAACGAGTATGCCGGTAACGAGATTGAACTAGGTATTGAGATACCGACGATCGAATCTCGGGCAAGTAACATACCGATGACAAAGGGAACAACGTATGTTGTTATGCGGTTTGACCGATAAAGATCTTCGTAGAATATGTGGGAGCTAATATGAGCATCCAGGTTCCGCTATTGGTTATTGACCGGAAACGTGTTTCGGTCATGTCTACATAGTTCTTGAACCCGTAGGGTCCGCACGCTTAAGGTTTCAATGACAGTTTTATTATGAGTTTATGAGTTTTGATGTACCAAAGGAGTTCGAAGTCCCTAATGAGATCGGGGACATGACGAGGAGTCTCGAAATGGTCGAGACTTAAAGATCGATATATTGGACGACTATATTCGGACTTCGGAAAGGTTCCGAGTGATTCGGGTATTTTTCGGAGTACCGGGGAGCTACGGGAATACGGGGAAGAGTATTGGGCCTTAATGGGCCTTAGTGGGAGGGAGCCAGGAGGTGGCGCGCGCCCCTCCCAAGCCCAGTCCGAATTGGAAGAGGGGTTTGGGGCGCGGCCCCCCTCTCCCTTCCTTCTCCACTCCCCTCCTTTCCCCCCTTCTTCTAGTTGGACTAGGAAAGAAGGAAACCTACTCCTACTAGGAGTAGGAATCCTACTCCCTTGGCGCGCCCCTCCTAGGGCCGGCCTCCTCCTCCCTTGCTCCTTTATATATGGGGGCAGGGGGCACCCCAAAGGCACAACAACAATTGATCCCTTGGATCTCTTAGCCGTGTGCGGTGCCCCCCTCCACCATAGTCCACCTCGATAATATCGTAGCGGTGCTTAAGCGAAGCCCTGCGACGGTAGAACATCAAGATCGTCACCACGCCGTCATGCTGACGGAACTCTCCCTTGACACTCGGCTGGATCGGAGTTCAAGGGACGTCATCGAGCTGAACGTGTGCTAGAACTCGGAGGTGCCGTAGTTTCGGTGCTTGATCGGTCGGGCCGTGAAGACGTACGACTACATCAACCGCGTTGTTCTAATGCTTCCGCTTTCGGTCTACGAGGGTACGTGGACAACACTCCCCCTCTCGTTGCTATGCCTCACCATGATCTTGCATGTGCGTAGGAAATATTTTGAAATTACTACGTTCCCCAACAGTGGCATCCGAGCCAGGTTTTATGCGTTGATGTTATATGCACAAGTAGAACACAAGTGAGTTGTGGGCGATACAAGTCATACTGCTTACTAGCATGTCATACTTGGTTCGGCGGTATTGTTGGATGAAGCGGCTCGGACCGACATTACGCGTACGCTTACGCGAGACTGGTTCTACCGACGTGCTTTGCACATAGGTGGCTGGTGGGTGTCAGTTTCTCCAACTTTAGTTGAACCGAGTGTGGCTACGCCCGGTCCTTGCGAAGGTTAAAACAGCACCAACTTGACAAACTATCGTTGTGGTTTTGATGCGTAGGTAAGAACGGTTCTTGCTAAGCCCGTAGCAGCCACGTAAAACTTGCAACAACAAAGTAGAGGACGTCTAACTTGTTTTTGCAGGGCATGTTGTGATGTGATATGGTCAAGACGTGATGCTATATTTTATTGTATGAGATGATCATGTTTTGTAACCGAAGTTATCGGCAACAGGCAGGAGCCATATGGTTGTCGCTTTATTGTATGAAATGCAAAGCCCTGTAATTTCTTTACTTTATCACTAAGCGGTAGCGATAGTCGTAGAAGCAATAGACGGCGTAAACGACAACGATGCTACTATGGAGATCAAGGTGTCGCGCCGGTGACGATGGTGATCATGGAGGTGCTTCGGAGATGGAGATCACAAGCACAAGATGATGATGGCCATATCATATCACTTATATTGATTGCATGTGATGTTTATCTTTTATGCATCTTATCTTGCTTTGATTGATGGTAGCATTATAAGATGATCTCTCACTAAATTTCAAGATAAAAGTGTTCTCCCTGAGTATGCACCGTTGCCAAAGTTCATCGTGCCCAGACACCACGTGATGATCGGGTGTGATAAGCTCTACGTCCATCTACAACGGGTGCAAGCCAGTTTTGCACACGCAGAATACTCAGGTTAAACTTGACGAGCCTAGCATATGCAGATATGGCCTCGGAACACTGAGACCGAAAGGTCGAGCGTGAATCATATAGTAGATATGATCAACATAGTGATGTTCACCATTGAAAACTACTCCTTTTCACGTGATGATCGATTATGGTTTAGTTGATTTGGATCACGTGATCACTTAGAGGATTAGAGAGATGTCTTTCTAAGTGGGAGTTCTTAAGTAATATGATTAATTGAACTTTAATTTATCATGAACTTAGTCCTGGTAGTATTTTGCAAATTATGTTGTAGATCAATAGCTCACGTTGTTGCTTCCCTATGTTTTTATATGTGTTCCTAGAGAAAACTAAGTTGAAAGATGTTAGTAGCAATGATGCAGACTTAGTCCGTGATCTGAGGTTTATCCTCATTGCTGCACAGAAGAATTATGTCCTTGATGCACCGCTAGGTGACAGACCTATTGCAGGAGCAGATGCAAACGTTATGAACGTTTGGCTAGCTCAATATGATGACTACTTGATAGTTTTGTGCACCATGCTTTATGGCTTAGAATCGGGACTTCAAAGACGTTTTGAACGTCATGGACCATATGAGATGTTCCAGGAGTTGAAGTTAATATTTCAAGCAAATACTCGAGTTAAGAGATATGAAGTCTCCAACAAGTTCTATAGCTAAAAGATGGAGGAGAATCGCTCAACTAGTGAGCATATGCTCAAATTGTCTGGATACTACAATTGCTTGAATCAAGTGGGAGTTAATCTTCTGGATAAGATAGTGATTGACAGAATTCTCTAGTCACCACCACCAAGTTAGTAGAACTTCGTGATGAACTATAATATGCAAGGGATGATGAAAACAATTCCCAAGCTCTTCGAGATGCAAAAATCGGCGAAGGTAGAAATCAAAGAAAAACATCAAAGTGTTGATGGTGGACAAGATCACTAGTTTCAAGAAAAAGGGCAAAGGGAAGAAGGGGAAACTTCAAGAAGAACATCAAGCAAGTTGCTGCTCAAGTGAAGAAGCCCAAGTCTGGATCTAAGCCTAAGACTAAGTGATTCTACTGCAAAGGGACTGGTCACTGGAAGTGGAACTACCCCAAGTATTTGGCGGATAAGAAGGATGGCAAAGTGAACATAGGTATATTTGATATACATGTTATTGATGTGTACTTTACTAGTGTTATAGTAAACCCTTTGGTACTTGATACTGGTTCAGTTGCTAAGAGTAGTAACTCGAAACGGGAGTTGCAGAATAAACAGAAACTAGTTGAGGGTGAGGTGACGATGTGTGTTGGAAGTAGTTCCAAGATTGATATGATTATCATCACACACTCCCTATACTTTCGGGATTAGTGTTGAACCTAAATAGGTGTTATTTGGTGTTTGCGTTGAGCATGAGTGTGATTTGATCATGTTTATTGCAATACAGTTATTCATGTAAGTTAGAGAATAATTGTTGTTTTCTTTACATGAATAAAACCTTCTATGGTCATACACCCAATGAAAATGGTTTGTTGGATCTCGATCGTGTGATACACATATTCATAATATTGAAGCCAAAAGATGTAAAGTTAATAATGATAGTGCAACTTATTTGTGGCACTGCCATTTAGGTCATATTGGTGTAAAGCGCATGAAGAAACTCTATGTTGATGGGCTTTTGGAATCACTTGATTATGAATCACTTGATGCTTGCGAACCATGCCTCATGGGCATGATGACTAAGACTCCGTTCTCCGGAACAATGGAGCGAGCAACAGATTTGTTGGAAATAATACATACTGATGTATGAGATCCAATGAGTGTTGATGCTCGTGGCAAGTATCATTATTTTCTGACCTTCACAGATGATTTGAGCAGATATGGGTATATCTACTTAATGAAACACAAGTCTGAAACATTTGAAAAGTTCAAAGAATTTCAGAGTGAAGTGGAGAATCATCGTAACAAGAAAATAAAGTTTCTACGATCTGATCGTGGAGGAGAATATTTGAGTTACAAGTTTGGCCTTCATATAAAACAATGTGGAATAGTTTCACAGCTCACGCCACATGGAACACCACAACGTAATGGTGTGTCCGAACGTCATAACCGCACTTTATTGGATATGGTGCGATCTACGATGTATCTTACCGATTTACCACTATCATTTTGGGGTTATGCATTAGAGACAGTTGCATTCACTTTAAATAGGGCACCATCGAAATCCGTTGAGACGACGGCTTATGAACTGTGGTTTGGCAAGAAACCAAAGTTGTCGTTTGTTAAAGTTTGGGGTTGCGATGCTTATGTGAAAAAGTTTCAACCTGATAAGCTCGAACCTAAATCGGAGAAGTGCATCTTCATAGAATACCCAAAGGAAACTGTTGGGTACACCTTCTATCACAGATCCAAAGGCAATATATTCATTGCTAAAATGGATCCTTTCTAGAGAAGGATTTTTCTCTCGAAAGAAGTGAGTGGGAGGAAAGTAGAACTTGATGAGGTAACTGTACCTGCTCCCTTATTGGAAAGTAGTTCATCACAGAAATCGGTTCCTGTGATATCTACACCAATTAGTGAGGAAGTTAATGATGATGATCATGGAACTTCAGATCAAGTTGTTACTGAACCTCATAGGTCAAACAAAATAAGATCTGCACCAGAGTGGTACGGTAATCCCGTTCTAGAAGTCATGTTACTAGACCATGATGAACCTACGAACTATGGGGAAGCGATGATGAGCCCAGATTCCACGAAATGGCTTGAGGCCATAAAATCTAAGATATGATCCATGTATGAGAACAAAGTATGGACTTTGATTGACTTGCTGATGATCAGCAAGCCATGTTAAATAAATGGATCTTCAAGAGGAAGACGGACACTGATAGTAGTCTTACTATCTACAAAGCTCGACTTGTTGCGAAAGGTTTTCGGCAAGTTCAAGGTGTTGAATATGATGAGATTTTCTCACTCGTAACGATGCTTAAGTCTGTCCGAATCATGTTAGCAATTGCCACATTTTATGAAATCTGGCAAATGGATATCAAAACTTTGTTCCTGAATGGATTTCTGGAAGAAAAGTTGTATATGATGCAACTAGAAGGTTTTGTCGATCCGAAAGGTGCTAAAAAATGTGCAAGCTCCAGAGATCTATCAATGGACTGGTGCAAGCATCTCGGAGTTGGAATATATGCTTTGATGAGTTGATCAAAGCATATGGTTTTATACAGACTTTTGGAAAGGCCTGTATTTACAAGAAAGTGAGTGGGAGCACTACAACCTTTCTGATAAGTATATGTGAATGACATATTGTTGATCGGAAATGATGTAGAATTTTTCTGGAAAGCATAAAGAAGTATTTGAAAGGAGTTTTTCAAAGAAAGACCTGGTGAAGCTGCTTACACATTGAGCATCAAGATCTATAGAGATAGATCAAGATGCTTGATAAGATTTTTCAATGAGTACATACCTTGACAAGATTTTGAAGTAGTTCAAAATGGAACAGTCAAAAAAAGAATTCTTGCCTGTGATGTAAAGGTGTGAAGTTGAGTAAGACTCAAAACCCGACCATGGCAGAAAATAGAAAGAGAATGAAAAGTCATTCCCTATGCCTTAGCCATAGGCTCTATAAAGTATGCTATGCTGTGTACCAGACCTATTGTATACCTTGCTCTGAGTTTGGCAAAGGAATACAATTTTGATCTAAGAGTAGATCACTGGACAGCGGTCAAGAATATCCTTAGTGAGGACTAAGGAGATGTTTCTCGATTATGGAGGTGATAAAAGAGTTCGTCATAAAGAGTTACATCGATGCAAGATTTTACACCGATCCAGATGACTCTAAGTCTTAATCTGGATACATATTGAAAGTGGAAGCAGTAGCTAGAGTAGCTCCGTGTAGAGCATTGTAGACATAGAATATTTGCAAAATACATACGGCTCTGAATGTGACAGACCCGTTGACTAAACTTCTCTCATGAGCAAAACATGACCATACCTTAGTACTCTTTGGGTGTTAATCACATAGCGATGTGAACTAGATTATTGACTATAGTAAACCCTTTGGGTGCTGGTCACATGATGATGTGAACTATGGGTGTTAATCACATACAAATATGAATATTGGTGATGAATCACATGGTGATGTGAACTAGATTATTGACTCTAGTGCAAGTGGGAGACTGAAGGAAATATGCCCTAGAGGCAATAATAAAGTTATTATTTATTTCCTTATATCATGATAAATGTTTATTATTCATGCTAGAATTGTATTAACCAGAAACATAATACATGTGTGAATACATAGACAAACAAAGTGTCACTAGTATGCCTCTACTTGACTAGCTCGTTGATCAAAGATGGTTAAGTTTCCTAGCCATAGACATGAGTTGTCATTTGATTAACGGGATCACATCATTAGGAGAATGATGTGATTGACTTGACCCATTCCGTTAGCTTAGCAATCAATCGTTTAGTATGTTGCTATTGCTTTCTTCATGACTTATACATGTTCCTATGACTATGAGATTATGCAACTCCCATTACCTGAGGAACACTTTGTGTGCTACCAAACGTCACAACGTAGTTGGGTGATTAATATAAAGATGCTCTACAGGTGTCTCCGAAGGTACATGTTGGGTTGGCGTATTTTGAGATTAGGATTTGTCACTCCGATTGTCGGAGAAGTATCTCTGGTCCCTCTCGGTAATACACATCACTTAAGCCTTGCAATTGCAACTAATGAGTTAGTTGTGGGATGATGTATTACGGAACGAGTATGCCGGTAACGAGATTGAACTAGGTATTGAGATACCGACAATCGAATCTCGGGCAAGTAACATACCGATGACAAAGGGAACAACGTATGTTGTTATGCGGTTTGACCGATAAAGATCTTCGTACAATATGTGGGAGCCAATATGAGCATCCAGGTTCCGCTATTGGTTATTTGACTGGAAACATGTTTCGGTCATGTCTACATAGTTCTCGAACCCGTAGGGTCCGCACGCTTAAGGTTTTGATGACAGTTTTATTATGTGTTTTTGAGTTTTGATGTACCGAAGGAGTTCGGAGTCCCGAATGAGATCGGGGACATGATGAGGAGTCTCGAAATGGTCAAGACGTAAAGATCGATATATTGGACGACTACATTCGGACTTCGGAAAGGTTCCGAGTGATTTGGGTATTTTTCGGAGTACCGGGGAGCTACGGGAATACGGGGAAGAGTATTGGGCCTTAATGGGCCTTAGTGGGAAGGAGCCAGGAGGTGGAGCGCGCCCCTCCCAAGCCCAGTCCGAATTGGAAGAGGGGTTTGGGGCGCAGCCCCCCTCTCCCTTCCTTCTCCACTCCCCTCCTTTCCCCCCTTCTCCTAGTTGGACTAGGAAAGAAGGAAACCTACTCCTACTAGGAGTAGGAATCCTACTCCCTTGGCGCGCCCCTCCTAGGGCCGGCCTCCTCCTCCCTTGCTCCTTTATATATGGGGGCAGGGGGCACCCCAAAGGCACAACAACAATTGATCCCTTGGATCTCTTAGCCGTGTGCGGTGCCCCCCTCCATCATAGTCCACCTCGATAATATCGTAGCGGTGCTTAGGCGAAGCCCTGCGACGGTAGAACATCAAGATCGTCACCACGCCGTCGTGCTGACGGAACTCTCCCTTGACACTCGGCTGGATCGGAGTTTGAGGGACGTCATCGAGCTGAACGTGTGCTAGAACTCAGAGGTGCCGTAGTTTCGGTGCTTGATCGGTCGGGCCGTGAAGACGTACGACTACATCAACCGCGTTGTTCTAACGCTTCCGCTTTCGGTCTACGAGGGTACGTGGACAACACTCTCCCCTCTCGTTGCTATGCATCACCATGATCTTGCGTGTGCGTAGGAAATATTTTGAAATTACTACGTTCCCCAACATGTGCAACCAAAAGAGGAGAGCATTAACCACATTCTACTTTAGTGTGTCGTTGCACGGAAAGTGTGGACCACGATCTGCCATCCCTTGCGCAAGCCGGAGTGGGTACCTACTGCGACCGAAAGCCTCGGTGCATGGTGTCAAGACAAGAAAGGAAGAGGACAAGCCAAGAGGTATGCAAATGCAATCACCATCCTAGGGCTATGGCAACTATGGAAGCACCACAACTCTATCATCTTTGATGGAGCCACACGTTCAAAGAACAGGATCATACATGCAGTCGTCCGAGAGGGCCGTGTATGGAAGCAAGCGGGCATACTACAAGGAGACATGGAAGCATTCTTTGCAGAAGTGGAGGAGTGGGCAGCGAAGAGTAGGTAGTCATACGAGAGCAAAGTGGAGGGTGGAGTTAGTGTGCAGTGTATATATGTAATCTGTAACACTAACGTGGACGGGCTCTTTACCCCGATTCCTTCTTTATAATATAGTACGCACACTCGTGCGTATTCGAGAATTTTTTTTGTTGTACTGCATAGCTGTTTCAAAAAAAGAAGACATTGACATGTCAAGTTTATAACCATTCAAAGCCAGATATGGTGTTTGCATCTCATCAAGATTTGTGCATTCACCTATCGGTTTGCAAATCTGTTACCATCAAAAGGCCATGGATTCAAATACACTTTGTATTCATATATGGAGAGATCAAAACACCCTAACTCCAAGGTTGACATCAACGATGACTACATTTAAAGCTCAGTCGCCCCAATCCAAGTCAAAATATTTTCTTGGCTTCTATTCAGAGGTGTCGGTGTCAAAACCGGCGGATCTCAGATAGGGGGTCCCGAACTGTGCGTCTAAGGCTAATGGTAACAGGAGGCGGGGGACACAATGTTTACCTAGGTTCGGGCCCTCTCGATGGAGGTAATACCCTACTTCCTACTTGATTGATCTTCATCATATGAGTATTACAAGAGTTGATCTACCATGAGATCGTAGAGGCTAAACCCTAGAAGCTAGCCTATGGTATGATTGTTGTTGTCCTACGGACTAAACCCTCTAGTTTATATAGACACCAAAGGGGGCTAGGGTTACACATAGTCGGTTACAGAGAAAGGAATCTTCATATCCGAATCGGCAAGCTTGCCCTTCACGCAAAGGAGAGTCCCATCCGGACACAAGACGAAGTCTTCTATCTTGTATCTTCATAGCCCAACAGTCCGATACGCGTATATAGTCCGGCTATCCGAGGACTCCCTTAGTAGCCCCTAAACCAGGCTTCAATGACGATGGGTCCGGCGTGTAGATTGTCTTCGGCATTGCAGGGCGGGTTCCTTCTCCGAATACTCCAAAGTTGATCTTGAACACAAGAATCGTGTCCGGCTCTGCAAAAAAAAAATTCCGCATACCACCGTAGAGAGTATAATATTCCCCGAGTCCAATTTGCTGGCAATTTTTTGTAGCATGACATCACGCCACTGTCCGGTCATTATTCGAACCGTTTCTTAGCCTGTCATTCCGTATTTCGAGGTGCGGTTTCACTGGCACGTCTTTGTCGAAGCAGAGATCGTGTCCCCTTATCACGGGATTCTCATCAATACGGGTATGGGTAACCCAACCATGTCATAAGCACGACGCTTGGGAAATAAGTGGATTTTAGGGAAATTGGGGAGGCACATGGTTACTGCCTTTATAAAGGGATAAGAAATCCTTCTTTCACCCACGCCTTCATCTTCCTCTGCTCATTCATTCTCGAGCTCCAGCGCCCAAGCACCCACCTCTTCTGCCCCAAAAAGCACTCCCACCATGCCCGGATCCAGAGCACAAGGCAAGTGGATGGCCTCCTCGTCAAGGAGAAGGATATCAAGAAACTTCGGGAGGCCGAATACCTGGCCAAGAAGATCGCGCACCATATCCCGGCGGCGGGACAGATCGTCCCTACTCCAGAACCCCATGAGAGGGTTGTATTCCTCCCTCACTTCGTCCGCGGGCTGGGGT
This sequence comes from Triticum dicoccoides, assembly GCF_002162155.2. Lineage (NCBI taxonomy): Eukaryota > Viridiplantae > Streptophyta > Magnoliopsida > Poales > Poaceae > Triticum > Triticum dicoccoides. The sequence continues at coordinate 668,372,680 of NC_041389.1, read as the reverse complement.
TTCCCCTCCATCCATTTGTTCACGGTATTATGTAGATTTCCATGACCTATCCCCCAATTCTTTCCTCAACATCTCGAAATTTATCGTCGTGTGCGAGGCCTTCCTCCGCGTCCTTCCACACTTTGGACTATGGCTAAAGATCTTCAATGTAAAACCAAAGGTGCTAGGCGGTGAACACGCCGAGTGCGGAGGTGCCATGGTGAGCAAGATGCCCAATGTCACATGGCCATCAGGTACATTCAATGAGTCAGTCAAAGGTTGGCAACAACAGTGGTTCTATGTCACCAAGCCGCGCGGTGCCAAATGGGCCGCAACCCCCGAATTCTGATCCGGAGCTCCACTGTGGCTCACGTCCTGGCCTGAAAAGGGCCTAGACTGGTCTTTGTCAGACGAGCTGTCGACGCTTCAAGCGCGTATCAAGAGCATGGAGGACAAGAATATCAAACTTGTCGATGTGGTCCACGTGATGCTAGTTCGCCGGATCCTTCCATGCCAACGCTGGACTTGCAATTTATGGGAGTTCGATCTGGCCAAGCACCAAACCTTGCTAGAATTCTTCGGCACAATGCACGAAGACATCTGGAGGGTGCTATTCAAGCCCGAAAAATCATGGTCGGACTCTGCCGAGGATCGCGGGCACAAATTGTCCCGCCCCGCAAGTTCAGTAAGTCTTTGTATGTTTCCAAGGTGTATCCTTTATTCAAATACTTCGGGGAAGACACCTAATATTTCCCCAATGATTCTCCCAGGGCAGAGCGGATCTACTGTCCGGCCCCTCTGCCCGAAGAACAAGCCGGCCCACTTCTAATGAAGATGCTGGTCCCGACGCCTTATAAGGCACCGAAGAAGAAGGCCAAGAAGGAGGCCCAGGAGACTAGGGGCGGGCTCCGCTACAAGGGTACTTCAGACGTGGTGTCCGAAGACACCGAAGCCCACTCCTCCACCGAAGAGGACGACGGGGAGGAGGAGGAAGAAGAGGAAAGTCAGTCCCCTGCCCCCTCCCCCCCATGAGGGGGAGAAAGAAGAGGACGGACTCCACACGTTTGGAGGCCGAAGCGTCTAAGAAGGGGAGAGCTTCCCTTCCAGACGAACCCACCGTGGCCATTGACAGCAGCCGGGAGTGGGAACCCAGGGTCAAGCCCCTGGCCAAATCATGAGTACAAAGAAACCCGAACACATTCATATATCCAGTCTCACTTTTGCATAACATTAATGTACTGAGTCACGCATTCTGCAGTCCGACCGGGTCCAACATCGAGCAATCTTCATCACAAGATTCACTAGACCCGGAT
>NC_041389.1:668300858-668371032 GCF_002162155.2 Triticum dicoccoides | reverse complement strand
GCCTCAACACCGAGGCGTCGTCCCAAAGGGGCCCAGGACAGGGCAAAGCTCAGGAGACCGTCGGGGTGGCACCAGAGGGTCAAACCTCGGCAGGACACATGGGGGAGTAGACCCCCATGGATGCTGACGGCGGGGGCCGTCCTGAATTCGGCCCCCCAGCCAGAGACAATTCTGGAGACCAATACGGCTCCGGAATCAGGCCAGCAACCCCCTTCAGCAGAGGGTGGTGCGCCTATTCCACCAGTGACCTCGGTCCACCCGAGGCGCCGGATACTTTATCAGCGGCGCTACAAAGTGCTTCAATCGTTGAAGAGCACCGTGCCCTTATGGGTGCGGTGATTGAGAAGATCCAGTCCGCCGAAAGCGGGCTGACCGAAGCCTACGCCAGCCTTCTAACAGGCTTTGAGGTAAGTAATGAAGTTAGAAGAGTGTCACAATATAGATAGTAGCCCCTGATACATTGTTCGGTGTTCGAAAAGAAGACCAGACAGGGGATCAAATATATTTTGCAGGAGACTAACTAAGAAACACCTATGTGAATGAGCAGGCGTCGTTATTGTCTGCTACCTCTCATACTGCAGAGGTCTCCGGACTGAAGCAGAGTCTGGAGCGGGCCGAAAGGAGATCGGCCAAGTAAAAAGGCAATTGGAAGACAACCAAGGTATAGGATATCTTTATTTGTATTCAAATACAAATGAATAATTTATATCTGACTAGAAAATGTCATGATATGTATTAGGAGCGGCGACCGAAGTCGAGGCTCTTAGGAAGGCGGTGGCCGAGGCCGAGGAGAGGGCGGCCAAGGAGCGGGCCACTCATGAAAACCATGAGGCCCGAGTTATTGAAGTTCAACAAGAGCTCCAAGAAGCCACAAAAAGGTGCGAGACCTTAGAGTAGAGTATAGAGGATAAAGAATTTGAACTCACCAAGGCTCGTCAATCCGCACAGGATGCTCGAACTGAAGCCGAATGCGCCTTCCAGGAAATCTAGGAGGCCAAAAAGATCGCGGCGGGTAAGGCATTTATTATGCAGAGCAAATATGCGAAGGAAAGATTTCGTTTACTGACCCGAATTCGGAGTTCTCCAAGGGTGTTTGCGGATCTGCCGCGCAGCGTATCTGATGCCGCACAATTCTACCGAGCCGAAGAGGGGAGCTCTACAGAGAAGCTCTTATGGTCGCAATATCTTGCGCCGGGATATCCAGTACCCTTGACCGATCAGCTGAAGCAGCTGGTCGAGCTACATAGGGCGGCCGAACTAGCCCTGAAGGATTTGATTATCTGGCTATGGCCTGCCGAAGTGATTCCCAGCAGCTTCTTCGGACTCGTGAAGCAGCTGGTTAGTGCCTGCCCTCGGCTTGACGCCATTAAGCGGTCGGTCTGCATCGAAGGTGCTGGAATGGCCTTTGCCCGTGCCAAGGTGCACTAGGCGAAGATGGACACCGTGAATCTGATGACCGAAGGACCACCCAAAGGGAAGGAGCACCACAAGCCCGAGTTGTATTATGGCAGTGTCCTGGAGGGATCCCGCCTTGTGGCGGAGCAATGTGCCAAGGATATTATATTCCCATGAATATGTTCATGTTATCCTGCGGTGTAGTATGGAACAAGGTCGTTATGTAAAGTAATGCTTGTTATTTGAATTTTTACCTCCCGTGCGACCGTTTTTTAAATTAATTCTGAGAGTTGGCCAGTCGTCGGCTTCTGCCCCCACGTAGGAAGTACGGGGGTGTTCGGGATAAATCTAAACACTCTTTACTCCAGATTTTTTTGGTCCTTAAAGGAGGTATTTAGCGCAATGAACCAGGCAATCAGACTATAAGGCTTTATCACCCTCACTTAGCCATAGGAGTTTGACAAAAGAAAGGTAGGCGCAACCCCTAGTGTTCGGAAGACCGGAGTTGGGGTATTGTAAAACACCTGATCGGATAAAAACCGATCCATCGCACGATGCATTAGTTATCGCATAATGCGGAAGAAATCGTTAAGGATTTGGAACCTCTCGAATAGCGACCAGCTCTCGCCGCATCATGACAGTCAGTTTTCGGTTTTCTCTACTAAGGTGCTCGTCCGGAAGAACCGGGACACAATCGCAGTAGTTCTCCCTTTACTACCCTAGCCGATATAGCGGAACGTAGGGTAGCAAGCACAGGAGCCGGGCAACCCAACTATTGACCCAAGACATGATTCAGAGCCGATGCATATAATGCTATAAGTTCGGGGTGCCGAACAACCGTGAAGGTGTTCCGACTTTCTTGTTGTGTTATGGGGCATAATGAAGCCCCTGGCAAATTAAGCCATACCAGAGTGTACATGTGCAGATGATAATAAATAAACAAACAAGGAAAAATTAAATAAATAAGCTGACGCTGCAAATTATTTTCCGTTGTTATTCGAACAATACGCCAAGGCATATGTGTATAAGTAGTGCGATAAGCAAATAAGGCTATTTAACATGCCATGACCAAGAGCGGGATGCATGAGGGTATGTAAAACAGGTATAACGATCGTTAGCAAAGACCACCTGGGGATTCCCTTGTACGTCAAAGCCCCTTGCCTTCTTGGTGTATCCGTCCCGCGATGGGTCCGATCATCAAGTTATCAGAAAAAGCCTCAAGAAGAGAAAAACCTGAAAGGAAGAGAAAAAAAATGAAGGTATGCGGATCCAGGGGCGGTTGAACCACATTGTGGGCCGCTATATCACTTTGCCTCCGTCCATGCCCAGGGTATTTTAAGTGCGTAATTATGTACGCGCGACACGAATTTCACCGCTTGATTGGGACTAGGACAGAGGCCGAATTGCTAGGTGGGCTCTGGACGAGCCGGACTGTCCTGCTGCAGAGTAGTTTGGACTCATTTGACAGTGTCCAGGGGCTTTATTGCCGAATTGAGGGTCTGCCTAAGACGGCTGCTCTATACTTCTTCTGCAAGGACCACGGTGTGCTCCTTAGTACGGAGGGGGCGCTCCGTATTTTCATTGACTGTTATAACGCCGCGAAGTCCGGACATCTTGAGCTTGAGGTAGGCATAGTGCGGCACCGTATTGAATCGAGCGAATGCAGGTCGTCCGAGCAGTGCATGATAACCATTGTGGACGGGGACGATGTCGAAGATTAACTCTTTGCTTCAGAAATTATCCGGGGATCCGAAGACCACTTCCAGTGTGATTGAGCCCATACAACAGGCCTCTACACCTGGTATGACACCTTTAAAGGTGGTTTTGGTGGGTTGGATCCTTGAAGGATCGATGCCAATCTTTTGAACTGTATCCTGAATTTCTGATAGAGAAGGTTCAGGCTGCTTCCACCGTCCATAAGGACTCATGTGACATGGAATCTATCAATGATTGGATCGAGCACCAGTGCGGCTGAACCACCATGACGAATACTGGTCAGATGGTCCCTACAATCAAAGGTATTCGGATAGGATGACTGTGGGTTGTACTTTGGGGTGGCTGGCTCCATCGTGTAGGCGTCCCTAAGTGCGAGTCTCTGCTCCCTTTTGGGGATATGGGTGGCGCATATCATATTCACCGTTTTGACTTGTGGGGGAAACTTCTTTTGTCCTCCTGTCTTCGGTGGTCGGGGCTCCTCGTCATCGTCATCACTTTGCGACCCCTTCTCTTTGCTTCCAGCATTTGACTTGCCGGCCTGTTTGAAGACCCAGCATTCCTTGTTGGTATGATTGGATGGTTTATCGGGGGTTCCGTGGATTTGACATGGATGGTCAAGTATGCGTTCCAAATTGGACGGGCCCAGATTGTTGCTTTTAAGTGGCTTATTCCGCTGACCGGACTTGGAGCCACTGAATCCGGCATTAACGGCCGTATCATCGGCGTTATCGCCATTATTTCGACATTTGTGTTTACACGTCGAGGCTTGCCGTTGCTATATCTGGCTTCACAAGTGCTAGGTTTTCTTGAGGTGTTGCTGCTACGAGCTAGCCAGCTATCCTCGCCCGAACAAAAGCGGGTCATAAGCGTCATAAGGGCTGCCATGGACTTCGGCTTCTCTTGGCCGAGGTGTCGGTCCATCCACTCATCACAGATGTTATGCTTGAAGGCCGCTAGGGCTTCGACATCCGGACAATCGACTATTTGGTTCTTTTTAGTTAAGAACCGAGTCCAGAATTTCCTGGCTGACTCTCCGGGCTGTTGGATAATATGACTTAAGTCATCGGCATCCGGAGGTCGGACATAAGTACCCTGAAAGTTGTCAAGGAATGCGTCTTCCAGGTTCTCCCAACTGCCAATGGAGTTTTCAGGCAGACTGTTCAACCAATGCCGAGCTGGTCCTTTGAGTTTTAGTGGGAGGTATTTGATGGCGTGGAGATCATCGCCGCAGGCCATGTGTACATGGAGAAGGAAGTCCTCGATCCATACCGCGGGATCTGTTCCATCATATGATTCAATGTTCACGGGTTTAAACCCTTCTGGGAATTCATGTTCCATTACTTCATTGGTGAAGCATAGGGGGTGTGCGGCGCCTCTATGTCGGCCATGTCGCGACGCAGCTTGGATGGAGCTGGTCTGCGGTATTCGGCCCAGACAAGTTTGTATTGGCCGTATTCGGCTGTGTGGCCGTCGTTACGCATTGGGGCGCACCCTCACGATCCGTAGATCGATCTGGTTTGTCCTGCTCTGTTTTCCATGTCGTACCGCAGGTCATGTGTCTATCTGAAAGTGCAACTATCCCTGGGTGGTTTTGGTAATTCCTAACAACATATATTTCATTGAGCTAATGCTACTTCAAAATAAATATTTTAGGAAAGCTCAATGATTGGCATGGCATGGATGAGAAAAGTGGACCCCTCAAAATGTTAAGGACAAAAGGATTGGCTCAAGCTCAAAGCTCAAGACTCTACATTTTCTATTTTAGTGATCCAAGATCACATTGAGTCTATAGGAAAAGCCAATACTATCAAGGAGGGATGAGGTGTTGCTTAATGGCTTTCTTGCTCAAAATGCTTAGTGATATGCTCCAAAGCCCTCAACTACTTTCTCACATCCACATATGACCTAAACCAAAAGTCAAACTTGGCCCCACCGATTCTTGCTATCCGGCGCCACCGAGTTTAGATGTCATAGCCACTGCCATAAACCCTAGGCAAATCGGTCTCACCGATAGGGATCTCAATCTCACTGAGTTGGAATTGTAATCTCTCTGTTTCCCTTCATAACGTTTTGGTCCAACCAAGATGAGCGATTGGTCACACCAAGACTGCAATGCAAACTCTCTGTTTCCCTTTCGTAACATTTCTGTCTCACCGAGATGAGCGAATCGGTCCCATTGAGTTTGCCTGACCAACCCTCTGTGTGTCCATTACCAAAATCGGTCTCACCGAGTTTGTGTAATCGGTCTCACCGAGATTACGTTATGCCCTAACCCTAATCATATCGGTCCTACCGAGTTGCATATCGGTCCCACCGAAAATCCTAACGGTCACATCATTTGCTGAATCGGTCCGACCGAGTTTCTCAATTCGGTCCCATCGAGTTTCGTAAGTTGTGTGTAATGGTTAGATTTTGTGTGGAGGCTATATATACCCCTCCACCCACTCTTCATTTGTGGAGAGAACCATCAGAATGAACCTACACTTCCAACATACATTTTCTGAGAGAGAACCACCTACACTTGTGTTGAGGCCAAGATATTCCATTCCTACCATATGAATCTTGATCTCTAGCCTTCCCCAAGTTGCTTTCCACTCAAATCTTCTTTCCACCAAATCCAAATCCTATGAGAGAGAGTTGAGTGTTGGGGAGAGTATCATTTGAAGCACAAGAGCAAGGAGTTCATCATCAACACACCATTTTTTACTTCTTGGAGAGTGGTGTTGAACCAAGATTGTGGAGTTGAACCAAGGAGTTTGTAAGGGCAAGGAGATCGCCTACTTCATGAAGATCTATCCCTAGTGAGGCAAGTCCTTCGTGGGCGACGACCATGGTGGGATAGACAAGGTTGCTTCTTCATGGACCCTTCGTGGGTGGATCCCTCCGTGGACTCGCGCAGCCGTTACCCTTCGTGGGTTGAAGTCTCCATCAATGTGGATGTATGATAGCACCACCTATCGGAACCACGACAAAAACATCCGTGTCTCCTATTGCGTTTGCACTCTCCATACCCTTCCCTTTACATTCTTGCAAGTTGCATGCTTTACTTTCCGCTGCTCATATACTCTTTGCATGCTTGCTTGAATTGTGTTAAGATTACTTGACTTGTGCTAAGTTTGCTAAAATCTGCCAAAGACTAAAATTGGGAAAAGGCTAAGTTTTTATTCGGTCAAGTAGTCTAATCACCCCCCCTCTAGACATACTTTCGATCCTACAAGTGGTATCAGAGCTTTGGTCTCCATTTGCTTTGATCTCCATAGCTTTTGGTGGTCATAGCCTTGGTTTCACAACCTAGGAGAGTGTGGCGTCTAGGAAGGGAAATTACCACCGTAGAGGTCCTTACTTTGATGGTACTAATTTTGCTAGTTGGAAGCATACGATGAAAATGCATATTCTTGGACATAACCCGCGTGTATTGGCTTGCAAGGTGAATTCTTTGATGGGAGAGAACCGAGCCATCAAGCTACCGCGGAAGAGTTGAAGATGCTGTAATACAACGCTCAAGCATGTGATAACCTCTTCAACGGATTGTGCCCCGAAGAATTCAACAAAATCAGTCGTCTTGAGAATGCAAAGGAAATTTGGGATACTTTGATTGACATGCACGAAGGTACCGACTCTGTCAAGGAATCCAAATTGGATGTGCTTCAAAGTCAACTTGACAAGTTTAAAATGAAGGATGGTGAAGGTGTCGCTGAAATGTACTCTAGGCTTGCTCTCATCACAAATGAGATTGTCGGCTTAGGAAGTGAAGGGATGACCGACAAATTCATCATCAAGAAGATCCTAAGAGCCTTGGATGGAAAATATGATACCGTGTGCACATTGATCCAAATGATGCCCAATTACAAAGATCTCAAGCCAACGGAAGTCATTGGAAGAATTGTTGCTCATGAGATGTCACTCAAGGATAAGGAGGAGCTCCACAACAAGTCAAGTGGTGCCTACAAAGCCTCATGTGAAGCTCCCACATCATCAAGTGAGAAACAAACCTTCAATGAAGAATTGAGCCTAATGGTGAAGAACTTCAACAAGTTCTACAAGAGTATAAGCAAGGAAAGAAGTTCCAAGTCAAGGTCCTACAATGACAAAAGATATTCGAGTCGTGAGCGTAATTGCTACAATTGTGGAAGACCCGGACACTATTCCAATGAGTGTACGACACCCTACAAAAGAAGAGAAGATTCTCCTAAAAGAAGAAGTAGAAGAGAAGAATCACCACCAAGAGAGAGGAGGAGTAGAGATGATCGTTATGAACGAAGAACATCCCAGAGAAGCAAGGATTCGGAAAGGAAGGATAAGTCATCAAGGAGCTACACAAAACAAAGACATCAAGCTCATGTTGGTGAATGGGTATCCGGCTCCGACTCCGACCATCACTCCGAGAGAAGCTATCACTCCGACTCAGAACATACTCAAGATGAAGGTGTTGCCGGTCTAGCACTTGTGTCAACCAACTCCTACGACATATTCGATTCACCAAATGAAGGACTTGGAAGATGCTTCATGGCTAAAGGCCCAAAGGTATCACACCCCGAGTATGTTGATTTCAATAGTGATGAAGATGACTTGTTAGGAGATGATGATTTACTTGTTGACAACTCTAGTGATGAATACTATGATGAAACGTCAATAAATCATGCTAATCAAGATAAAACGAATGACAATGATAAGGAGAAGATTGAGCTCCTAACTAAAGAACTAAACAATCTTAAGTTAGCTCATGAAACTATCTTAGGAGATCATCGAGAACTTTTAAGGACTCATGAGAAGTTACGCTTTGAAAAGCTCAACCTTGAGCAAGAGCATGAGTTCTTAAAGGCAATCAATGATGATCTTTGCAAGAAAAGTTCTTCTTACATTGCCAAGCGTTTACTCTTATCTACTTACATGCCTCAAGTCAAGTCTAGTAACAAGAACAAGAAAGATTCTTCCTCTAGTAGTAACAATAATCATGATAAATCCAATATTGTTGCTTCTAGTAGTTCTCTTGATTCCACTAATGATTCTCTTAGCCAAGTTACACTTGAGCAAGAAAATAGCTTATTGAAGGGAATTATAGAGAAAGGTGTTTACAAGAGCCTTGCCGGGAGTAAGCAATTCGAGGAAATTGTATGCAAGCAAGGAAGGCACCGGAAGAACCAAGGTGTTGGTTTTGAACGAAAGTTCAATGCCAATGGAGTTGAGTGGGAAAAAGATCAATACCCCAAGACGAAGTTTGTTCCTCAACAAGAGAAGTATGATCCTACTTCTTTCAAAGGGACACAAGCTCAAGATGATCTTCCACCACAAGACCATAAGCAGAAAGGCAAGGACAAGCTTCAAGAGGAGATTGATGCATTTGAAGAAGCTCCTAAGGCCTTGGTCAAGTGGGTTCCCAAGACTACATCAAGTTCTACTTCATCAAGTACAACTACAACTCCAAGGATTCTTATCAAGATGATGTGGATCTCGAAGAATAAGAACTAGAGAAAGTTCTTGAGGGTGACTCCGCCAACATATTTCACTCTTATCATTTTGGCAAGAACAAGTGCAATCAACTTCCACATCTTGCACTAGTTCAAGGAGTCACAAACCCTCTTGTTGGTAAGACAAGGGACAAGGTAACCTAATGCTTTCATGGACATCATCTTGTGTATGCATCACTCTATGTCTATGGATATCCTTGTTTGTTCCTTGTGGGACTAACCCGTGTAGGTATTGAAAGTGCAACTCACTCCAATGGATTGCTCCAAATGATCTACATCAACATTGAGCATCCACATCTTCAACATCTACATGAAGTCATCATCGACAAAACCCAAGGTTAGTTCATCCCTCTTAAGGGGGGATCTCATATCTAGGGGGAGATTTACTCTAAGGATTGAGTCAAAGCAACTCTAATGATGTGAACACAACAATGCTTTATGTAAAAGTGGTAACCCCACTTGTGCTTAAACGATGAGTATGACCTATGATCAAATGTTCTCATTTGACTCCTAAGTCAATATACTCATATATAGATGACCTAGTCATCGCCAATTGCTTGATAGATGCTAGAATGGTTGTGCATTCTTTGTCACATATTTCATTTGCCATTTTATTGTGTGAGCATGTTGGTTGCATAATTTACTCATTCGAGGACATCCACTTGTAGTTTTGATTGTTTGATTTCTTCTTCTTTTGCCAAGTGGATGGACAAGAATGCCTAAGAACCTTCTCTAGATATTTATGCTTTTCTTGTCTCAAACTCTATTCATGCTACATCACAAAGTTTGATCAAGTCAGATTCGAACCACTCTGTGTGAGGAGCACTCGGAGTCCCCGATTCGCCATAGACTTAAACCTTCCAAAACCTCTTTGTGTGTTTCGGTCTGACCGAGAAATCCATTTCGGTCACACCAAGTTCACTAAGTTGATCTAGGTTTTCAATCTCGGTGCAACCGATTTGAACTTTTCGGTCACACCGAGTTATTCCACTCGGTCACACCGACAGGGTCAGGCTATATATACCTCCAGGCCAAATTTTGGAAATTTTTCCGAACCTCTTCGCCCGTGCATAGCCTGCTCTGCCTCCTCGGGTCTTCGGATCGTCCTCCTCGTTGCCAGCGACCTCCAGCCGCTGGTCTCCACTGCCGCCAACGGGAATCGTCTCCGCCGTTGCCGCCGTAGCAAGTCCATCGCCGAACTAGGGTATGGACTTGAAAACTTTGTGCTATCCTCACTCCGATTCCTAGCACATTGCGTTGTCATGTATCTTGCCACGATTGAGAACTTCCTATCCAACGAAATCACTCCGTAGATTAGTTTTGGATTGAAAATTTAGGGTTAGGTTCCCGCCGAACTCATCTCGGACCGACCGAGTTGTGGAAATCGGTTCCACCGATTTGGCTCAGGCCAGTGCACATGTGATTCTCAGTCTGACCAAGAATTGCAAATCGGTGTGACCGAGTTCAAGACTTTGTGAAACCCTAGCAGTATCGGTGCCACCGAACTGTGACTCGGTCTGACCGAGTTCACTAGTTTAGGTTCCAAAAGCTGCTTCGGTATCACCGAGTTTACAAATTGGTAGCTCCAAAATGCTTTCTGTGGAAAACTAAAACTAAATTTTTGACTCAATCTTTTTGCAAAAACCTCTATGCTTTGTGATGCTCATCTACTCTACCTCATCTATATCTATTCACAGGGTCTGCTGTCAGTGTTAGCATCATGTCAGATCAGAGTGATAGTCAGAACAAGTCTGAGGAGCAAGTTCACATGAGTGAGGGCACTAGTCCCTCCAGTACCTCAGATGAGGGCAGCAGGAGCACACCCAGCAACTTGCCAAAGGCAGCCACCAGGGCCAGAAAGAAGAAACCTCAAATTCTGAGGATGAGGACTATGTGGCTATTGAGGATGAGGCCACATCTAAGAAGAAGGTGCTGAAGAAGGAAAATGGCACAACTGCTGCCACTAAGCCTAGTATGAGGACCATAGCACATGGAGGAAGAGTTCCCATGTCTAAAGCCAGAGCCTCTACTCAAGTAACTTTGGAATCTGAACCCAAAGAGGCTGCTGCAGAAGGAAAGAAAAGAAAAGAAAGGGTCAAGAAGACCATGGCCAGGGTTGTTGGAAAGCCCTCCATGATGGAAGAAGAAGAGGAAGAGGTTGCAGCACCAGCTCCTAAAGCTCAAAAGCTAATGGGAGATGCTATTAGATCAGGGGCTACTCCATCTAAGCCCAAAGATGCTCCTAAGGCTGCTGCACCAAAACCCAAGTCTGCACCCAAGAGGAATACAAGAATATTCCAGCTGCAGAGAAGAACAAGGCCCCAGTGCCTGAAGCAGCTGAAGAAGAATATGAAGACTCACTAGTCTTGAGGAAGTTGAAGCCCAAAATCCCAGATCATAATGATGCTCACCCAGTTGCAGAAGACATGAAGCTCCGGAGGGATGCATGTCTTAGACAGTGGAGACTGACTGACCCCTATGCTGTCAGGAGGAGAACTGTTGTAGACTACAGGTTCCACACTAAGGAACATCAGGACTTCTATGAGACAGTGCTGCTTGACAAGAAGCCCATAGTCTATGATATGAGATGGGTTGACTGGGAGTACATCAGGAAGTATGAAGAGCACTATCCTGGAGTTTATGACAGCTTCAAGTCTTGTGGAGTAGTAGACTTTGTTGGGTAGAAGCTCACAAAATGGAATGATGAGCTCATAATGCAGTTCTACTCCACAGCTCATTTCTACCCAGATGGAAGGATAGTTTGGATGTCTGAGGGTACAAGGTACCAGTCAACAGTTAAAGAATGGTCTAAATTGATCAATGCTCCCAAGGAAAATGAGGATGACTTGGATGTATATGCCAAGAAGAAGAAGGATCACAACTCCATGGCTCACATGTACAGAGAGATCCCAGATGCTGCACTTGACACACACAAGTTTGGATCTGTACACTATCTGTTGTCAGGACTGCCCACTATCAACTGGATTTTAAGGCACACTTTGCTGCCCAAGTCAGGTGATCACAAGATGATCAGAGGCCATGCAATCAACTTTCTTCATATATTTGATGTGCCTCAGAAGTTCAAAGTCATGAGCCTAATTGTGGAAACAATTAAATGGACTGCTGCTGATCAAAAGAGGAGTTGTGGGTATGCCCCACAGATTCAGGAGCTTATAAACTCCAAGATGGGCACTGGCACATATCTCTTGGACAAGGAACACATGCCCATCTACCCTGACTTTGAGGACACCACAATTGTGATGGATGAAAATGAACCATCTTCAGTGCAAGCACAAGAGAAGAAGGAGAAGGCAAAGGCTGAGAAGGCTGCAAGGATGCCAACTGCTGAAGAGGCATCTGAGATCTTCCTAAAGAGCAAGCAAGATCAGCTAGGCTACTTGATTGCCTCCACTATGAGGATTGAGAAGGGCTTGGCCACCCCAACTCACAACCAGGAGAGCTTGGAGAGAATCATAGAGCAGAAGTTCTATGCTCTTGATGTCAAAGTGACAGAGATCCAAACTACAGTTGAGAAACTTCAGGAGGAAGTGGAGGAGAAGAAGGGCAAATCAACTACTGAAGCTTTTGCTAGCGTGCCCAGAGGACAGAGATCTGCTGCAGTGCCTGTTCCACACACCAGAGCTACATCATCTGCACCAGCTACAGCTTCAGTACAACCAGCTCCAGCACCCTCTCCACTAGCTCCAGCTACATCAACAAATGTCTTCGTCCAAGGAGCCATCTCTACACCATCCCATGAAGACTAGGCCTGAGAGTCGTTTAGCACTATGCATTTTCTATGAACTTTTTGGTAACTTGTTGCCAAAGGGGGAGAAAAATGTATAGGTCATAGGCTTCGAGAGAGAGTGTTGCTTTTGTTCTCTCTTGTCTTTTTGGTGGTTGACTTTGTTTGCTTGCTTGTTTGAGTACTCTATGCCTTGTGTGAGATTCTTGGATGATCATGTGTTTGATCATATGCTACCTTAATGCTTGTTGGATGACATTATCCCTTATATTCTCATATGATCACTCACTTTGCTTGGTGATGAGTGCATGTATTTATATATTATCAGTTTGAGCGCTCCACCAAGATGTATGTGACATGGAAGAGTGACCCATGATCCTAACTCATTGTGCATTTGCAGTCCAAAGCAAATTTTAAATAATGCACAGCTCTTACTTTTCACATACATCTCAAAGTGACAATGTTCTTCAATATTATTATCATTTGTGAAGCTTTGATCTATATGTTGTCATCAATTACCAAAAGGGGGAGATTGAAAGTGCAACTATCCCTGGGTGGTTTTGGTAATTCCTAACAACATATATTTCATTGCGCTAATGCTACTTCAAGATAAATATTTTAGGAAAGCTCAATGATTGGCATGGCATGGATGAGAAAAGTGGACCCCTAAAAATGTTAAGGACAAAAGGTTGGCTCAAGCTCAAAGCTCAAGACTCTACATTTTCTATTTTAGTGATCCAAGATCACATTGAGTCTATAGGAAAAACCAATACTATCAAGGAGGGATGAGGTGTTGCTTAATGACTTTCTTGCTCAAAATGCTTAGTGATATGCTCCAAAGCCCTCAACTACTTTCTCACATCCACATATGACCTAAACCAAAAGTCAAACTCGGCCCCACCGATTCTTTCTATCCGGCGCTACCGAGTTTAGATGTCATAGCCACTGCCATAAACCCTAGGCAAATCGGTCTCACCGATAGGGATCTCGGTCTCACTGAGTTGGGATTGTAATCTCTCTGTTTCCCTTCGTAACATTTTGGTCCAACCAAGATGAGCGATTGGTCACACCAAGACTGCAATGCAAACTCTCTGTTTCCCTTTCGTAACATTTCGGTCTCACCGAGATGAGCGAATCGGTCCCATTGAGTTTGCCTGACCAACCCTCTGTGTGTCCATTACCAAAATCGGTCTCACCGAGTTTGTGTAATCGGTCTCACCGAGATTACGTTATGCCCTAACCCTAATCATATCGGTCCTACCGAGTTGCATATCAGTCCCACCGAAAATCCTAACGGTCACATCATTTGCTGAATCGGTCCGACCGAGTTTCTCAATTCGGTCCCACCGAGTTTGGTAAGTTGTGTGTAACGGTTAGATTTTGTGTGGAGGCTATATATACCTCTCCAGCCACTCTTCATTTGTGGAGAGAGCCATCAGAACGAACCTACACTTCCAACATACATTTTCTGAGAGAGAACCACCTACACTTGTGTTGAGGCCAAGATATTCCATTCCTACCATATGAATCTTGATCTCTAGCCTTCCCCAAGTTGCTTTCCACTCAAATCTTCTTTCCACCAAATCCAAATCCTATGAGAGAGAGTTTAGTGTTGGGGAGACTATCATTTGAAGCACAAGAGCAAGGAGTTCATCATCAGCACACCATTTGTTACTTCTTGGAGAGTGGCGTCTCCTAGATTGGCTAGGTGTCACTTGGGAGCCTCCGACAAGATTGTGGAGTTGAACCAAGGAGTTTGTAAGGGCAAGGAGATCGCCTACTTCGTGAAGATCCACCCCTAGTGAGGCAAGTCCTTCGTGGGAAACGGCCATGGTGGGATAGACAAGGTTGCTTCTTCGTGGACCCTTCGTGGGTGGATCCCTCCATGGACTCGCGCAGCCGTTACCCTTCGTGGGTTGAAGTCTCCATCAACGTGGATGTACGATAGCACCACCTATCGGAACCACGACAAAAACATCTGTGTCTCCTATTGCGTTTGCACTCTCCATACCCTTCCCTTTACATTCTTGCAAGTTGCATGCTTTACTTTCCGCTGCTCATATACTCTTTGCATGCTTGCTTGAATTGTGTTAAGATTACTTGACTTGTGCTAAGTTTGCTGAAATCTGCCAAAGACTAAAATTGGGAAAAGGCTAAGTTTTTATTCGGTCAAGTAGTCTAATCACCCCCCTCTAGACATACTTTCGATCCTACAGTATCTCTGAGCTGTTGTGTTTCTATTTGTTCGGCGACGTGGTGACGACCGGTGTTCGGTCTGAGTTGCCGCTTTATCTTGGCCACACGGAGGTCGGTCAGCCGCATTATGCGCTGGTAGTACGGATCCTGTGCCTCGTCATTGAATTGAGGTATTAATTTACGCTTCGGATAACTTTTGGTTGGGCGTCTGAGTTCATATTCCTCGGCTGCCAGGACCTTAGTCCAGCTATCAGTGAGCAGATCTTGATTAGCTTGAAGCTGTTGCTGCTTCTTCTTCAGGCTCTTTGCAGTGGCTATTAGTGTTGGAAATATGCCCTAGAGGCAATAATAAAATGGTTATTATTATATTTCTTTGTTCATGATAATTGTCTATTGTTCATGCTATAATTGTGTTATCCGGAAATCGTAATACATGTGTGAATATATAGACCACAACACGTCCCTAGTGAGCCTCTAGTTGACTAGCTCGTTGATCAACAGATAGTCATGGTTTCCTGACTATGGACATTGGATGTCATTGATAACGGGATCACATCATTAGGAGAATGATGTTATGGACAAGACCCAATCCTAAGCATAGCACAAGATCGTGTAGTTTGTTTTGCTAGAGCTTTTCCAAATGTCAAGTATCATTTCCTTAGACCATGAGATTGTGCAACTCCCGGATACCGTAGGAGTGTTTTGGGTGTGCCAAACGTCACAACGTAACTGGGTGACTATAAAGGTGCACTACGGGTATCTCCGAAAGTGTCTGTTGGGTTGGCACGAATCGAGACTGGGATTTGTCACTCCGTATGACGGAGAGGTATCTCTGGGCCCACTCGGTAATGCATCATCATAATGAGCTCAATGTGACCAAGTGTCTGGTCACGGGATCATGCATTACGGTACTAGTAAAGTGACTTGCCGGTAACGAGATTAAACGAGGTATTGGGATACCGATGATCGAATCTCGGGCAAGTAACGTACCGATTGACAAAGGGAATTGTATACGGGATTGATTGAATCCTCGACATCGTGGTTCATCCGATGAGATCATCGAGGAGCATGTGGGATCCAACATGGGTATCCAGATCCCGCTATTGGTTATTGACCGGAGAGGCGCCTCGGTCATGTCTGCATGTCTCCCGAACCCGTAGGGTCTACACACTTAAGGTTCGGTGACGCTAGGGTTGTTGAGATATTAGTATGCGGTAACCCGAAAGTTGTTTGGAGTCCCAGATGAGATCCGGGATGTCACGAGGAGTTCCAGAATGGTCCATAGGTGAAGATTTATATATAGGAAGTCCAGTTTCGGCCATCGAGAAAGTTTTGGGGGTCACCGGTATTGTACAGGGACCACCGGAAGGGTCCCGGGGGTCCATCGGGTGGGGCCACCTATCCCGGAGGGCCCCATGGGCTGAAGTGGGAGGGGAACCAGACCCTGGTGGGCTGGTGCACCCCCCTTGGCCCCCCCTGCGCCTAGGGTTGGAAACCCTAGGGGTGGGGGCGCACCACATGGCTTGGGGGGCAAGCCACCCCCTTGGCCGCCGCCCCTCCTTGGAGATTGGATCGCCTAGGGCCGACGACCCCCTAGGGGCCCTATATAAAGAGGGGGGAGGGAGGGCAGCCACACCTAAGTCCCTGGCGCCTCCCTCTCCCCATGCACCACCTTTCCTTCCCGCTGAAGCTTGGCGAAGCCCTGCCGAGATCGCTGTTGCATCCACCACCACGCCGTCGTGCTGCTGGATCTCCATCAACCTCTCCTTCCCCCTTGCTGGATCAAGAAGGAGGAGACGTCTTCCCAACCGTACATGTGTTAACATGGAGGTGCCGTTCGTTCGGCGCTAGGATCTCTGGTGATTTGGATCACGACGAGTACGACTCCCTCAACCCTGTTCTCTTGAACGCTTCCGCGCGCGATCTACAAGGGTATGTAGATGCACTCATCTCTCTCGTTGCTAGATGACTCCATAGATTGATCTTGGTGAAGCGTAGAAATTTTTTATTTTCTGCAACGTTCCCGAACAATTAGCCGGTGCTTAAAACGCTCCTGCTCGACGAGATCCTCCGGCACGATAAATTCTTCATCATCGAGGATCACCTCGTCCTCGGAGAGAGGCATGTAATTGATGTCCTCCGAGTCATCATTCGCGGCCTGTTCATCAGGGCTGGCTCGCCCGTCCTCCCGTTCGGCTTGTTCAAAGCTTGGCTCGGCGGGGTCTTCATTGTCTTCGGCATCGTTCGGAGTGCTATTCTCTCTTGTGCCGGCATCACTGTTTTTACCATGGCGTGATTTAGAGCGGCACCGCTGACGCCGGCACTTCGGCTGCTTCTCAGGAGGGTTATCCTCGACTGGATCCTTTTTGTTATCACCATTGTCTTCTTTGGGTGTATCCACCATGTATATGTCGTATGAGGAGGTGGCTTTCCAGCGCCCAGTGCGCGGTGGTTCCTGTTCTTCTCCGGCATCGTCTTACATACCGTCGATGTCCTCGGAGTCGAAATCAAGCATGTCGGTCAGATCGTCGACAGTGGCTATCAAGTGGGTGGTGGGTGGGCAACGAAGCTCTTCGTCCTCTGCTTCCCACTCAAGCCGGACATAGTTCGGCCAAGAGTATCCTGACAAGGAGAGGGACTTTAATGAGTTTAACACATTGCCCAAGGGTGAGTGTTGGAATATGTCCGCGGAGATGAATTCTAAAATCGGCGCCCAGTCAGATTCGACGGGTGCGAATATACGCGGTTTGGAGCCTATGGACAAAGACGAGTCCGAGGTTCCGATGACACAGGCCTCGTGGGAGGTCAGATCTGTGTTCGGTTCTAGCGCCGCTAAGTTTGCAGCCTCCATGGCGAGGTTGAGCTTCCCGTCCTCGGATGACGCGCTATGCTCTGGATCTAGGGCCGAAGCGGTTACAGGTGCTATCTCCTGAGCACAGTCCGATGATAGGTCTAGGTCATGCTCATCGCGGCTGCAGGGTGCATCTGTCATGGGCTCGAATCCGTCGAAGATCAAGTCTCCATGGATGTCGGCGGTGTAGTTCAAGCTTCCAAACCTGACCTGATGGCTAGGGGCGTAGCTGTCGATCTGCTCCAGATGGCCAAGCGAGTTGGCCCGCAGTGCGAAGCCGCCGAATACGAAAATCTACCCCAGGAGAAAAATCTCACCCTGGACAGCGTTGTTGTAGATGATTGAGGGAGCCATCAAGCCTTATGGCGACGATGCAGTGGAACTCTCAATGAAAGCACCAATGTCGGTGTCAAAATCGGCGGATCTCGGGTAGGGGGTCCCGAACTGTGCGTCTAAGGCTAATGGTAACAGGAGGCGGGGGACACAATGTTTACCCAGGTTCGGGCCCTCTCGATGGAGGTAATACCCTACTTCCTGCTTGATTGATCTTGATGATATGAGTATTACAAGAGTTAATCTACCATGAGATCGTAGAGGCTAAACCCTAGAAGCTAGCCTATGGTATGATTGTTGTTGTCCTATGGACTTAACCCTCCGGTTTATATAGACACCGGAGGGGGCTAGGGTTACACAGAGTCGGTTATAGAGAAAGGAATCTTCATATCCAAATCGCCAAGCTTGCCCTTCATGCAAAGGAGAGTCCCATCCGGACACGGGACGAAGTCTTCTATCTTGTATCTTCATAGCCCAACAGTTCGACACGCGTATATAGTCCGGCTGTCCGAGGACTCCTTAATCCAGGACTCCCTCAAGAGGCACAAAGGCGAACCTTCTACTCGAAACCATCTCCTCTGACCCTTCATGCCCGCGATGTGATCACCATCGTGAGGATGCGATTCACCTTGTTCTCCAGTGCCTAAGGTCACATAGGTGTGGCTGCTCCTCGGCCTTGACATCCCAACCTCCATCAACCTTGTTTGGGACATCATCATCGGGCGGCCTCGACATCAACATCTGGCCTACCCTCGCCCTCGCCATCTTGTGGAAAATTTAGGACATCCGCAATGCCTGTGTATTTTTAGGAACATCATCTCGGACTTTTCACTCTTGATTTTCGGGTTTAGTAAAAAAAGGCTGCTAGTCTTATCGCATGTACCTCTCCTCTCGCTGTGTAAACTAATATAACACTCCCTATGGGCTCTTTTTCCTCGAAACAGAGGCAAAAGATTTGCCCCATCTATTAATTTGGGAGAGGAAAGAGATGGTTACAAGTGCCCCCTTACACCACATGAATGATTATTCTCGCACAACAATTGACCATAATTTCTTTGCTCCGCCGGTGACCCAAAGGGTTGCCTCACTAATGATGGATTTGACCAAGATTGGCGGTGGAGCGCTCTTGTACAGAACACCTGATACGTCTCCAACGTATCTATAAATTTTAATTGTTCCATGATATTGTATTATCAATCTTGGATGTTTTATATACATTTACAAACAACTTTATATCATTTTTTGGGACTAACCTACTAACTTAGTGCTCGGTGCCAGTTGTTGTTCTTTTACTTTGCAGAATATCAGTATCAAACAAAGTACAAATGCCCCGAAACTTTTTGGAGATTTCTTTCTGGTGATAAGAGACCATGGAAGCTTCTGGAGGCCACGAGAAGATGGAGGAGGGGCCCACTAGGCACCAGGGCACGCCAGGGGCCTCTGGCGCGCCCGGGTGGGTAGTGGGGCCCACATCCCGCCATTTAACATACCTACGCCTCTATAAATACTCTAAAATCCCAAAACCCTCAGGGGAGTACACTAAATACTTGTTTCGCCGTCGCAAGTGCGAGAACCACGAGATCCAATTTAGATGCCTTTTTCGGCACTCTGCTGGAGGGGGAAACGGTCACGAAGGGGTTCTTTGAAGGAAGTATGCCCTAGAGGCAATAATAAAGTTATTATTTATTTCCTTATATCATGATAATGTTTATTATTCATGCTAGAATTTTATTAACCGGAAACTTAGTACAAGTGTGAATACATAGACAAAACATAGTGTCCCTACTATGCCTCTACTTGACTAGCTCGTTAATCAAAGATGGTTATGTTTCCTAACCATAGACATGTGTTGTCATTTGATGAACGGGATCACATCATTAGGAGAATGATGTGATGGACAAGACCCATCCATTAGCTTAGCATTATGATCGTTACAGTTTCATTGCTACTGCTTTCTTCATGACTTATACATGTTCCTCAGACTATGAGATTATACAACTCCCAAATACCGGAGGAACACCTTGTGTGCTATCAAACGTCACAACGTAACTGGGTGATCATAAAGATGCTCTACAGGTGTCTCCAAAGGTGTTTGTTGGGTTGGCATAGATTGAGATTAGGATTTGTCACTCTGTGTTTCGGAGAGGTATCTCTGGAGCCTCTCGGTAATGTTCATCACTATAAGCCTTGCAAGCAATGTGATAAATGATTTAGTTGCAGGATGAAGCATTACAGAATGAGTAAATAGACTTGCCGGTAACGAGATTTAACTAGGTATGATGATATCGACGATCGAATCTCGGGCAAGTAACATACCGATGACAAAGGGAACAACGTATGTTCTTGTGTGGTTTGACCGATAAAGATCTTCGTAGAATATGTAGGAGCCAATATGAGCATCCAGGTTCCGCTATTGGTTATTGATCGAAGATATGTCTCGATCATGTATACATAGTTCTCGAACCCATAGGGTCCGCACGCTTAACGTTCGATGACGATTTGTATTACGAGTTATGTGTTTTTTATGACCGAAGTTTGTTCGAAGTCCCGGAAGAGATCACGGACGTGACGAGGAGTCTCAAAATGGCCGATACATAAAGATTGATATATTGGACTATGTTTTCGGACACCAGAAGAGTTCCGAGTGGTTTCGGGTAAAAATGGAGTGCCGGAGGGGTTACCAGAACCCCCCGGGGAAGCGATGGGCCAACATGGGCCATAGGGGAGAGAGAGGACAACCCACATAGGGGAGGCACGCGCTCCCACCATGGGGAGTCCGAATAGGACAAGGGAAGGGGGCGCGCCCCCCCTTTCCCTCTCCTTCTCGCTCTCCCTTCCTTCCTCTCTTCCTCCAGGTGGAATCCTACTAGGACTTGGAGTCCTAGTAGGACTCCCTTCTCCTGGCGCGCCCTGCAAGGGCCGGTCGACTTCCCCCTCTCCTCCTTTATATACAGGGGCAAAGGGGCACCCCAAAGCACATCAAGTTCTCTTAACGGTGTGTGGTGCCCCCTCCACAGTTACACACCTCGGTCATATCGTCGTAGTGCTTAGGTGAAGCCCTGTGCCGGTAACATCATCAACACCATCACCATGCCGTCGTGCTGATGGAACTCTCCCTCGTCCTCAACTGGATCAAGAGCTCGATGGACGTCATCGGGCTGAACATGTGCTGAACGTGGAGGTGCCGTATGTTCGGTGCTTGGATCGGTTAAATCGTGAAGACGTTCGACTACATCAACCGCGTTAACTAAACACTTCCGTTTTCGGTCTAAGAGGGTACAAGGACACACTCTCCCCTCTTGTTGCAATGCATCTCCTAGATAGATCTTGCATGATCGTAGGATTTTTTTTGAAATTGCCACGTTCCCCAACATTCTTCATCATCCTTGCTGCCCCTTCGATGATGCGCGAGTAGTTTACCACAGACCTATGGGTCCGTAGTTAGTAGCTAGATGACTTCTTCTCTCTTTTTGATCTTCAATACAATGTTCTCCTTGGTGTTCTTGGAGATCTATTTGATGTAATGACCTTCTGCGGTGTGTTTGTTGGGATCCGATGAATTGTGAGTTTATTATCAGATCTATCCATGAATATTATTTGAGTTCTCTAAACTCTTTTATGCATGATTGTTATAGCCTCGTATTTCTTCTCCAATTTATTGGTTTAGTTTGGCCAACTAGATTGATTTTTCGTGGCATGGGAAGAGGTGCTTTGTGATGGGTTCAATCTTGCGGTGCTCAATCTCAATGACAGAAAGAGACATGACACACATATATCATTGCTATTAAGGGTAAAAGGATGGGGTTTATTCATACACGAGTTTATCTTGTCTACATCGTGTCATCTTGTTTAAAGCATTACTCTATTTTTTCATGAACTTAATACACTAGATGCATGCTAGATAGATGTATACGTGTGGAGTAAGAGTAGTAGATGCGGGCAGGAGTCGGTCTACTAATCTAGGACGTGATGCCTATATACATGATCATTGCCTTGGATATCGCCATAATTATTTGCTTTTCCATCAATTACCCAACAATAATTTATTTACCCACCGTATGCTATTTTCTCGAGAGAAGCCTCTAGTGAAAGCTATGCCCCCCGGGTCTATTTTTTTTTATCATATATTAAAACCAAAAATACCTTGCTGCATTTTTTGTATTTTTATTTTTGTTAGATCTATTTATCAAAACCTACACAATTTAATCTTTCTCAATACCGTTGAGGGATTGACAACCCCTCTACACGTTGGGTTGCAAGTATTTGTTGTTTGTGTGCATATGCTGTTGACATAGTGTTGCTTGGTTCTCCTACTGGATTGATAACCTTGGTTTCATAACCGAGGCAAATACTTATCTCTACTGTACTGCATCATCCTCTCGTCTTCGGAGAAATCCCAACGCAACTCACACGTAGCAACACCCGCACATTCCTCTCATTCCAAATGGTCCACGACACAAGCATGGTGAGTGAGGCCATGTCTTTTCTATGCGGGGTGTCGGCGTCGGTTCTATTTGCCCACCGATCCTTGATGGATCCCTTTGAATTCCGCGAGGAAGTGTCCATGTGTTTAGAGCGGAATTTCTCAATGACCGAGTCCCAAAGCCTTATGGTGTAGCGACACTTGAAAAAGAGATGTGACACGTGTTCTTGCACCCTCTTGCAAAAGCGGCAAAGGCCCTAAGTTGGGCACCCTCGTTTGGCCAACCTATCGGCGGTCCAAACTCTATCTTGAATAGACAACCAAGCATAGAAATTATCCTTGTGATTCCCAAACCATTTGATCCATGGGAGACAGGACCGTGCCTAGGAATTGCGCCTTTGTATGCAGAGGCCTCGGAGTAGTGCCCACTAACAGTGTGCTTCCACACAATGGCATCATCGAAGAACTCATCAAGATGGACGTCGTTCACAAGCATCGAAAAGGGTGAAAAATTGGTGGATGTGCTTGATGGAAACGATGGTGGAAGGGTTGATCTTGAGGATCCACACATTGTTCTTGAGGGCCTATGCGCCTTCCAATTCTTTCTCAAGGAAGCATCAAAGTTGAGCGAAGCAACATCCTTGGGCTTGCGCCCGAGGAGCCAAGGAGAGCCCAAAATGTTTTGTTTCCATCGTTCCCCACGGTTATGGTTGTTGAGGAATAGAAAAAAAATTAGATCCACTTCATCACATAGATTTCCCATTCCAATCCACATCATGCTTGGCTCCATCCACTCGTAGCAAGGCCATCTCAAGCGCAAGGCACACACAAACTTGTTGGTGTTGAGGACCCCTAGGTCACCATATTCATGCGGCACACAAACGACCTCCCAATTCACCTTGCATTTTGCACCTGTCGTCCTATCTGAGCCGGATCAAAGGAAATCCCTTTCAAGTTTGTTGACATTATTTAGAGTACTTGGTGAAATAACAAGTGGTGTGATGAAGTAGACCGCTTGGAAGGTGACGATAGACTTGAGAAGGGGCGTGCATCCAATGGTGGTAATGTTTTGGCCTTCATAGGTGACCAACTTGCTCGCGACTTTATCCTCAACTAATTGGAGATCCACCTTCTTGTGTTGCCAAACGGAGAGGTCAAGACCCAAGTATCTTATTGGTAAAGATGCTCTAGTTGCCGACAAGCTTTGAAGATTGTGCCCCAAGTTTAGGTAGTTGCACCAAATGGGCATGATGGAGCTCTTATGAAATTTGGTACATAGACCGGTGACCTCACCAAAACCTCTTAGTATGGTCGAAAGGTTGTCAATATCTCTTTTAATTGGAGCCATGACCGTCGCGTCATCCGCATATAGGAAGGTTCACACCATCACAACCCTTCCACGAATCTTGTGGAGAAACCCCTTTCATGGTGCCAATTCTTCCAAGGAATATTGTTGTTTTCCTAATTAACGAGATACTCGAGTCACTTAAGAAAAATGGCACACCTTTAGAGGTATTCAGAGGGAAGGTTGTTGGTGTTGGCATCGTTGTTGTCAGTTATTATAAGCTAAATTATCTTTAGCGTGATGGGAAGTTATCAACTCTCATGGTGATCACCGATGATCTTTAGCATTTCATAATGAGTATGAGATTGGACCACTCGTCTTTGTAGAAAATTGGTTCCCATTTGGTTAAGTCGTAGAGGGAGCATATAATGCTTATTATCGGCGTTAGTTGCATTGTGCTTTCCCTTAATTGGAATTGACTTTATGTCCATTACATAATTTGTACAGAAAATGTAGAATGCTATTGGCATAATTATTTTTCCGCTAGAGCAGTGTTTCTAAGCAAACAAAAATGGCCACTTGTTCTTTTATAGTGCATACAGAGGAGAAAGGTTTGTGCTACCATATACTGGTCGTCAATAGTAAATGTGTGTATGGTCTTCGCTAAGTCATAGTTCTGAATTGTGTTTGCAACTTCAGATAGTGATTTTAGTATTACTATTTCTTACATATTAGAAGGCACACATTATTTTTCTCATTTCATCTTTGCACATGAGTAATTATTATCTGTAATCAGATAGTGTAAGAAATGAAAGATTTATTTGTCTTAGAATCAAATGTTAAATATGCATGGTATCATATGTAATACACATATCCAAATTAAGATAAATTTGTTTGATCAGTGCAGAATTGCATATGTATATTTCCTTTTTTTATTCCGTGCCCATGCCAGAACTAATGCAGGAATATGTATTAAAACTAATGCGATGGTGCCTATGTCAAGTCTTGCAGTGGATTAAAAAGTTTACCATGTGAACTCATTTTTGTTTGTTGTATATAGTATAACCATTAATTTGTGTGCTCCATAGTCGTGGAGTAAATGAGTCAGGATGAAGTTTGAAAATTTATCTTAGCCCGTATAAAGGTTAAGATTTTCCCTTTAATGTTTGAGCTTATAGGATATTTCCTATAGACGCCAAACGTTAATAGGGGGTGTGAGAAATAGAGGGTGAGACCGAGAGAGAGCGGGTGGGAGAGATGGAGGGTGGTAGACAAAGAGAGAAGTATGCACTGTATTCATATGTGTAATCAAAAAAAGGCCCGTGGCAACGCACAGACGTTCTCCTAGTTTGTTGTAGTGGATCAATGACAATGATGAAGAGATTGGGGGAAAAGGGTTCCCCTTGCCCACGACCTTGCTTGATTGTGGGGTGGTGTCGAGCTTGAAGAGGGTCGAGCTTGAAGAGGAAGGACGGAGTCTTGCACTTGTGAAGCTGGCCGGCAAGGTTTCGAATGAGTAATGGATTCAGATTCAGGTGGGGATCCTCATGCCCGAGTGATTGTTAAAAAACCACGATGGTGCATGTAAAACTCACCAGCGGATGAAATGAGACGACGTTCTTTGATTCTGCAGGCCTTTGTTGACTACTAATTTGGATGGTAATTGAATCTTTTTTGTGCGTCTGTACTGTACGAAAGTGATGTCCATTTTTTAATTATAAATGGGTGCCAAGACCGTGTACATCCCGTGGCCGGCAAACACCAGACCGGCGAGCAACAAAAAGTAGTCCACCGCCCGCGCCCACGGGCTCGCCGTCGGCCCCACGAAGCGGAGGTGGAAGAGCGCCGGCAGCACGAAGGAGAGCAGCGCGCACACCGTGCTCCCGACGAACGCGACGAAGTCCCCGAACGCCGGCACGAAGCACGCTATCGCGGCCAGCGCCGCCACCACCGCCACGCGGCTCAGGTGCAGCGCCGCCCGCTGGACCACGCCACCGCAGCGCCTCCGCACCCACCCGCCCGGCGCCAGCAGCCGCGCCTCCACGATCTCGTGGATCGGGTACATCATCACCGCGAACGTCAGCGCCAGCCCGACGCACAGTACCACCTTCACGGCGGCGGTGGACCAGTTGTCCGGGAGGTTGAGGGTGACGATGTCCCGGGTGTCGTCGCCGTAGGCAAGGTAGCCGCAGACGCCGAAGCTGATGTAGACAATAGTGACCCCGACGATGGCCTGGAAGAGCACCGGCCGGAACCTGCCCCTGTTCGACATGGACGCCTCCAGCGCCAGCGTGAGGCAGAACCCCTCGAAGCAGAACACGGCGACGCCGCACGCGAACGGCACGCCCCAGAGGCCCGCGAACGCGCTCCGGCCGGCGAACGGCCGCCCGCGCTCGGCCAGGAGCTGGACGTCCTCCTTGACGACGGCGGCCACGGCCAGCACGGTGCAGGCGTCGGCGAGGATGCTGAAGGGCGCCAGCGCGGAGAGGGAGCGGACGAAGGAGAGCGCGACCTCGGCCGGCAGCAGGAGTGCCAGGACTACCGCGGGCGGCGAGAGGGCGGGGAGCACGGAGCTGAGGTTCTGGCCGATGAAGACGAGGTAGGCCACGCTGCCGCCGGTCTGGCCGATGATGATGATGGCCTCCGTGAAGTACCTACCGACGGGGCCGAAGCCTCGCTCGCCCAGATCCCCGTAGGTGTAGTTGCCGCCGTCGCCACGGTTCAGGCGCCGCTCATCTCCGAGTCCATCCTCCTCTGTTTCTTGCTCCCGCAGCTTGTCCCTGCAATCCAGCTTCAGAACGAACAACAACTAAATTCAACTGCGAATGCGTGACTAATCTTGATGAGGCTAATCGACTGAGCAGATCAAGCGGAATAATCAGTCACGGTATACTAAAACGAAGTGAAGCTTGTTCAATCCTATAAGAAATCCAAGAAATGATACTGAAACAGGGGGGCTGGATGTACTGGACCGGAGACGGAGCAAGTGTGTACTGACCAGGAGGAGCATGCAGTAGAAGGTGGCGGCGCCGGCGGCAGCGACGCCGAGGGCCCCGGCGAGCCACCCCGCGGCGCGGAAGGCGAAGGGCAGGCCGAGCACCCCGGTGCCGACGATGGACACGAGGATGTTCCCCAGCGTCTGCGCGGGCGTGGCGCCCCTCCCCTCCAGCAGCGGCACCTTCAGCTCCGGCGCCATGGAGTGGAGGGATGGTCCGACGGGCTAAGCAGCGAGCCAGTCTCGGAGCGGCAGCTTAAGATCGATCAATCAAAGCGCTGCTCAGCGCGAGAAGGCATGGCCGACGGTCTCGCGACGTTCCACCGGGTTCTTGGAGGAGAATGAGGATGGATCACTGGTGATGATGATGACGCGTCGCGTCGGTAGGTGGTGGCGTATGTGGGGTTCGCGCTGGATGCTGTCGGGTTGCGTCGGGAAAACACATGGTGCACGGCGTGTAGGGTTTTCTAAGTGGTTTTGGTTGGGATGGATCTGATTTAGGTGGATGGATGGATCTGATCGTTTCAGATCGTCAACGATTTTTCCGGTGGAAAATGGGTTAATAATAGGCTGCGGAATCACACACGGCACACTTTCCTTTGTCATCTACGGGGTACGTGTGAACGAGCTAAAGATAGCCAGGTCAGAGTTTAATCTAGGACGCCCCTAACTGTCACACGTGTGGGCGTTAAGAAATCTGCCCACACGTTCTGTGTGGTGCTTAAGAGGACTAACCCACACGTTTGTGTGTGGGCAAAATAACTAGCGTTCACACGCCTTTTTTTTCTCCTCCCGACCCCTCTTACACGCGTGCGTGTGGGCGAAATAGATAACGCCCACACGCCCGGTACGTCAAGCCCGTACGCCCCACGCGACATTTTACCGCGCGCCCCGCAGTTGCCATGGGCCGGACCCCTCGTCCATGTTCGTTTAAGTGCAGTTGCCATGTCGCTAAACTACGGTTGCCATGTCGGACAACTACAGTTGCCATGTTTGCTCAACTGCAGTTGCCATCTTAGGTCAAAGTTCCAGATTGACATTTTTCGGACAACTACAGCTGTTGCCATGTGTGGTCTGGTCTACTGCAGTTGCCATGATTTCAAAACTTTAGGAGTTGCCACCTACTAACACTAGGCAGTTGCCATGTAGCGCTACAAAAAAAGGCATAGCAAAAAACATGTTCGGGTAAAAGAGAGAGTTGCCATGTGCTCACAAGCACGCTAGGGCAGTTGCCATTTTAAAAAGAAAGAGTTGCCATCTGCTTACGTGCACGCTAGGGCAGTTTGCCATGTACCATGCCAAACATATGGCAACTGACATGTCCGGGTAAAAAAAAGCGAGTTGCCATCTGCTTGCAATCACACTAGGGCAGTTGCCATGTACACTGCAAAACGCATGGCAACTGGCAGCTTGAGTGTGGGAGAGGAGGCGGGCGTGTGGGCGAGATGGCAAACTGCCCACACACCAGCCCTTGTGCCTGACTGAAACTGGTGTGTGGGCGAACTGCTAAACGCCCACACATCGACCCCTCCGTGTGGTAAAACGGATGTGTGAGCGACCTCTCTCACGCACCACACACGCGAGTTGTCCTACGTGACATACAAAATCAGCTAATTCGTACTAAGATTCGTCCAGAAGTTACTGGACGATGATGGAGGCGTGTGGGTGAGTTGGCTAACGCCCACACGTGTGGGCGTTAACATTTCCGTTAATCTACAACCTTTTTTGAGAGCGGAAGGAAGATTGTATTACTTGGGTCCCAAATTACTTGTCTTACATTAGTTTAAGTACATACATATCTAGACAACAAATTACATGTTGTATTTGCTTAGATAAGGATGTATCCAAACACTAAAATGTGTCCAAATATATAGTATGCATCTAGACAAATCCAAGATATGATCATTGTAATTACAAATTTTGACAACGGTCATCTGTACCTCCTCCTCGCAACCAGAGTGCGGTGTGAGGGGTACTTCGCCCATAGGCCACTAACTAGTGACTAGCTTTACTCTGAGTTCTACTAATCCCCATATTCACAATCTCCCTATCATCTTGCAGCAGGTACCCATTGGTAATAACCATTGAAGTTTTGTTTTTAATACTATACTAGTAATGGAATGGAATACATACATGAATATCAATGATATACTACTGGATGGCAGAAAAAGACATGGAACACCATCCTATAAGGAACTAATGATGGCAGGGCTCTGGACTCTTTGGAAGCACATGAATGGTATCACTTTTTATCATAAACAAAAGGGCATCCTTTACTGTATCACATGCTTCGAAGAGCATTTTGGTATGATCATACAAAAGAGCAAGACAAGCCTAAAGGAGGGCATGCAGCACTGGTTAGATACATAGCAAATATGCCCGTGCGTTGCAACGGGAGAAAAACTATTAGATTATGCACGTGCGATAGATTAAAAAAATTATGAACCAAATGCCAGGATGAGATAAGGACTTTTAGAATGTAATTTCATAAAGTATGTCTGGGTAATGTCATGACGAGATAAGGGACTTCTAAAAAGTCATTTTAAAAATAAAAAATGTGATGTTCTCATCACGACTTGATTTTCTAACGCGCCATAACGAAAAAAATGTCGGTGATAAAACTGCATTGATGGACACTGCATGAGCTAGACCGATGAGTGAGTGCCTTGCCTTGACCTAGCGTAGCGGTGTTTATAATAATTAGTAATGTGGTATAAAAAGATATAGCTGTGTATGAAGGCAAAATAGAAATTTAGTCATTTTTATATAGCTTACAAAAATTAACCCTTAGAAAGTTGTGTCAATTTTTGAGGGTTCAGCGGTGTACATGACATGGAAAACTTTTTTTTATCCAAATCGAGGGACTGAATATAATCATGAAGCGACCCCTACAGATCTCCTGCGACGGTGCATTATGTTCATTATTTATGGATCTGTTTTAATTTTTGTGAACATATTCCAAACTTTAATGGACATTTTTTAAATTCCCTAATATGTTTTGAATACTGGATATTTTTAAAAAATCATGAACATTTTTTATTTCCTGAAAATTTATTTGAAACCGTGATAGTTTTTTATAATACGTGAACAATTTTTTGAAATCATGATCATTTTATGATTTTCCGAATGTTTTTTTAATTCACAAACAGTTTATAATTTTTCAGGACTTTTTTTGAAATATTTTTTTCTTGGAAATCACGAATAAATTTAAAGAAGAAAAAACTAAAATAGAAATAAGAACGTGAAAGGCAAAAAATGAAATAAAAGCAGGGGCGTTGCAACCTGTAAATGGGCCGGCCTATGTGTGCGGGAGGAGTAGGCGCGCTTGCGAGACGAAAAAGAAGAGATAAAAGGTGGGCAGGTGGGATCGAACCCTGGTCTCTGTAGTGGAAGCGTGCGGTGCTGGCCACTGCGCTGAGCTATCTTCGTGTTATATTAAGGGATCTCGGCTGCTATAAAACCGAACCAACAGTGCGATGCGTGAACCGTTTTTTGCCACTTACGGGTGGCATTGGTGGGTAAATTTTGCCAACTTCGAGGGTATTTTTTTATGACGGACGACAGAAACCCAATTCTCTTTATTATTAGGTAAAGAATTGAACACGCTGGTTTGAGATAATTACCTCTAAATGAGAGGAATTTCACTTGGGCTAATAATTTGGATAACCCTACTTATGAGAAGCTAGATAGAGTTTTGATATGTCTAAACTGGGGAGATCCTTATCCCCTATGTGTAGTGCAAGCTTTAGAAAGAGAGAACTCTCACCATACCCCTATGATTCTGGATACTGGGGATAAGAATAAATATACTCCTTTGTTCAGATTTGAAAATGCCTGGATGCTAAGGGAGGGATTTAGAGAATTTGTGACCAAAGTTTGGTCTGGCCACTTTGCTGGCATCCACATTGAGAGATGGCAGCAGCGATTATCGGTGTCAAAACTGGCGGATCTCGGGTAGGGGGTCTCGAACTGTGCGTCTAAGACTAATGGTAACAGGAAACTAGGAACATGATGTTTACCCAGGTTTGGGCCCTCTCGATGGAGGTAATACCCTACTTCCTGCTTGATTGATCTTGATGATATGAGTATTACAAGAGTTGATCTACCACGAGATCGTAGAGGCTAAACCCTAGGAGCTAGCCTATGATTATGATTGTTGTTCTTGTCCTACGGACTAAACCCTCCGGTTTATATAGACACCGGAGGGGGCTAGGGTTACACAGAGTCGGTTACAGAGAAGGAGATCTAATATCCGAATCGCCAGGCTTTCCTTCCACGCAAAGGAGAGTCCTATCCGGACACGTGACGAAGTCTTCAATCTTGTATCTTCATAGTCCAACAGTCCTGCCAAAGTATAGATACCCCCTTATACAGGACTCCCTCAGTAGCCCCTGAACCAGGCTTCAATGACGATGAGTTCGGCGCGCAGATTGTCTTCGACATTGCAAGGCGGGCTCCATCTCCGAATTCTCTGTAGAAGATTCCGAACACAAGGATCGTGTCCGACTCTGCAAAATAATTTCCACACACCACCGTAGAGAGCGCGATACTTTACAAATCCAATCTGCTGACAATTTTCCCAGCGTATTCTTACGCCGCGGCCTGGTTTAATACGAACCGTTTTTCCTTAGCCTGCCACGACACGCCCTGCAAGGCTGTTTTATTGGCACGTCTTGTCGAAGCAGAGATTGTGTCCCCCTTATCGCAGGATTCTCATCAATACGGGTGTGGGTAACCCAACCACGCCTGTTGGTATGACTCCTTGTTTTTAGGCAAGTCCTAAACGGTTACGTTGAGGACGCTTGATATTCTCCCCCTTTATAGAGGGGCCGAGGCCTATCCCTTTCTTACCACGCTTGCGCTTTTCCGCATCTCGAGTTCCAACACCCGAAGCTCAAGCTTAGGTACTTCGGATCTTCAATCATGTCCGGATCCAACCTTCAAGGCCGGTGGATGACAGAGGAGGACATTGCGAAGCTCAGGGAGGCCAGATATCTGACCGCCGATGTCAAGCACAGGCTTCCTGCCCCAGGGTCAGAGTTTACCACAGCATGTTTAATCTACAACCTTTTTTGAGAGCGGAAGAAAGATTGTATTACCTCCATCCCAAATTACTTATCTTACATTACTTTAAATACATACATATCTAGACAACAAATTACCTATTGTATTTGCTTAGATAAGTATGTATCCAAACACTAAAATGTGTCTAAATATATAGTATGTATCTAGACAAATCCAAGACATGATCATTGTAATTACAAAATTTGACAACGGTCATCCCTACCTCCACTACTAGGGAAAAGGCTAGCAGCAGCGCGGGTTTTTGGTGTATCAGTAGCGCTGGGTGGGGCGCTACTAATAAGGCGCTACAGCTAACATATAGCAGTAGCACGTGGTCACCGGCGCTACTGCTACACAAGTGTAGCAGCAGCGCGGTTACTGGGAGCACGCTACTGCTGGTAGCTCTAGCGCCCTTTGCAGCAACGCGCTACTGCTATGGAGGCGCTGCTGCTAACTTCTATACACTCGCTACTGCTAATTTAACAGATTTTTTTTGGGAATATTTGTTTTGTATTTGAACAGGCTTTATAGAAGAATCTTTAGCACATAGAAATTTCATCATTATACACATACAAATGCCTGCGAGACCACGAATATAATCATAGCATATACATACAAATAGTCTCATCATAATCATCATCCAACACAAAGTGGTCTCTCGTCATCATCTCGAAAATAGCGATACAAGTCCTTGATTACTTGCAAATACATCGTCATCCATCTAAACAATGGTATACGCGAGATGAGCTATCACTTTGAGTATATGAGTTCATATCCCTCTCTCGCATTAGCGTGAACCTAAACTAACTACTGCCTGTCACTTGGAAACCGGAAATCGGCAACACCTGGGCCTGACACTCCGGCCACTCATCGTATATATACTCCTGGCGTAGCACTTCTTCGCCATCGATGATCTATGCACCTGCATCGACACATGAGTAGATGATATGCAACATATATAGTTGAGCAACAGAAAGAGACAGACTTGACAAAAATAGAAACAACATATCATAAGCATAAATAACAAAGTTCATCGTAACCAAAATGCCCTAACTAGAGTGATCTTCGCTAGTCGACGAGGAGGACGGTTTAATTACATCACAAATAAAGTTTCACTGCGCATAACTCAAAGTTTTGTCATACAGAAAGTATGGACTAAACAGACACATTGTCATATATCGACAATCACTCCAACATGCCGTGCCATCCATCGAGGTCAGGGAGATAGTCCCCGAGCTTAGCGAAAGGCTTCATGTCGAGACGCTGAGAGGCTATCCATGTTCGGACGTCTTCTCGCGACATTTTTCCTCTGTAGAACATCGCTGTTTTTCCGACGACCTCTTTCATGATGATTTGGGCAAGTTCGCGCTGGATGTTATAGAACTCAGCTCGAAGTCGATGATCCTCGATATATCCTATGTCCTTTGCCTATTGCAGAATATGGGCATCGCCAGATCTAGGTGACATGTGAAGGTTCTGGTGATCCCGTCTGTACTCCAGCATGTGGTGTAGGACATAGAATCCATCATTAAGAGAATCGTTCGGTTGCTGGATGCAGCAGCTTCGGCCTCGCAAGCCTCCTTGAATATTTGAAACTGCTCTTCCGTGATTGTCGGATTATCCTTTACAATCTCGGAGTAGGGTTCCCCGTCGTTGATCTTTGCTTTCACTCGATTTTTCCAGGCGGCCAACGCGTCGCTAAACTTGGTCATGGCCTGTTTGTTTATCTTCTTCATTGCCGGGTCCTCGTCTGGATCTTCATAATCCTTCTCATTCCGGCCCGGGAACAAGAATATCTGGTGAAACTTCTTTAGGAGGGAGCTCCTCATATTTTCTATCTTCTGTAGTTTCTCATCATTGATGGTGGCGGTTGTCCGTACAATGCAGCCTATTTGATTGCCGTAGCACACGCGCGCTTCCTCGGGCGCCTTTGGCTCAAAATTGCCGTCGTCCACCTCCGTGACCACCAATCTAGTAGTCCTGAGTTTGTTAGGAACCCGTTGCCTCTTTGCTTTCGGTTCTACACCAGCTCCGCTCCCCGAGGCAGCACCGGTCTCAGTGCCGGTCTCGATGCCAGTCTGAATCTCAGCGCCGATCTCAGTCTCAGCACCGGTCTGCGTGTCGGTCTCAGTCCCCGATGCCACCGGTGGGCCCAGCAACAACATCGGTTGATCGTCGGTAAGTGTCACATCCCTAGCTTCTGGCAATGCACTAATGCTAGTATTTGGTGATGCATCATGTTTACTTTACAGAAAATTGAAATGGGGATGATTCAAAACCCCCAACACCACTTAAACCAACTAGGGTTACTAAATAAATTTCTCAATGACCCAGACTGCCCTTTGGAAATGTTCATGATTTCTGATAAAGGTGAAAACCTCTGCCAAAAATGATGAATATATTTATAGGTCATTTCTGGATTTTTGAGTTAAATCATAATGTATTTGAATTGCGGCATTTGAATTCTATATATATATTCAGATTGCTCCAAATATTCTGGAATAATTTGTGGGCCTTTGGAATAAACCAACTAGTGTCCACAATTTGTCTCAGGAGTTTTAAAAATGAATTAGCATTTTTACTAATTCAAAACAGAGCAATAAAAATAGAAAACAAAAGAGAAAGGAGAGAGAGGAAGGAAACTCACCTGGCGCAGCCCACCTGGCGGCCCAGCCCGCTGGCTCAGCCCACCTCCTCCCCCTCGTCGTCTACCTCTGCCTACTGGCAGAGGCGTGTCGCCCGCGCACGCACCGGACGCCACCTCCTGCTTCCACCTCATGCTTCCTCGCGTCCTGACCGCGCCACGCGGACGGCCACGACCCCCTGCACCTCTCCCCTCTTTCCCTGGAGCTCTTCCCCCTCCCCTGGCTCTCCCCCCTCGTCGTTCCCCACCCCACCGAACGCGCCTGCCGCCGCCGACTAGCATCACCCCGGCCATCATCTCTCCCTCGTCCCCTTGATCAGCCCAGAAGCTCCGCCTCGTCGCCTTAGTCCTCTCCGCCGAGCCACACGACCGGAAGGGCCCCGAAGCGCCGCCTCGACGCCTTCTTCCTCCTTGGTCGCCGGAGATCGCGCCCGCCGGCCCGACGACCCCAGGCCTTCCCCGAGCTCGCTGTGGCCCTCTTTAGACTCGCTGTAAGCTCCACCACCATTCCCCCTCCTCCCCGCGCTCGTTCCCGTACCTAGCCACTCTTTTCACCGGAGCCGTGAGCTCCTCGCCGCCGGCGATGACACAGACGAGGCCAGGGCCACCGCAGCTCACTTTCGAGCACGGAACCGTGCTCCACACCTCACCAGGAGCACGTAGAACACACCAGCACCTCCCCTAGTGCACTGCAACACTGAAACGCTCGACACCCGAAATCCGGTGGCCGCAAAAGAGCTCGCCGCCGTTGACTCCGTCCACCCCCGCTCGAACCACGGACACCCATAGATGCGCCTAGCTTCCCTCTTTCGAACGCGCCCTTTCGCGCGGTAAACGGTGGCTTGTAGGCGAAACCCGAGCCACTTCAGTGCGCCTCCGCCGTGTTTTGGTCGCCGCCGGCGAAACTCCGGCGTGCTGACGTGGCGCCGTCATTAGGGGCTAATTACCCTGCTAAATAACCGTCTCTCACATTGACAGCTGGGCCCCACGCCCTTAATTAATCTTAGTTTATTTCCTGTTATGTTTAACTAACCACAGAGGCCCCACGCATCAGTTTTGACCGTGCTGACGTGGGCGTTGACCGGACCCACCTGTCAGTGTCACTAACCAGCACTAGTCACTGACCAGTGGACCCCACTAGTCAGGTTTGACCTAGAGGCGCCCAGTTGACCTGTTGACATCAGGGTGATGTCATGCTGACGCACTATTTATTTTCTGGATTTATTTTAATTCAGAAAATTGCAGAAAATGTTGCAAACTTCAAAAATTCATAGTAATTCAACCGTAACTCCAAATCAAACAAATTATATATGAAAAATTATCAGAAAAATCCAATCTATCCATCTGTACGAGTTTCATGCATGTTTAAACAAGTTAACCTGCTGTTTAGTGCAGAACAAGATAAAGCACTAATAATGACCATGCATGAGCTTGAAACTTGAATCTTTGATTCAAAATGGTTCAAACCCATCTGGTTGTAGTTGCATCAGGCCAACACACTCATATTGCCATGTCATATCATGCATCATATTGTGCATTGCATTGATCGTGTTTCCTCTCTGTTTGCCGGTGTTGTTCCCCTCGGTAGACATTATACCGACGTTGTGATCGTTGACACTGATGAAGACTCAATGCTATCTTCAAAAGTGCCAGGCAAGCAAAACCCCCTTGTTCATTCCACTACAATCCTACTCTCTCGCTCCTGCTCTCTTTTATTGCATTAGGACAACAACGATTCATCTGTTACTTGCTGCGGTAGCTGAACCCCTTTATCCTTCGCATGACCTGTCATTGCCACAGTAAATAGATGAAACCCACTTGCATGAGTAGGAGTTGTTTGAGCCCTGTTGTGCCTACTCATTCATGCTTGTTTGTCATGCCTGCTACTGCTTAGAGTTGAGTCAGGTCTGTGATGCGGTAGGCATGTGGCCGGGTAT
Source organism: Triticum dicoccoides (assembly GCF_002162155.2). Lineage (NCBI taxonomy): Eukaryota > Viridiplantae > Streptophyta > Magnoliopsida > Poales > Poaceae > Triticum > Triticum dicoccoides. The sequence continues at coordinate 668,334,980 of NC_041389.1, read as the reverse complement.
ACCGGGCGCCCGTTTGGTGTCATGGAACCCTGTTCACATCGTTTGGGGCTGTGAGCGAAACCCCGGCCGGATCTCCTCATGGATGGAACCCAAATAGGCGATAAACCTGGAATAGAGACTTGAGTGTTTAGGTAGGTCGTGGTCTACACCCACGTCGGCTTTCGCTTGAAGTCTGCCGAGCACATGTCGTGTGTAGACACTAAGTGGTGGAAGCATGTATGAAGAAGTACACCCCTGCAGGGTTAACATCATCTATTTGAATAGCCGTGTCCGCGGTAAAGGACTTCTAGGTTACTTATAACAGTTCATAGACAAGTGAAAGTGGATACTCTAAAATACGCAAGATAAGCGTGAGTGCTATGGATGGCGTTCTCGTGGGGAGACGGGAGCGGATCCATAGTGGTGTATTGGTTGGTGAATATGTGGACTCGTGTGCGCCACCTCAGAGGAGTTACTTGCAGTCGTAGTTCAGGATAGCCACCGAGTCAAAGCTGGCTTGCTGCAGTTAAACCCCACCATCCCCTTTGTTGATAATGATGCATATGTAGTTAGATCTGATGTAAGTCTTGCTGGGTACATTTGTACTCACGTTTGCCTATTTTATGTTTTTGCAGAGAGACTTTGGTCTCGTTAGTAGTTCCGCGTGGACTTCGACGTTTAGCTTGATACCTCAGCTACGATCTTGTGCCCTCGGCAGGATCTGGTAGATAGTCAGGCTTCTTAGCCTTTTTTCATTTGTAGATGTCTGTACTCAGACATGATAAGCTTCCGTTTGTGCTTGACTTGTATGCTCTGAATGTTGGGTTGTGAGACCCATGTTTGTAATATCTCTCTCCTTGGAGCCTATTGAATAAAATACTTGAGTTGTAGAGTCATGTTGTGATGCCATGTTGTATTTCCACATATCGAGCATATTGTGTGTATGTTATTGAAATGCTTGGTATGTGTGGGATCTGACTATCTAGTTGTTTATCCTTAGTAGCCTCTCTTACCGGGAAATGTCTCCTAGTGCTTCCACTGAGCCATGGTAGCTTGCTACTTCTCCGGAACACTTAGGCTGGCCGGCATGTGTCCTTCTTCGTTCCTGTGTCTGTCCCTTCGGGGAAATGTCACGCGATGAATACCGGAGTCCTGTTAGCCCGCTACAGCCCGGTTCACCGGAGTCCTGCTAGCCCAGTGCTACATCCTGGATTCACTCGCTGATGACCGACACGTTCGATGCTGGGTCATGGATGCCTGTCCCTGTAGGTTTGTGCCACTTTGGGTTTACGACTAGCCATGTCAGCCCGGGCTCCTTATCATATGGATGCTAGCGACACTATCATATACATGTGCCAAAAGGCGCAAACGGTCCCGGGCAAAGGTAAGGCGACACCCGTGGGAATACCGTGTGTGAGGCCGCAAAGTGATATGAGGTGTTACATGCTAGATCGATGTGGCATTGAGTCGGGGTCCTGACAGCTTTGGTATCAGAGCTTGACTGCCTGTAGGATTACCAAGCCAAACTGGTCGAAGTTGAGTCTAGAAATTCTTTAGTTATATAAGGGAATTGATTGTGGGATGGAACGTAAGGCTCTTTTACTCCTTATACCTCATGGCCTTCTGATCTGAGTCAACCTCTTCTCTTCTACGGGGATTAAGAACTAGGCCTTCTCATCTATCTATCAGGATGACGTGTTACTAATCCATAGACTTATAGGATTGATGGATTTAAGCCTTTGTTTAGTTTCTTCTACTTCTGTATGTTGATAGTTGGTCTAGGAACTTTGATATTGTGATGTTAAGTGGTTATGCCACCATTTTTGCTGGATGTCTCAAATCTTTTTGAGCATTTACAGCCGTTATGCTGTCCGAGTCATCCCAGGTTTCTAAATAGTCTGATGAATTTGCAAATTCCTTTTACCATTCTGAAGATCCTTTGTGCCAGATCAACCACCCTAACTAGTGTGTTGAGGTATTTCATTGCCTCAGCATTTATGTTGGAGCTATTACTATGACCCTAGGTGTCTAGAGTATCACCTAGTAATTAGCCATGCTTTGTGTTCCCAGTGTGATGATTCTGGCCATCATTCTTGAAAGCATCCCGTGATGCCACTTAGTAGTAGGTATTCTACTTCTGGGTTTTTGAACCCGATATTCACCCTACTCACTTCATGTTGATAGTGTTTGCTCGTTCCTTTAGGTTATTAGTAACCTTTGCGATAGTTCTCGAGGTTTGTGTATATCGTTCTTCCAAATACCATGAACTACTTATGGCAGCAGTTCCTCGTTGAAGCAAAAGATCACAACCAGAGTGCTCTCGATGAGTTCCCCATTCTATATTATGACTCTGCCAATCCTACCTCTCTGCATGGGTTATCCGGAAGAAATATGTTGAATTTGTTCGAATCCTAATCCATGCATCCACAACTCAGGAAATCATATGTTCTTTTGAGTTGTCCCTCGTAGTTGTTCCCTCTGACCCTCGTCTATCAATTGATAGTCAAGAGTAGTTGTGCACTCGAGCTCATCGATGCCTATTACTCTTGTGGTCCGGCAAGCCATTCTATTTCGGAATGACTAGGAGAAACAAACTCCAGTACCTTGTCCATTTCTAGGATTGGGTCAAAGCAGTTGTATTTCGCAGATCAAATGCCAACCCAGCTTTTGTTCTGTTCTACCTTGGAGTATTACCATCTTTTATATCGGGATTATTATAGGAATTGCACACCATCCTATGAACTCTTGGTACAGTGATACTTCTTGCCATCATTGTTCATTCCTCGGTTTCCGTGTTATTGTAACCGGAATGCCGACAAGTGAATCGTGGTGTGTGAAATCAATACTGCTAGCAACTCCGTTGCTCGGTAGCTAATGGACAATAATCTCATTCTTAGCGTGTTGGTTCTTGAATCATCATTCTAAGACAGATCGTGCTACCTAGTCCTTATTTCTGGTGCACTCTTCGATCAATGAGTTAGGATTTCAATCCCTTGCTTAATTGATCACATCATCTTGCCTCGGAAGCAAGATTGTTCTCGAGATTAGTAGCATATCGGTGGTTCGTGATTTTTCGATTATCCTCTTGGAAGTATTACCAGGTTGTCACCTGACCGCTATGTTGAGTTCGTGATCAAGTTGGTTTCCAATAAACCACTCCTTCCCCAAGAATCCGTGTTGGATACCCCTGAGCTAGTTGGTTAAGCCAAACAACAACTTGGAGAGTTGGAGGATAAAAGCTTGCCTGGCTTAGTTCATTTTAAGGGATATCTTTTTGTGTGTGTGTTGAAGAAAGATGATATCTTCATCGATTGATCCTCGAGACCAGTTGTTGGAGCTATTGTCTTGCCAAAACTTTGATTTGAGTATGGGCTATCCTCAAATCAAGTCAGAACCAACGATGTTCGTAATGTTGTCTTACTCGTGGATTTTCCTCGAGCATACACCATTATGTCTTTTGGGTCTGACCAATACTATCACCTTGTTCACATAGTTATGGAATTCCATCTCCATGCGAATCTGAATGAATTGTTGTTGAGCCCATCGATAACATTCTTATCTTCTCCATGATTTGTGTTGAACATCCAGCTAGTATTGGAAACTTTTATAAGCATTATCTTCATGACCCGCCCATGAAGCATATGCTCGGATGTAAGAAGTGACTTCTTCTAATTCATGTGCATTTGATGCAAGTTGCCGCCGTGAATTCGAGAAAGCAAGTTGTTGCTTCCTTGGAATCATTCCAAATCAGTCATGCAAACGTGCGAAGTATTCTGTGGTCTGATAGACTGATCATCTTCATTCTATATGTATTCCGTAGCACACCAAGCCACTGATTGATTTGTTCAAGGAGAAGAAGTTCCTTCTTAAGAGCAAGACTTATGCAAGGACTTCGATATCCTCGATGATGGTTCCCCCTCTGAACTCGGTAGTGTTTAGTTATAAGACTACTACTTGGTCATGCTTGCCTGAGGCAGCGTGTTCGCATGTTTGTAGCAGAACCGGCTCATGTTTTGGAGCTTGCTATCGTAGTTCATCCCCGAGAATCTCGCAACGTCATTTCGTCGATTTGTGTTGCAAACTTTCATTTTTCTTTCTAGACTTGATGAGTTTGGACTATTCTAACACCAACCAGATCTGAATCTCAGGCAGATATGATGGTTGGAACGTGTCCCAAGAATTATAATATTGGTCTCTCTGTACCCGGTAACGTGGATGTCGTGGCCAACACATCTAGCTGGAAGACCCATTATTGTAGGCTCTTGATTGAGAAAGTTGGCTACCTCCCCATAAGGATTTCATGGGATTTACTCCCTAGTTGACCCTTATGGATTTTTGAGATCCCGAAGTCCGACCTTTTACTTGATGATTCTAGGTAACAAACCATTTTAATAAATGGGTTGCGCTAGCATATCAAGGAGAACATTAGAAGCGGAGTGCTAAATGTTTCTCGGTCGATCATCTAGATTTTGTTTCCTTGGCTTCGCTAAGGTGAAATCTGAGAAAGTGTTATCTCCTTTTGCCTCTGCATCGTCCATCACCACTCATCATGGTAGTATGTTGTGTTGCCAGGATCCCTGACACGGATGTTGGAAAAACCTTGATGAATATGGAAATGCTCAAGTTCTTGAGAGCACGCACAAGTGCTAGGTTTTATCGCCGGCATTAATTGCATAGTGCTCTCAGTTTCCTCGGTTATGCTATAACCCTCTCAGACAGTGGATTCACTCTCTTCTGATGCGGTTCTCCCCAGTTACCAGAATCATTCCCATCATTTGCATGTTGTTCCCAGCCTGCACCACCATCGTGCCACCCTACTCTGGATTACCCTCCTCAGTAATTACTGATCGGGATCATCCTCAAAGTGGTCCTACCATGGGTTCCATCCATTTCCGATGATAAGCAAAATCATCCATTGTCTTGTCTTCAACAAGGTAATCCACATCATCCATTCTGGTCCGAGAATGTCATTCTTTCGGACTCCTTCAAATGATCGATTGTGATTTGCCTTAGGCTGGTATAAAGAGTTTCAATGATCTCTGAATCAAAGGTAATTCTTTTTGCCACTTAAGGGGATATATCTACGAGTCACCATGTCTAAGGTGTCTCGTTGTGGTATCATGGAAAACTCAACTCCTCGCTACATTGACAACCGTTCAACACCTTTAAAAGCGTGAAATTGTTGTCTACCTAGTGAACCTTCGTCTTCTGCTTCACTCCATTCCTATGGATGTGTGCTTCGCATCTCAGCTCGTGAAATGTGTCTATGTCACATTCCGTGAGTTGATCATGAGTTGCTCGATCTTCAAGAAGATCGATCCTTCTAGAGTTTCTTTTCCCTCACATTGTCATGTTGGTAGGAGTTCCTGGAGCAAGACATCGAGACAATGATGATGATCGAATCAACGTTCATTTGAAGTGCAACCTGGATCGTGAAGATCGTGTTAGCTTGTGTCATTGTGTCATCTTACCCTACGCTTGAATCTCGGGACGAGATTCTTGTTTAGTGGGGGTGAGTTGTCACATCCCTAGCTTCTGGCAATGCACTAATGCTAGTATTTGGTGATGCATCATGTTTACTTTACAGAAAATTGAAATGGGGATGATTCAAAACCCCCAACACCACTTAAACCAACTAGGGTTACTAAATAAATTTCTCAATGACCCAGACTGCCCTTTGGAAATGTTCATGATTTCTGATAAAGGTGAAAACCTCTGCCAAAAATGATGAATATATTTATAGGTCATTTCTGGATTTTTGAGTTAAATCATAATGTATTTGAATTGCGGCATTTGAATTCTCTATATATATTCAGATTGCTCCAAATATTCTGGAATAATTTGTGGGCCTTTGGAATAAACCAACTAGTGTCCACAATTTGTCCCAGGAGTTTTAAAAATGAATTAGCATTTTTACTAATTCAAAACAGAGCAATAAAAATAGAAAACAAAAGAGAAAGGAGAGAGAGGAAGGAAACTCATCTGGCGCAGCCCACCTGGCGGCCCAGCCCGCTGGCTCAGCCCACCTCCTCCCCCTCGTCGTCTACCTCTGCCTACTGGTAGAGGCGTGTCGCCCGCGCACGCACCGGACGCCACCTCCTGCTTCCACCTCATGCTTCCTCCCCGTCCCGACCGCGCCACGCGGACGGCCACGACCCCCTGCACCTCTCCCCTCTTTCCCTGGAGCTCTTCCCCCTCCCCTGGCTCTCCCCCTCGTCGTTCCCCACCCCACCGAACGCGCCTGCCTCCGCCGACTAGCATCACCCCGGCCATCATCTCTCCCTCGTCCCCTTGAGCAGCCCAGAAGCTCCATCTTGTCGCCTTAGTCCTCTCCGCCGAGCCACACCACCGGAAGGGCCCCGAAGCGCCGCCTCGACGCCTTCTTCCTCCTTGGTCGCCGGAGATCGCGCCCGCCGGCCCGACGACCCCAGGCCTTCCCCGAGCTCGCTGTGGCCCTCTTTCGACTCGCTGTAAGCTCCACCTCCATTCCCCCTCCTCCCCACGCTCGTTCCTGTACCCTAGCCACTCTTTTCACCGGAGCCGTGAGCTCCTCGCCGCCGGCGATGACACAGACGAGGCCAGGGCCACCACAGCTCACTTCCGAGCACGGCACCATGCTCCACACCTCACCAGGAGCACGTAGAACACACCAACACCTCCCCTAGTGCACTGCAACGCCGAAACGCTCGACACCCGAAATCCGGCGGCCGCAAAAGAGCTCGCCGCCGTTGACTCCGTCCACCCCCGCTCGAACCACGGACACCCACAGATGCACCTAGCTTCCCTCTTTCGAACGCGCCCTTTCGCGTGGCAAACGGTGGCCTGTAGGCGAAACCCGAGCCACTCCAGTGCGCCTCCGCCGTGTTTTGGTCGCCGCCGGCGAAACTCCGGCGTGCTGACGTGGCGCCGTCATTAGGGGCTAATTACCCCGCTAAATAACCGTCTCTCACACTGACAGCTGGGCCCCACGCCCTTAATTAATCTTAGTTTATTTCCTGTTATGTTTAACTAACCACAGAGGCCCCACGCATCAGTTTTGACCGTGCTGACGTGGGCGTTGACCGGACCCACCTGTCAGTGTCACTAACCAGCACTAGTCACTGACCAGTGGACCCCACTGGTCAGGTTTGACCTAGAGGCGCCCAGTTGACCTGCTGACATCAGGGTGATGTCATGCTGACGCACTATTTATTTTCTGGATTTATTTTAATTCAGAATATTGCAGAAAATGTTGCAAACTTCAAAAATTCATAGTAATTCAACCATAACTCCAAATCAAACAAATTATATATGAAAAATTATCAGAAAAATCCAATCTATCCATCTGTACTAGTTTCATGCATGTTTAAACAAGTTAACCTGCTGTTTAGTGCAGAACAAGATAAAGAACTAATAATGACCATGCATGAGCTTGAAACTTGAATCTTTGATTCAAAATGGTTCAAACCCATCTGGTTGTAGTTGCATCAGGCCAACACACTCATATTGCCATGTAATATCATGCATCATATTGTGCATTGCATTGATTGTGTTTCCTCTTTGTTTGCTGGTGTTGTGCCCCTCGGTAGACGTTATACCGACGTTGTGATCGTTGACACCGATGAAGACTCAATGCTATCTTCAAAAGTGCCAGGCAAGCAAAACCCCCTTGTTCATTCCGTTACAATCCTACTCTCTCGCTCCTGCTCTCTTTTATTGCATTAGGACAACAACGATTCATTTGTTACTTGCTGCGGTAGCTGAACCCCTTTATCCTTCGCATGACCTGTCATTGCCACAGTAAATAGATGAAACCCACTTGCATGAGTAGGAGTTGTTTGAGCCCTGTTGTGCCTACTCATTCATGCTTGTTTGTCATGCCTGCTACTGCTTAGAGTTGAGTCAGGTCTGATTCATCGGGGATGAATCAGAGGTGTGTGAACATGTTCTACTATGTGTGAGCTAAGTGTGTGAACACGATTTGGTAAAGGTATCGGTGAGAGGCCATGTAGGAGTACATAGTGGGTTGTCTCATTGAAGCCGTCCTCAGGAACCGAGTTCTGTGTTTGTGATCCATGATTCAGCTACTACCATGCATTGGGCCCTGAAATATGACCCCACTCGACTTCTTATTCACCCTTGTCCTCTGTCCAAGAGTTGCAAGTAGTTTTTGGTGTTTGTAGTATGCTGGAGGCCATGCGCAGCGCTGACCGGAGGGGTGGGCTGTGATGCGGTAGGCACGTGGCCGGGTATACCGGGCGCCCGTTTGGTGTCAGGGAACCCTGTTCACATCGTTTGGGGCTGTGAGCGAAACCCCGGCCGGATCTCCTCATGGATGGAACCCGAATAGGCGATAAACCTAGACTAGAGACTTGAGTGTTTAGGTAGGTCGTGGTATACACCCACGTCGGCTTTCGCTTGAAGTCTGCCGAGCACATGTCGTGTGCAGACGCTAAGTGGTGGAAACATGTATGAAGAAGTACACCCCTGCAGGGCTAACATCATCTATTCGAATAGCCGTGTCCGCGGTAAAGGACTTCTGGGTTACTTATAACAGTTCATAGACAAGTGAAAGTGGATACTCTAAAATACGCAAGATAAGCGTGAGTGCTATGGATGGCGTTCTCGTGGGGAGACGGGAGCGGATCCATAGTGGTGTATTGGTTGGTGAATATGTGGACTCGTGTGCGCCACCTCAGAGGAGTTACTTGCAGTCGTAGTTCAGGATAGCCACCGAGTCAAAGCTGGCTTGCTGCAGTTAAATCCACCATCCCCTTTGTTGATAATGATGCATATATAGTTAGATCTGATGTAAGTCTTGCTGGGTACATTTGTACTCACGTTTGCCTATTTTATGTTTTTGCAGAGAGACTTCGGTCTCGTTAGTAGTTCCGCGTGGACTTTGACGTTTAGCTTGATACCTTAGCTACGATCTTGTGCCCTCGGCAGGATCTGGTAGATAGTCAGGCTTCTTAGCCTTTTTCATTTGTAGATGTCTGTACTTAGACATGATAAGCTTTCGTTTGTGCTTGACTTGTATGCTCTGAATGTTGGGTCGTGAGACCCATGTTTGTAATATCTCTCTCCTTGGAGCCTATTGAATAAAATACTTGAGTTGTAGAGTCATGTTGTGATGCCATGTTGTATTTGCACATATCGAGCATATTGTGTGTATGTTATTGAAATGCTTGGTATGTGTGGGATCTGACTATCTAGTTGTTTATCCTTAGTAGCCTCTCTTACCGGGAAATGTCTCCTAGTGCTTCCACTGAGCCATGGTAGCTTGCTACTTCTCCGGAACACTTAGGCTGGCCGGCATGTGTCCTTCTTTGTTCCTGTGTCTGTCCCTTCGGGGAAATGTCACGCGATGAATACCGGAGTCCTGTTAGCCCGCTACAGCCCGGTTCACCGGAGTCCTGCTAGCCCAGTGCTACAGCCTGGATTCAATCGCTGATGACCGACACGTTCGATGCTGGGTCATGGATGCCTGTCCCTGTAGGTTTGTGCCACTTTGGGTTTACGACTAGCCATGTCAGCCCGGGCTCCTTATCATATGGATGCTAGCGACACTATCATATACGTGTGCCAAAAGGCGCAAACGGTCCCGGGCAAAGGTAAGGCGACACCCGTGGGAATACCGTGCGGGAGGCCGCAAAGTGATATGAGGTGTTACATGCTAGATCGATGTGGCATTGAGTCGGGGTCCTGACAGTAAGGCTAAAATATTCGTCTGCCGCCAGGTAGACGTCGTCACAATCACCAGAACCCTGTCCTTCATCGTTGCTAGCCATGTTTCCTATGATTAAATCTAGTCAATTAATTCTAGACCTAATAAAATGAATAATGACATAAAAAAGGACTATTGTTTTGCAGGAATGTTGACTCCTTCCTGGTGCGGCAAATCCTGGGCACTCGATATGTCCTAGTTTGTAGCACAAGTCATGCCGAAATTCACGGAAAATTCCGGCATGACCTTTGCTAAAAAGTGGACAAATCGAGAACCTGAAATTTGTCGGAACAGAAATGAATCAACATTCTGGCAAAATATAGTCCACTCAGCATCATTCCCTGGAAACAACAAAGCCACCTGGGCACAATCGAACAACTTCAATGAAAAGATATAACATGAGCAAACACTATTGAGGAATTTGCATATAACATGGCCACTTCAATGAAAAGATATAATCAACAATAATGGAATATGCAAATGAACATCAATGACATATAGCTACTATTCTGTTTGACCAAGTTTTTGAAAAGAAAAACAATTCTATTTTTTGTTTATAGCTAAATGCCATAGCTAATGTTTTTTATTTATAGCTAAATACTTTTTTTTGTCTAAAGCTAAAAGTCTAGGAACTACATTTTCTCTAACCCTTTTGACCTCACCAGAATTTCCACAGCAAGACCTTAGTTCCTACACCCAATTTCTTCAAAAATATTCAGGTCCATAGTCCAAATAATTCAAATTTCATTTGAATGAAATTTGGAACAAATTCAGGTCCGTAGTCAAAATATTTTTTTATAGCTAAGTGTTTTTTGTTTATACCCTCTGTTAATTTAAATCTAAATGCTACTATTATTTATATACCCTCTATTAGTTTAAAGCTAAATGGAATTACTTTTTAGGATTTTTCATAAAAATTGCCCTAGCTAATTTCCTAAAAAAATTGCAAATCATTTTTCCTAAATGCTATTAAATGCCTACTGCCCTAAAAAATCTAGGGTTCATATGAACACCTAGGGTTCATATGAACATCAACACAGTATCAACACATATATATAATTGCCCTAGCAGAGAGAAATAGGAGGGTAGGTACATGAGAGGCATAGCCTTACGGTCGGCGGCGAGGGCAGGCTCTGGCTCGGGCAGCAGTGGTGAGGTCGAGGGCGGCGACGGAGAGCTCGAGGGAGGCGACAGTGAGGTCGACGACGACGGCCTCGGGCGGTGGCTGTGAGGTTGAGGGGGCGGCCTCGGGCGACGGTGGTGTGGTCGAAGGCGGCGAGCGGCGGCGGCGTGGTCGAAGGCGGCCTCCGGCGGTGGCGGTGTGGTCGAGGGTGCGCGGCAGGGCAACGACAGCGATGGAGCAGTTGGGGGACAGGGGGGAGTAGAGAGGGGGGGGGGAAGGACTTAGCGAAACTTTGAGTCAGGGCCACCGGGATTTGAGTCAAACTAGCAGCAACGCGTTTTTACGAAACGCGCTATAGCTAAGATAGCTATAGTGTGTTCCAGAGAAACGCGCTGCAGCTAACCCTTTCTGTTTTCTTTCTCTTTTTCTTTTGTTTTCTTTACATTTTCTTTTTTTCATTTCTCCTTTTTCTATTTCTTTCATTTTCATTTACTTTTCTACTTATTTTTCTATTTATTTTCTTTTACATAGCAGTAGCGCTGTAAAGAAGAAACGCGCTGCTACAATGTTTTTAGCAGTAGCGTGCTTCTGGGAGAAGCGCTGCTACTATTCCTAGCCAACCGGCACCAGTGAGAGAATTTTAGTAGTAGCGCTTTTCTGTGGAGAAGCGCTACTGCTAAAACAATGATTGTAGCATGGTTTTGCAACAAGCGCTACTACTAAGTAGCGCTAGCGCCGAGTTTTGACCAACGCTACTGCTATACCTCTGTGTATAGCGTTTTCCCTAGTAGTGCTCCTCGCAACCAGAGTGCGGTGTGAGGGGTACTTCGCCCATAGGCCGCTAACTAGTGACTAGCTTTATTCCGAGTTCTACTAATCCCCGTAATCACAATCTCCCTATCATCTTGCAACAGGTACCCACTGGTAATAACCATTGGAGTTTTGTTTTTAATACTATAATTGAACATGCTGGTTTGAGAGAACTACCTCTAAATGGGAGGAATTTCATTTGGGCTAATAATTTGGATGACCCTACTTATGAGAAGCTAGATAGAGTTTTGATATGTCCAGACTGGGAAGATCATTATCCCCTATGTGTAGTGCAAGCTTTAGAAAGAGAGAACTCTCACCATACCCCTTTGATTCTGGATACTGGGGATAAGAATAAATATACTCCTTTGTTCAGATTTGAAAATGCATGGATGCTAAGGGAGGGATTTAGAGAATTTGTGACCAAAGTTTGGTCTGGCCACTTTGCTGGCAGCCACATTGAGAGATGACAGCAGAGACTGAGAGTGTTTAGGCAAAAAGTGAGAGGGTGGATCCTCAACGCTGATGCATGGTACATGAAAATTAAGATAGAAATCCTGACAAAGTTGGATAATATTGATAAAATGCTAAGATCTTTAGCTTAACTCCACGTAATAGGAATGAACGAAAAGAATTGAGAGCTCAGTTAGAAAAGATTATTAAAACAAGAGGAGATGAAGTGGCTTTAGAGATATAAAGATAGAGAGATCAAAGATGGTGACAGTAACACCAAATATTACCATGACAAAGCCAATGGAAGGTAGAGGAAAAACAAAACCTTTTATCTCATTTAGGAGGAAGGAGTGATAGAGGGAGATGATGAACTAATTAAATACATCACAAATTTCTACAAGAACTTGTTTGGCCAACCTCAACCTTCTACAATAAACTTAAACATTCAAGATGTGCCTCGGATCAATAGTGAATAGGCTGCAATACTGATTGAACCTTTTACCATGAAAGAATTGCATGAGGTAGTTGTTAACATGGAAAAAAAATAAGAGTCTAGGTCCTGATGGATTACCTGTAGACTTTTATCAACAATTTTGGGATTTGGTAAAGTGGGATCTCGAGGGATTGCTTGATGGATTTCACTCTTGGTACTTTAGTATAACAAGGCTAAACTATGGGACCATTACTTTGGTCCCAAAAGTTAAAGATGCTAAACAAATACAAAAATTTAGACCAATTTGTCTGCTCAATGTGAGCTTTAAGATCATTACAAAAGTGATGATGAATAGATTGAGCAAAGTCATTAAACCTATAATCTCTGCAACATAAACAACTTTTATTAGAGGAAGGTACATATGGAGGGGGTTGTGGTACTTCATGAGGCTTTAAACACTATTCAACATAAGAAGCAGAGTTCACTGCTTTTTAAAGTAGATTTTGAGAAAGCATATGATAAATTCAAAATGGCCCTTCATATACAAGATGCTAAAAATGAAAAAAAAATCCTGACCCATGGTGTGATTTGGTGATGCACACCATGATTGGAGGTCATGTTGGGGTTAAAGTTAATGAAACTGTAGGCCCATATTTTAAAACTCACAAAGGGTTGATATAGGGGGATGCCATGTCTCCCCTACTTTTCGATCTTGGAGCTGATGCGCTTGCCATTATTTTAAGCAAGAGGGTTTTGTCAAAGGGGTCCTTCCTGAATATGGTAATAATGGAGTCAACGTATCTATAACTTTTGATTGTTCCATGCTATTATATTATCTGTTTTGGATGTTTTATATGCATTAATATGTTATTTTATATTAATTTTGGGACTAACCTATTAACCTAGAGCCCAGTGCCAGTTTCTATTTTTGCCGGTTTTAGAGTTTCGCAGAAAAGGAATGCCAAACGGAATAAAACTTTCACGATGATCTTTATTGGACCAGAAGCAAACCAAGAGACTTGGATATGAAGTCGGAGAAGCAACGAGGCGGCTACGAGGGTGGAGGGCACGCCCAGGGGGGTAGGGCGCACCCCATACCTCGTGGGCCCCTCGGAGGTCTCCTGACCTAATTCTTTCGCCCATATATACTCTTATACCCCAAAACCATCACGGAGAGCCACAAAAACACTTTTCCACCGCCACAACCTTCTGTACCCGTGAGATCCTATCTAGGGGCCTTTTCCAGCATCCCGCCAGAGGGGGATTCAATCACAGAGGGCTTCTACATCAACACCATTGCCTTCCGATGAAGCATGAGTAGTTTACCACAGACCTACGGGTCAATAGCTAGTAGCTAGATGGCTTCTTCTTTCTCTTTGATTCTCAATACCATGTTCCCCTCGATATTCTTGGAGATCTATTCGATGTAGTACTCTTTTGCGGCGTATTTGCCGAGATCTAATGAATTGTGGATTTATGATCAGATTATCTATGAATATTATTTTAATCTTCTCTGAATTATTATATGGATGATTTGATATCTTTGCAAGTCTCTTCGAATTATCAGTTTAGTTTGGCCTACTAGATTGGTTTTTCTTGCAATGTGAGAAATGTTTAGCTTTGGGTTCAATCTTGCGGTGTCCTTTCCCAGTGACAGTAGGGGTAGCAAGACACATATTGTATTATTGCCATCGAGGACAAAAAGATGGGGTTTTCATCATATTTCTTGAGTTAATTCCTTTACATCATGTCATCTTACTTAATGCGTTACTCTGTTCTTCATGAACTTAATACTCTAGATGCAGGCAGGAGTCGGTCGATGTGTGGAGTAATAGTAGTAGATGCATAATCGTTTCGGTTTACTTGACACGGGCATGATGCCTATGTTCATAATCATTGCCTTAGATATCATCATAATTATGCGCTCTTCTATCAATTGCTTGGCAGTAATTTGTTCACCCACCGTATTATTTGCTATCTTGAGAGAAGCCACTAGTGAAACCTATGGCCCCCGGGTCTCTTTTCCATCATATTAAGTCTCTTTTCCATCATATTAGTTTTGATATACTATTTTGCATTCTTTTACTTTCCAATCTATAAACCAAAAATATCAAAAATATTTACTTTACCATTTATCTATCTCTATCAGATCTCATTTTTGCAAGTAACCATGAAGGGATTGACAACCCCTTTATCGCGTTGGGTGCATGTTTGTCGATTGTTTGTGCAGGTATTCGGTGACTTGTGCGTTGTCTCCTACTGGATTGATACCTTGGTTCTCAAACTGAGGGAAATACTTACTCTACTTTGCTGCATCACCCTTTCCTCTTCAAGGGAAAAACCAACGCAAGCTCAAGAAGTAGCAGGAAGAATTTCTGGCGCTGTTGCCGGGGAGATCTACGCCAAGTCAAGCGATACCAAGTACCCATCATAAACTCTAATCTCTTGCATTACATTATTTGCCATTTGCCTCTCGTTTTCCTCTCCCCCACCTCTAAAATGATTTTCGAAAAGATTTTCCTTTTCTTCGCCCCTCTCTTGTTCGCTTTCTCCTTCCTTATCTTTTATCCATGTCTAGCTCTTTTACCCCTCGTTTGTCTCCCGACTTTGAAGTTCTTCACTTCAAGTAGAAGCAAGGAGAAAATTTGAAAGATGCTTTGTATAGGATGATAGAATCTTATCATAATTGCACCATAAAAGGGGATTTTAAAATTCTTTTCTGTAATTTTTATGTTGGGTTGACCATGCCCCACAGGCAACTCTTGGATTTTGCTGCTAAAGGAAATTTTATCGAAATTGATCCCAATATTTCTTATGAAATAATAGAAGGAGTAGTTGGAATATCGCCTCACAATCGGGTTTACCTCAAGCTCATGAGGGAACTCAAGTTTTTGAGGAACTATGTGAATTGACAAAAACTTTGCAAAAATCCCTTGAGCCTCTCAAAAATGTCAGTGTGAATATCCATCGCATGAATATGTTGATTACTCTTTGCAATAAATGGTTGGATGTTTTAGACTTGAAAATTTCTGAATATGAGGGGAAACACAAAGAACCTCCCAGATTTGAACATAATTCCCTCAAAAGAATAAAGACCAAAGATGAAAATATCTAGATCTATTCGTGTTTTATGCCTAGCTAAGGGTGTTAAACGATAGCGCTTATTGGGAGGCAACCCAATTTTATTTTATTTGTTCTTTACTTTTTGTTCCTATTTAGTAATAAATAATTCATCTATCCTCTGGTTAGATGTGGTTTTATGTTTTAGTTAGTGTCTGTGCCAAGTTAAACCTTTAGGATAGCTTACGGTGATAGTTGTGTTGATCCTACTGAAAAACAGAAACTTTTGCACCCAGTAAACAATTTCCAGAATTTTATTGAAACGTGCTTTTGATCTGATTCTTTTTGCTATGGATTGGTGCACAAATTTCCCTAGTCGTCCTAATTGTTTTAGAAGTTTTGGAGTTATAGAAGTATTCAAGAGTTACAGATTTCTACAGACTGTTCTATTTTTGACAGGTTCTATTTTCTTTGTGTTGTTTGCTTATTTTGATGAATCTATGGGTAGTATCGGGCGGTATGAACCATGGAAAAGTTGGAATACAGTATATAGTACACCAATATAAATAAAGAATGAGTTTGCAACACTACCTTAAATTGGTGATTTATTTTCTTATACGAACGGAGCTTATGAGATTTTCTGTTGAGTTTTGTGTTTTGAAGTTTTCAAGTTTTGGGTAAGGATTTGATGGACTATGGAATAAGGAGTGGCAAGAGCCTAAGATTGGGGATGCCCAAGGCACCCCAAGGTAATATTGAAGGACAACCAAAAGCCTAAGCTTGGGGATGCCCCAGAAGGCATCCCCTCTTTCGTCTTCGTCTATCGGTAACTTTACTTGAGGCTATATTTTTATTCACCACATGATATGTGTTTCGCTTGGAGCATCTTGTATGATTTGAGTATTTGCTTTTTAGTTTTCCACAATCATCCTTGTTGTACACACCTTTTGGGAGAAACATGCATGAATTGTGATTTATTAGAATACTCTATGTGCTTCACTTATATCTTTTGAGCTAGGCAATATTGCTCTAGTGCTTCACTTATATCTTTTTAGAGCATGGCGGTGGCTTTATTTTATAGAAATTTACGAACTTTCATGCTTCACTTATATTATTTTGAGAGTCTTTTAGAACATCATGGTAATTTTCTTTGGTTATAAATTTAGTCCTAATATGATAGGCATCCAAGAGGGATATAATAAAAACTTTCATATAAAGTGCATTGAATACTATGAGAAGTTCGATTCGTTATGATTGTTTTGACATATGAAGATGGTGATATTAGAGTCATGCTAGTGGAGTAATTGTGAATTTGAGAAATACTTGTGTTGAGGTTTGTGAGTCCCGTAGCATGCACGTATGGTGAACCATTATGTAACGAAGTTGGAGCATGAAGTATTTATTGATTGTCTTTCTTATGAGTGGTGGTCGGGGCCGAGCGATGGTCTTTTCCTACCAATATATCCCCCCTAGGAGCATGCATGTAGTACCCATTTCGATGAATAATAGATTTTTGCAATAAGTATGTGAGTTCTTTTTGACTAATGTTGAGTCCATGGATTATACACACCCTCACCCTTCCACCATTGCTAGCCTCTCTTGTGCCACGCAACTTTCACCGGTACCATACACCCACCATATACCTTCCTTAAAACAGCCACCATACCTACCTATTATGGCATCTCCATAGCCATTCTGAGATTATTGCCATGCAACTTTCCACCATTCCGTTTATTACGACACACTTCATCATTGTCATATTGCTTTGCATGATATGTAGTTGACATTGTATTTGTGGCAAAGCCACCTTTCATAATTCTTTTATACATGTCACTCTTGATTCATTGCACATCCTGGTACACTGTTGGAGGCATTCACATAGAGTCATATTTTGTTCTAAGCATTGAGTTGTAATTTTTTGAGTTGTAAAAATATAAGTGTGATGATCATCATTATTAGAGCATTGTCCCATGTGAGGAAATAAAAAAGAAGAAGAAAAAAGAGGACAAATAAGCCAAAATAAAAAAAGGCCAAAGAAGCCAAGAAAAAAAAGAGAAAAAAAGAAAAAAAGGAAAAAAAGAAAAAGAAAAAATGAGAGAAAAAGAGAGAAGGGGCAATGTTACTATCCTTTTTCCACACTTGTGCTTCAAAGTAGCACCATGATCTTCATGATAGAGAGTCTCTTATTTTGTCACTTTCATATACTAGTGGGAATTTTTCATTACAGAACTTGGCTTGTATATTCCAATGACGGGCTTCCTCAAATGCCCTAGGTCTTCATGAGCAAGCAAGTTGGATGCACACCCACTTAGTTTCTTTTTTTGTGCTTTCATAAACTTATAGCTCTAGTGCATCCATTGCATGGCAATCCCTACTCACTCACATTGATATCTATTGATGGGAATCTCCATAGCCCATTGATACACCTAGTTGATTTGAGACTATCTCCCTCTTTTTGTCTTCTCCACAACCACCATATTCTCTTCCACCATAATGCTATGTCCATGGCTAACGCTCATGTATTGCGTGAAAGTTGAAAAGGTTTGAGAACATCAAAGTATGAAACAACTGCTTGGCTTCTCATCGAGGTTGTACATGATTTGAGTATTTTGTGTGATGGATATGGAGCATAGCCAGACTATATGATTTTGTAGGGATAAGCTTTCTTTGGCCATATTATTTTGAGAAGACATAATTGCCTTGTTAGTATGCTTGAAGTATTATTATATTTATGTCAATATTAAACTTTTGTTTTGAATCTTACGGATCTGAACATTCATGCCACAATAAAGAGAATTACATGGATAAATTTGTTAGGTAGCATTCCACATCAAAAATTCTGTTTTTATCATTTACCTACTCGAGGACGAGCATGAATTAAGCTTGGGGATGCTTGATACGTCTCCAACATACCTATAATTTTTTTATTGTTCCATGCTATTATATTATCTGTTTGGATGTTTTATATGCATTAATATGCTATTTCATATTATTTTTGGGACTAACCTATTAACCTAGAGCCCAGTGCCAGTTTCTGTTTTTTTGCCTGTTTTAGAGTTTCGCAGAAAAGGAATACCAAACGGAGTCCAAACGGAATAATTTTTTTGCGATGATCTTTCTTGGACCAGAAGCAAACCAGGAGACTTGGAGATGAAGTCGCAGAAGCAATAAGGCGGCCACGAGGGTGGAGCGCGCGCCCCATACCGCATGGGCCCCTTGGAGGTCTCCTAACCTAATTCTTTCGCCCATATATACTCTTATACCCCAAAACCATCATGCAGAGCCACGAAAACACTTTTCCACCGCCACAACCTTCTTTACCCGTGAGATCCCATCTAGGGACCTTTTTCGGCGTCCTGCCGGAGGGGGATTCGATCACGAGGGCTTCTACATCAACACCATTGCCCTTCCGATGAAGCATGAGTAGTTTACCACAGACCTACAGGTCCATAGCTAGTAGCTAGATGGCTTCTTATCTATCTTTGATTCTCAATACCATGTTCTCCTCGATGTTCTTGGAGATCTATTTGATATAATACTATTTTGCGATGTGTTTGCCGAGATCCGATGAATTGTGGATTTATGATTAAATTATCTATGAATATTATTTGAATCTTCTCTGAATCTTATATGCATGATTTGATATCTTTGCAAGTCTCTTCGAATTATCGGTTTAGTTTGGCCTGCTAGATTGGTTTTTCTTGCAATAGGATAAGTGCTTAGCTTTGGGTTCAATCTTGCGGTGTCCTTTCCCAGTGATAGTAGGGGCAGCAAGGCACGTATTGTATTGTTGTCATCGAGGATAAAAAGATGGGGTTTTCATCATATTGCTTGAGTTAATTCCTCTACATCATGTCATCTTACTTAAGGCATTACTCTGTTCTTCATGAACTTAATACTCTAGATGCAGGAAGGAGTCGGTCGATGTGTGGAGTAATAGTAGTAGATGTAGAATCGTTTCGGTCTACTTGACACGGACGTGATGCCTATGTTCATGATCATTGCCTTAGATATCGTCATAATTATGCACTCTTCTATCAATTGCTTGGCAGTAATTTGTTCAACCACCGTATTATTTGCTATCTTGAGAGAAGCCACTAGTGAAACCTATGGCCCCCGGGTCTCTTTTCCATCATATTAAGTCTCTTTTCCATCATAATAGTTTCCGATCTACTATTTTGCAATCTTTTACTTTCCGGTTTATAAACCAAAAATACCAAAAATATTTACTTTACCGTTTATCTATCTCTATCAGATCTCACTTTTACAAGTAACCATGAAGGGATTGGCAACCCCTTTATCACATTGGGTGCAAGTTTGTTGATTGTTTGTGCAGGTATTCGGTGACTTGTGTGTTGTCTCCTACTGGATTGATACCTTGGTTCTCAAACTAAGGGAAATACTTACTCTACTTTGCTGCATCACCCTTTCCTCTTCAAGGAAAAACCAATGCAAGATCAAGAAGTAGCAGCGATCGATCGATCCCTGGCTGTTAACTTCGGGTGTGCATTCAGTTTTTTCGGTTTGATACGGTTCGGTTTATACGATTTTTGGTTTATACAGTTTTTATACTTCGGTTTATACGGTTTTATACATAGATACGGTTTGGTTTCGGTAATAACCATTTCATTTTGGTTCGGTTTCGGTAATAACCAAAATAACCAAAGTTGACGTGAATTTTTGAAAGAACAACAAATATTTTTGGTCACATGATTTGGTCTGTGCATGTAGCCATGTAGGTAAGATTTTCCTTATGAGAAATGCCTACGTAGATTAGATCATTATTAGATGGCACGCATGATTTGGTCC
The DNA here is from genome assembly GCF_002162155.2 of Triticum dicoccoides. Classification (NCBI taxonomy): domain Eukaryota; kingdom Viridiplantae; phylum Streptophyta; class Magnoliopsida; order Poales; family Poaceae; genus Triticum; species Triticum dicoccoides. Next base: position 668,314,607 of record NC_041389.1, on the reverse strand, counting down.
TAGGCATTAGATGGCAGCAGATACGAGATTACACAAGTTTTTTATTACGTGAGGGAACGAGCTAAAAAAGGAAAGAGTCAATTGTATTCCTTTTTTAAGGGTAGTCAATTGTATTCGTGCGCGTGTGAGAGTCTGACCCACAAGCCAATCAATCCTAATCCAGGCAAAAGACACTGGTTGGCCCCTTTTTTAGTCAAGCGATCGACAGCCCCAGCCTGAGCAAATCCCTCGACAGAAAGTGGCCCTATGGGCTGGACAATATGAGGCCCAAGCAAGCACACCGCACGCCAGGTGCCGAAGTCGTTTGCTCAAGCTGCAGCATTTAGTACCACTTCGCGTATGGAGCTGCAGCGCGGTGGGAAGAAGGCTATAAAAGGAGGGGTTGATGTGGCTTGAGATGAAAATCTTCACACAGTGGAGCTACTTTCGGTTTAATTCGGTTTAACCGAAAACCGTCGGTTTCTAACTGAAAAAACCAAAGGTCATATGGTTTTCAAAATTGAAAATTGAAACTAAAACTAAAACCTGAAAAAAACAAAGTTTGGTTCGGTTTTTTGGGTTCGATTTTTGGTTTTCGGTTCGGTTTTGCACAAGCTGACTGTTAATTGAACCCGATTGAGCGATTCCTTCGCTACTGCGGCTAACTGAAGCCGAACAAACCTGCTGCGTCTGAATGAACAATGAGCATTGTTGGGGGTTGGATGAATAGTTTCTGGTTGGGGTTGGACAAACAGGACCCCGTGGTAGTAGAGGCCGTTGCCGCTGGATGAACATGACCCCGATTGAGGAGGAGGGGTTGGATGAACAGTAGCCGATGGAGGGACCCATGGAGGGCTGGTTGAACATGACCCCGTGGAGGGCTGGTTGAATAGGACCCCATGGAAGGCTGGTTGAACAGTAGTTGGTGGAGGCTGGATGAACAGGACCCCGTGGATCAACAGTAGCTGGTGGAGGCAGGAGTGATGTCTACCATGCAACTTTATCCTGGTAGATGTTGTTGGGCCTCCAAGTGCAGAGTTTTGTAGGACAGTAGCAAATTTCCCTCAAGTGGATGACCTAAGGTATATCAATCCGTGGGAGGCGTAGGTTGAAGATGATCTCTCTAAAACAACCCTGCAACCAAATAACAAAGAGTCTCTTGTGTCCCCAACACACCCAATACAATGGTAAATTGTATAGGTGCACTAGTTCGGCGAAAAGATGGTAGATATAGGTTTTTGTAATATGAAAATATAAAAACAGTAAGGTAACAAGTAACAAAAGTGAGCGAAAATGGTATTGCAACGCTTAGAAACAAGGCCTAGGTTTCATACTTTCACTAGTGCAAGTTCTCTCAACAATGATAACATAATTAGATCATATAACAATCCCTCAACGTGCAACAAACAGTCACTCCAAAGTCACTAATAATGGAGAGCAAACGAAGAGATTATTGTAGGGTATGAAACCACCTCAAAGTTATTCTTTCCGATCAATCCATTGGGTTATTCCTATAAGTGTCACAAACAGCCCTAGAGTTCGTAGTAAAATAACACCTTAAGACACACATCAACCAAAACCCTAATGTCACCTAGATACTCCAATGTCACCACAAGTATCTGCGGGTTTGATTATACGATATGCATCACACAATCTCAGATTCATCTATTCAAACCAACACAAAGAACTTCAAAGAGTGCCCCAAAGTTTCTACCAGAGAGTCAAGACGAAAACATGTGCCAACCCCTATGCATAAGTTCACAAAGTCACAGAACCCACAAGTTGATCACCAAAGCATACATCAAGTGGATCACGTGAATATCCTATTGTCACCACAGATAAGCACATGCAAGACATACATCAAGTGTTCTCAAATCCTTAAAGACTCAATCCGATAAGATAACTTCAACGGGAAAACTCAATTCATTACAAGAAGGTAGAGGGGGAGAAACATCATAAGATCCAACTATAGTAGCAAAGCTCGCGGTACATCAAGATCGTGTCATATCAAAAACACAAGAGAGAGAGAGAGAGAGAGAGAGAGAGAGAGAGATCAAACACATAGCTACTGGTACATGATACGTCTTTGACGTATCTATAATTTTTCATTGTTCCATGCTATTATATTACCCCTTTTGGATGTTTATGGGCTTTATTTTACACATTTATATCATTTTTGGGACTAACCTACTAACCGGAGGCCCAACCCATATTGCTGTTTTTTTCATATTTCAGTATTTCGAAGAAAAGGAATATCAAAGGAGTCCAAACGAAATGAAACCTTCGGGAGCGTGATTTTTGGAACGAACGTGATCCGGAGAGCTTGGAGTGCAAGCCAAGAAGCTGCCGAGGAAGCCATGAGATAGGAGGCCGTGCCCCCCCCCCTGTAGGGCGCGCCCCCTGTCTCGTGGACCCCTCGGGCGGCCACCGGCGTACTTCTTCCTCCTATATATACCTAAGTACCCCGAAAACATCCAGGAGCACCATGAAACACAATTTTCCACCGCCGTAACCATCTGTATCCGTGAGATCTCATCTTGGAGCCTTCGCCGACACTCTGCCAGAGGGGGAATCGACCACGGAGGGCTTCTACATCAACATCCTTGCCCTTCCGATGAGGTTTGAGTAGTTTACCACAGACCTACGGGTCCATAGTTATTAGCTAGATGGCTTCTTTTCTCTTTTTGGATCTCAATACAATGTTCTCCCCCTCTCTTGTGGAGATCTATTCGATGTAATCTCTTTTTGCGGTGTGTTTGTTGAGATCCGATGAATTGTGGGTTTATGATCAGATTTATCTATGGATAATAATTGAATCTTCTCTGAATTCTTTTATGTATGATTGAGTTATCTTTGCAAGTCTCTTCGAATTATCAGTTTGGTTTGGCCTACTAGATTGATGTTTCTTGCCATGGGAGAAGTTCTTAGCTTTGGGTTCAATCTTGCGGTGTTCTTACCCAGTGACAGAAAGGGTTGCAAGACACGTATTGTATTGTTGCCATCGAGGATAACAAGATGGGGTTTATATCATATTGCATGAGTTTATCCCTCTACATCATGTCATCTTGCTTAATGCGTTGCTCTGTTCTTATGAACTTAATACTCTAGATGCAGGCAGGAGTCGGTCGATGTGTGGAGTAATAGTAGTAGATGCAGGTAGGAGTCGGTCTACTTGTTATCGACGTGATGCCTATATACATGATCATGCCTAGATAATCTCATAACTATGCGCTTTTCTATCAATTGCTCGACAGTAATTTGTTCACCCACCGTAATACTTATGCTATCTCGAGAGAAGCCTCTAGTGAAACCTATGGCCCCCGGGTCTATCTCTTATCATATTTTCTTTCAATCTACTTTTATTTGCATCTTTACTTTTTGCATCTATATTATAAAATACCAAAAATATATTTATCTTATCTTACTATCTCTATCAGATCTCACTTTCGCAAGTGGCCGTGAAGGGATTGACAACCCCTTTATTGCGTTGGTTGCGAGTTCTCGGTTTGTTTGTGTAGGTGCGTGGGACTTTTGAGGAGCCTCCTACTGGATTGATACCTTGGTTCTCAAAACTGAGGGAAATACTTACACTACACTTGCTGCATCACCCTCTCCTCTTCGGGGAAAACCAATGCTAGCTCAAGACGTAGCAAGAAGGATTTATGGCGCCGTTGCCGGGGAGGTCTTCGCTCAAGTCAAGACTTACCAAGTACCCATCACAAACCCATCTCCCTCGCATTTACATTATTTGCCATTTGCCTCTCGTTTTCCTCTTCCCCACTTCACCCTTGCCGTTTTATTTGCCCTCTCTTTCCCAATCTCCTCCTCTCTTTTTCGCTTGCCGTTTTTTCTGCTTGCTTGTGTGTTGGATTACTTTTTGCCATGGCGCAAGATAATACCAAATTGTGTGATTTCTCGAATACCAATAATAATGATTTCCTTAGTACTCCGATTTCTCCTCTTAATGATGTTGAGCTTGTGAAATCAATGCTGCTTTGCTGAATCTAGTTATGAAAGATCAATTCGCCGGCCTTCCTAGTGAAGATGCCGCTACTCATCTAAACAATTTTGTTGATTTGTGTGATATGCAAAAGAAGAAAGATACAGATAACAATATTGTCAAATTGAAGTTATTTCCGTTTTCACTTATAGGTTGTGCTAAAGTTTGGTTTTCATCTTTGCCTAAAAATAGTATTGATTCATGGAACAACTGCAAAGATGCTTTTATCTCTAAGTATTTTCCTCCCGCTAAGGTTATCACTCTTAGGAACGATATTATGAATTTTAAACAACTTGATCATGAGCATGTTGCCCAATCTTGGGAAAGAATGAAATTGATGCTTCGCAATTGCCCTACTCATGGTTTGAATTTATGGATGATCATACAAAAATTTTATGCCAGTTTGAACTTTGCTTCTAGAAATCTCTTAGATTCGGCCGCGGGAGGCACCTTTATGGAAATCATGTTAGGAGATTCTACAAAACTTCTTGATAATATTATTGCTAATTATTCTCAATGGCACACCGAAAGATCTTCTAGTAAAAAAGGGCATGCTATAGAAGAAATCAATGTTTTGAGTGGAAAGATGGATGAACTTATGAAGATGTTTGCTACTAAAAATACTCCTCTTGATCCTAATGATATGCATTTGTCTTCCTTGATTGAGAATAATAATGAATCTATGGATGTGAGTTTTGTTGGTAGGAATAGTTTTGGAAACAATGCTTATAGAGGAAATTCTAATGCTAGACCATTCCCTAGTAATTCCTCTAATAATTATGGAAATTCCTAGAATAATTCTTATGGTAATTTTAATAAGATGCCCTCTGATTTTGAGAATAGTGTGAAAGAATTTATGATTTCTCAAAAGAATTTTAATGCCTTGCTTGAAGAAAAATTGCTCAAAGTTGATGATTTGGCTAGGAACGTTGATAGACTTTCGCTTGATGTTGATTCTCTTAAACTTAGACCTTCTCCTCCTAAGCATGATATCAATGAGTCTCTCAAAGTAATGAGAATTTCCATTGACGAGTGCAAGGAAAGGACCGCTAGATTGGGTGCTAAGAAATATAGCTTTATAAAAGCGTGTTCTTCTAGTTTCCGTGAAAATAATGATGAGGATCTTAAAGTTATTGATGCATCTCCTATTAGATCTATGTTTTGTAATATAAATTTTGATGATTTTGGGACTGATGATGAATCAACTTTGCCTAGAAGGCATCCCAAGAATTCGGAGTCTTTAGATCTTAATGCTAAATTTGGTAAAAGTGAGATTAGAGAATCCTCAACTTCTAATAATGTTGAACTCACTATCTCGGATTTCAAGGAATTTGACTATCATAATTGCTCTTTAAAAGGTTGTATTTCCTTGTTGCAATCCGTTGTTAATTCTCCTCATGCTTATAGTGAAAACAAAGCTTTTACCAAACATATTGTTGATGCCTTGATGCAATCTTATGATGAAAAACTTAATTTGGAAGTTTCTATACCTAGAAAACTTAATGATGAGTGGGAACCTACTACAAAAAAATAGAATTAGAGATTATGAGTGTTTTGTTTTGTGTGATTTGGGTGCTAGTGTTTCCACGATTCTGAAAACTTTATGTGATATTCTAGGTTTCCATGATCTTGAAGACTGCTCTTTAAATTTGCACCTTGCGAATTCCACCATTAAAAAGCCTATTGGGAGGATCAATGATGTCCTTATTGTTGCAAATAGAAATTTGGTACCCGTAGATTTTATCGTTCTTGATATAGATTGCAATCTTTCTTACCCTATTATTCTTGGTAGACCTTTCCTTAGAACGATTGGTGCGATTATTGAAATGAAGGAAGGGAACATTAGATTCCAATTTCCCTTAAAGAAAGGCATGGAGCACTTTCCAAGAAAGAAAGTCAAATTACCTTATGAATCTATCATGCGTGCTACTTACGAATTTAGTGCCAAAGATGGCACTCGTTAGATCTATCTTCGCTTTTATGCCTAGCTAGGGGCGTTAAACGATAGCGCTAGTTGGGAGGCAACCCAATTTTTCTTTATGTTCTTTGTTTTTGTTCCTGTTTAGTGTTAAATTTTGTTTCTACTTTCTGTTTAGATGTGTTTTCATGTTTTATTTAGTGGTTGTGCCAAGTAGAACCTATAGGATAAACTACGATGATAGTTGGTTTGATTCTGCTGAAAAACAGAAACTTTGAGCTCACGAGAAACAATTTAATAAATCACAGAAACGAGATTTTGCATTGATTCTTTTTGCTGATGATCAACAAACAAATTGTCCAGTACGTCCTATTTTGGTAGGATTTTTAGAATTCCAGAAGTTTGCGTTAGTTACAGATTGCTACAGACTGTTCTGTTTTTGACAAATTCTGTTTTTCGTGTGTTGTTTGCTTATTTCAATGCATCTATGGCTAGTAAATTAGTTTATAAACCATAAGGAAGTTGGAATACAGTAGGTTTAACACCAAAAAAAATAAAGAATGAGTACATTGCAGTACCTTATATGGTTATTTTGTTTTCTTTCACTAACGGAGCTTATAAGATTTCCTGTTGAGTTTTGTGTTGTGAAGTTTTCAAGTTTTCGGTAAAGCTTTTATGGACTATGGAATAAAGGGTGGCAAGAGCCTAAGCTTGGGGATGCCCAAGGCACCCCAAGATATTCAATAATAGCCAAAAGCCTAAGCTTGGGGTTGCCCCGGGAAGGCATCCCCTCTTTCGTCTTCGTTCATTGGTAACTTTACTTGGAGTTATATTTTTATTCGCCACATGATATGTGTTTTGCTTGGAGCATCGTGTATTATATTAGTCTTTGCTTTTTAGTTTGACAAAATCATCCTGGCTGTACACACCTTTTGGGAGAAGCCTATTTGATTAGAATTTGCTAGAATACTCTATGTGCTTCACTTATATCTTTTGAGCTTGATAGTTTTTGCTCTAGTGCTTCACTTATATCTTTTAGAGCACGGTGGTATCTTAATTTTTAAGAAATTGCTAGTCTATCATGCTTAACTTATATTATTTTGAGAGTCTTTTAGAACAGCATGGTTTTTGCTATTATCATAAACTTGGTCCTAGAATGATGAGCATCCAAGTTGGGTATAATAAAAACTATCATAGAAAGTGAATTGGATGCTATGATCAACTTGATGCTTGATAATTGTTTTGAGATATGGAGGTAGTGATATTAAACTCATGCTAGTTGGGTTATTATGAATTTAAAGAATGCTTGTGTTGAAGTTAGCAAGTCCCGTAGCATGCTCGTATGGTTAAAGTTATGTAACAAATTTGAAACATGAAGTACCTAGCTTGTGCATCCTTATGAGTGGCAGTCAGGGACGAGCGATGGTCTTTTCCTACCAATCTATCCCCCTAGGAGCATGCGCGTAGTACTTGATTTTTGATGACTTCTAAATTTTTTGCAATAAGTATATGAGTTCTTTTGACTAATGTTGAGTCCATGGATTATACGCACTTTTACCTTTCCACCATTGCTAGCCTCTTCGGTACCGTGCATTGCCCTTTCTCACCTTGAGAGTTGGTGCAAACTTCGCCGGTGCATCCAAACCCCGTGATACGATACGCTCTATCACACATAAACCTCCTTATATCGTCCTCAAACAGCCACCATACCTACCTATTATGGCATTTCCATATCCATTCCGAGATATATTGCCATGCAACTTTCCACCGTTCTGTTTATCATCATCATGACATACATTACTTTTGTCATATTTGCCATTGCATGATCATGTAGTTGACATCATATTTGTGGCAAAGCCACCATGCATTATTTTTCATACATGTCACTCTTGATTCATTGCACCATCCCGGTACACCGCCGGAGGCATTCATATAGAGTCATATCTTGTTCTAGTTTCGAGTTGTAATTCATATGTTGTAATCAATAGAAGTGTGATGATCATCATTTTTAGAGCATTGCCCAAAGAAAAAAAAGAAGAAAGGCCAAAAGAAAAAAAAGAAAGGCCCAAGAAAAAAAAGACAAAGAAAAATAAAAATAAAAAGAAAAAGAGAGAAAAAAAGAAATAAATAAAAAGGGCAATGCTACTATCTCTTTTCCACACTTGTGCTTCAAAGTAGCACCTTGTTCTTCATGTAGTGAGTCTCATATATTGTGCTTCAAAGTAGCACCATGTTTTTCATATAGTGAGTCTCATAAGTTGTCTTTTTCATACTAGTGGGAATTTTTCATTATAGAACTTGGCTTGTATATTCCTACGATGGGCTTCCTCAAATGCCCTAGGTCTTCGTGAGCAAGCAAGTTGGATGCACACCCACTAGTTTTCTTTTGTTGAGCATTTATTTATAGCTCTAGTGCATCCGTTGCATGGCAATCCCTACTCCTCATGTTGACATCAATTGATGGGCATCTCCATAACCCGTTGATTATCCTCATCAATGTGAGACTTTCTCCTTTTTTGTCTTCTCCACACAATCCCCATCATCATATTCTATTCCACCCATAGTGCTATATCTATGGCTCACGCTCATGTATTGCGTGAAAGTTGAAATTTTTTGAGATTATTTAAGTATGAAACAATTTCTTGGCTTGCCATCGGGGGTATAGAAGTTGGGAACATCTTTGTGTGACGAAAATGAAGCATAGCCTAACTATATGATTTTGTAGAGATGAACTTTCTTTTGCCATGTTATTTTGAGAAGACATGATTACTTTGATTAGTATGCTTGAAGTGTTACTATTTCTTTTATCAATATGAACTTTTATTTTGTATTCATTTGGATCTGAACATTCATGCCACATTAAATAAAATTACATTATGAATTATGCTAGGTAGCATTCCACATCAAAAATTCTCTTTTTATCATTTACCTACTCGAGGACGAGCAGGAATTAAGCTTGGGGATGCTTGATACGTCTCCATCGTATCTATAATTTTTGATTGTTCCATGCTATTATATTACCCCTTTTTGATGTTTATGGGCTTTATTTTACACATTTATATCATTTTTGGGACTAACCTACTAACCGGAGGCCCAACCCATATTGCTGTTTTTTTTGCCTATTTCAGTATTTCGAAGAAAAGGAATATCAAACGGAGTCCAAACGGAATGAAACCTTCGGGAGCGTGATTTTTGGAACGAACGTGATCCGGAGAGCTTGGAGTGCAAGCCAAGAAGCTGCCGATGAAGCCACGAGATAGGAGCCCCCCCCACCTGTAGGGCGTGCCCCCCTGTCTCGTGGGCCCCTCGGGCGGCCATCGACGTACTTCTTCCTCCTATATATACATACGTACCCCGACAACATCCAGGAGCACCAGAAACACAATTTCCACTGCCGTAACCTTCTGTATCCACGAGATCTCATCTTGGAGCCTTCGCCGGCACTCTGCCGGAGGGGGAATCGACCATGGAGGGCTTCTACATCAACATTCTTGCCCCCCGATGAGTTGTGAGTAGTTTACCACAGACCTACGAGTCCATAGTTATTAGCTAGATGGCTTCTTCTCTCTTTTTGGATCTCAATACAATGTTCTCCCCCTCTCTTGTGGAGATCTATTCGATGTAATCTCTTTTTGCGGTGTGTTTGTCGAGATCCGATGAATTGTGGGTTTATGATCAGATTTATCTATGGATAATAATTGAATCTTCTCTGAATTCTTTTATGTATGATTGAGTTATCTTTGCAAGTCTCGTCGAATTATCAGTTTGGTTTGGCCTACTAGATTGATGTTTCTTGCCATGGGAGAAGTGCTTAGCTTTGGGTTCAATCTTGCGGTGTTCTTACCCAGTGACAGAAAGGGTTGCAAGACACGTATTGTATTGTTGCCATCGAGGATAACAAGATGGGGTTTATATCATATTGCATGAGTTTATCCCTCTACATCATGTCATGTCGCTTAATGCGTTGCTCTGTTCTTATGAACTTAATACTCTAGATGCAGGCAGGAGTCGGTCGATGTGTGGAGTAATAGTAGTAGATGCAGGCAGGAGTCGGTGTACTTGTTATGGACGTGATGCCTATATATATGATCATGCCTAGATAATCTCATAACTATGCGCTTTTCTATCAATTGCTCGACAGTAATTTGTTCACCCACCGTAATACTTATGCTATCTCGAGAGAAGCCTCTAGTGAAACCTATGGCCCCGGGTCTATCTCTTATCATATTTGCTTTTAATCTACTTTTATTTGCATCTTTACTTTTTGCATCTTTATTATAAAATACCAAAAATATATTTATCTTATCTTACTATCTCTATCAGATCTCACTTTCGCAAGTGGTCGTGAAGGGATTGACAACCCCTTTATTGCGTTGGTTGCGAGTTCTCAGTTTGTTTGTGTAGGTGCGTGGGACTTTTGAGGAGCCTCCTACTGGATTGATACCTTGGTTCTCAAAACTGAGGGAAATACTTACGCTACACTTGCTGCATCACCCTCTCCTCTTCGGGGAAACCAACGCTAGCTCAAGACGTAGCAGTACATACCCTCAGCCCCGAGGGTGAAATACTCCCTCCTCGTCATGGATAGCGCTGGGGTGATGAAGATGACCACCGGTGATGGATCCCCCCTCCGGCAGGGTGCCGGAACAGGGCCCCGATTGGTTTTTTGTGGCTACAGAGGCTTGCGGCGGCGGAACTCCCGATCTTCGTTCTGTTCTGAAAGTTTGGGGATATATAAGAGGTGTTGGCGTCGGGAACAAGTCAGGGGGGTCCACGAGGTAGCCACGAGGTAGGGGGGCGCGCCCTCCACCCCCGTGGTGGCCTCGGGACTCTTCTGGTCCATCTCCAATGCTCCGTGGGCTTCTTCTAGTCCAAAAATAATCTCCGTAAATTTTCAGGTCAATTGGACTCCGTTTGATCTTCCTTTTCTGCGATACTCAAAAACAAGGAAAAAACAGAAACTAGCACTGGCTCTAGGTTAATATGTTAGTCCCCAAAATCATATAAAATAGCATATAAAACATTCAAGATGGATAATATAATAGCATGGAGCAATAAAAAATTATAGATACGTTGGAGACCTATCAAGGAGGAAGTCGACGGTGGATGAACAGTAGCAGGTGGAGGCTGGAGGAAGTCGATGGTGGATGAAGAGTAGCCCGTGGAGGCTGGAGCGAGGCAGTAGACAATGGATGAACATGACCCCGTTTCGACCGTAGGCGGTCCAACACAAGTCCATTTCCTCCGTTTTGTGGTACGCCACAATCATCCTGATCAACAGCACCCCGTTTCGGCCGTAGGAGCTCGAACACAAGTCCATTTCCTCTGTTCTGCAGTATGTCAGACCCTTCCCGATGAACATGACCCCATTTCGACCGTGCGCGGTCGATTAGAAGGTCGTTTTCCTCTGTTTTGCGGTACGCCAGACCCTGTTCCGGCTGTTCCATCCAAGCCGGTTAGCTCCCGATGAACAGGACAATGTCGCTGTACGCGTTAAGACCCTGCCTGTATGTACGTACGCGTTCACGGCCAGACAGATAATGCTACCTTCGCTTCAACCTGGTGGGTCCCAGCTGTCAGGGGATAAGAAGGCAGTTTCTTCCGTGCGAAGATAAAGCCGGGTAGAGGAATTAATATTTTGCGCAGCCACTTTGGTAGCCACTGGAGGCACCGACCACCCCTCTTTGGTAACCACCGGCGGGGCCGCTAGCCCACCTTTGACAACCACCACCGTACATCAACCTCACCATGGATGACGACGAGGACACCGGCGACTGAAGACATCCAACATGGTGGCGACGGACAACCCGCTCTAAGGTTTCTCTTGTTTTTATGTTTTTTTTATTTCCAATTTATTTTCAATGTTTCGGCCGTGACTTTGTTCCTTTGTGGACATGTATGTTTAAGTTAATGTAATATATATCATTTTAAATTATTTGCAATGTCTTTTTTGTTTAAAATTAAAGTCCAAATGCGGACAAATTTTTTAGTTGTGGCGGCCGGTTGGGCACACCGACTGCAAACGGATGCTCATGTCCGTTTTACAGCTTCAAACGAATAGAATTCGGACAAAACAGATGTGCATCGTGCCTTGGAGTTGGCCTAACCTCTGCTCTGGTTTTTCAGGTCTTTGTTGACGAATTTCGATGGTAATTGACTCTGTGTGCGCGCTGTACTAAACTGATGAACATTTTCAATTGTCACTGGGGTGACAAGACCGTGTACATCCCGTGACCGGCAAACACCAGGCCGGACAGCAAGAAAAAGTAGTCCACAGCGCGCGCCCACGTGCTCGCCGTCGGTCCAACGACGCGGAGGTGGAAGAGCGCCGGCAGCACGAAGGAGAGCAGCGCGCACACCGTGCTCCCAACGAACGCTGCGAACTCCCCGAACGCCGGCACGAAGCACGCTATCGCGGCCAGCGTCGCCACCACCGCGACGCGGCTCAGGTGCAGCGCCGCACGCTCCACGAAGCCGCCGCGCCTCCGCACCCACCCGCCCGGCGCCAGCAGCCGCGACTCCACGATCTCGTGGATCGGGTGCATCATCACGGCGAACGTGAGCGCCAGCGCGACGCACAGCACCACCTTGACGGCGGCGGTGGACCAGTTGCTCGGGAGGTTGAGGGTGACGATGTCTCGGGTGGCGTCGCCGTAGGCGAGGTAGCCGCAGACGCCGAAGCCGACGTACACGACCGTGACCCCGGCGATGGCCTGGAGTAGCACCGGCCGGAACTTGGCCCGGTTCGACATGGACGCCTCCAGCGCCAGCGTGAGGCAGAACCCCTCGAAGCAGAACACGGCGACGCCGCAGGCGAATGGGACGCCCCAGAGCCCGGCGAACGCGCTCCTCGCGGCGAATGGCTGCCCGCGCTTGACCAGGAGCTGGACGTCCTCCTTAACCACGGCGGCGACGGCCAGCACAGTGCAGGCGTCGGCGAGTATGCTGAAGGGCGCGAGCGCGGAGAGGGAGCTGACGAAGGAGAGCGCGACCTCGGCCGGCAGCAGTAGCGCCAGGACGACGGTGGCCGACGAGAGCGCGGGGAGCACGGAGCTGATGTTCTGGCCGATGAAGACGAGGTACGCCACGGTGCCGCCGGTCTGGCAGAGGACGATGATGGCCTCCGTGAAGTGCCTGCCGACGGGGCCGAAGCATCGCTCGCCTAGGTCCCCGTAGGTGTAGTTGCCGCCATCGCCAAGGGGGCGCTGCTCACCTCCGTGCCCGTCCTCCTCTGTTTCTTGCTCCCGCAACCTGTCCCTGCAATCCAGCTTCAGAACGAACAACAGCTAAAGTCAACTGCGAACGTGTGTCTAAACTTCATCAGATCAATCGATTGAGCAGATTAAGCTGAATATTTAGTCACAGCATTGATCGATTGAAGCTGATTGAATCCTAAGAAATCCAGGCAGTGATACTCAAAGTCAAACAGGGGGGTGCATGAGTGTGTACTGACCAGGAGGAGCATGCAGTAGAAAGTGGCGGCGCCGGCACCGGCGACGCCGAGGGCGCCGGCGAGCCAGCCCGCGGTGCGGAAGGCGTAGGGCAGGCCGAGCACGCCGGTGCCGACGATGGACACGACGATGTTCCCCAACGTCTGCGCTGGCGTCGCGCCCCTCCCCTCCAGCAGCGGCACCTTCACTTCCGGCGCCATGGAGGGATGGTCCGACAGACTAACAGCGAGCCAATCCCTGAGCTGCAGCTTAAGATCAATCAAAATGACGGCCACGCCACGTCGTGATTGGACATGGTGCTCGCGGGATGATTCTGCCGGGTTCTTGGAGGAGGATGAGGATGGATGATGATGACGGGACGGTAGGTGGGAGGTGGCGGCGACCTGGTGTGTGTGTGTGTG